>NC_080667.1:1339115-1673894 GCF_027579445.1 Ammospiza nelsoni
CTGGTGAACCAAGGAGACCATTGTGACATTCCAGGGCTGCATGGAACTGAGAACTGATATGACAGTGAGAAGCTGTGGTGGTTTGACCAGGAAGAAGTGGGAATTCTGGGATGCTGTGGTCAAACCAATGGGTGCTTGGATTTTGATATTGGCACCTGGTGTAGCCAGTGGGTTTTTGGACACACCTCTGAGAACACACAGGGGTTAAAAGCAGAGCTTCGGCCCTGGGAGGCTCTCTTGGGACTTCGAGGGACGGAGGTCGGATCTCCCTTCCCCCGTCCAGCCGCTGCTGCTGGGCGGGGGAGGGGCAGCCATGTGGTAGGCCTGGGCCTGGACAGAGATGGGAGGTGAGGAGGCCCTGGAGGATGGAAGGGTGGACGAGCCCCAAGAGACATCGAGCAGTCATCCCCCTCCCCCCACCCCTTGGAGACAGACAGAGAGAGAGAGAGTGCAGCCTGTGTTTGTGTGCCGTTACCTTGAAATTCAGTAAACATGTGCTGGCAGCAGGCAGCCCGGCTGAGGAGATGGGGGGGGTGCAGACAGGAGTCCAGCCGCTTGGAGGAGTTTTTAACCCCTTTTGGACAATGAAAACCTTACAGAACATTAACCCTTCCTAGACGAGAGATAAGAGTGGAGGAGGACAAAGGAAATGAGCGAGTGATGGAGGTCTGGACCAAAGAGAGAGTGAGAGATGTTAGAAGAATGGGGAAGATGGAGTGGCATTTTATGCTGGACTCTTTTGTGTAGCCATGGACAGAGCCATGTTTCTGTGTGATACAGAGACTGAGTCCAGGGGGAGAAATGTCCCAGAGCCAAAGAAGATTCAGTGTGGGTACCCCTCGGCCCCAGGGGGTATATAAAATATGGGGGGGACAGATGTCCCAAAGGTGAGATATTGTGCTTTTCTGGAACTGGACAAAGCATCCTTAAAAAGACAACCCTGGAAGCAGCCCTGATTCTTGTTCGGTGGTGAGAGCACCGGAACAAGGACGGAAGAGGCCACCATGACACATGGAAGGACTCCCTCTCCTCTTGAGGAACTGAAAGTTGAGCATTCTAAAGGGGTGGTGCTGGACCCAGAATTGGTGATTTTGGAAGACCTATTGTATTGGGAATTTAGAGGGGAGGAGGAGGAGAGTGTTTCTGTGAGGTTTTCATTTTCATTGTGGTTTTTTTTTTTCTTTTGTGCGTAGTTTAGTAATTGTTTGTGTAGTTTAGTTAATAAACTTTTCTTTATGTTTAAGCTGGAGCCTGCTTTGCTTATTCCTGGTCACATCTCACAGCAGACACCAGGGAGAAGGTATACTCATGGGGGCTCTGGCTTTGCCAGGCCCAAACCATGACAGAAGCCCAATGGAATCAAGAGGCCATTCCATACTTCAGGGCCTCATGGAACCGAGGAGCCCTTGTGACAATGCAGGGCCTCATGGAATCCTGGAGGCCATTATGGCACTTTGAGGCCTCGTTGAATCAAGGGGCTCTGCAGGGCCTTGTGGAACCAAGGAGCTCCCTGTGACACTGCAGGGACTTGTGAAAGCAATGAGACCATTCTGGCACTCTGAGTCCCCATGGCACCAAGGGGCAAGTGTGATACAGCCAGGCCTTGTGGAACCAAGAGGCCATTGTGATCCTGGGGAGCCCAATAGAACCAAGGGGCCATTATGCCATTGTGCATTTCCATGGAACCAAGGAGCCCATTGTAGTATTGCTGGGCCTTATGGGAACAAAGATCTCTTGTGATACTACGGGACCTCACAGAACCAAGGGGCAATTGTGGTGCTGCAGGGCCCAAGGGATCCAAGAACATGGAAAAGTTCTGGTTGGCTTGGTTTAACTGGTCCAGCTGACCTTGGCATGTTGAGGGTTGCTTCTCATCTAGTCCTGGAGTTCTCTGCTTTCCTTCCTGTGCGAAAAACTTTCCGTTTCCTCCAGGGATGCATGGCTGAAACTGGGATTCTATCTCCATATTTGATTAAATACACAGATTATCCCATATGAAACCTGCAAGAACAGAAAGTTCTGGATGGCCTTGGCATGCTGGGGGCCACCTCTCATCTATCTTCAAAACAAGGCAGGGGGAGGCTGGGTGTGTTTTCTTTCCATGGAAAAGAACATCTTTCAATTCAGGTGTCCATAACCAAAATTGGAAATCTGCCTCCAAAATTCCTTATATCCAAGGATTGCTCCCAGACAAAAGCTGCCAAGACAAACTGGTCTGGCTGGCCTTGGCCTCCTTGGGGCTGCCTCTAATCATCCTTTGAAAAACTGGGGCTCTGCCCTTTCCTTCCTGTGGAGAAGAACTGTCATTCTGGCCCAGGCACTCAGGGCTGAAATGGAATTCCACCTCCAAAACTCCACAAATATCCAAGGATTGCTTTCAGACAAAAGCTGCCAGGACAGACAGGTCTGGCTTGCCTTGGCCTCTGGTGACTGCCTCTGATCTGCCTTCAAAACCCTGGGGCTCTGCGGTTTCCTTCCTGAAGAAAAGATCTGTCCTTCTTGTCCAGGTGCCCATGGCCTCAAGCACATGAGCACTGTGCAGGGACAAAGGAGCTCGGTGCTCAGTGAGGTGGAGACTGAGGAGAGCAGAGAAAAGCCCTGGGAGGGAGTGAAGGGTGGTTTCAGAGATGGTGGATCCTTTTTACATAGTAGAGAACACCTGGAAAAATGAAAAAAATTAATGCCAAGGGCAGATGGGGAGGCCCAGACTAGATACAAGGAGAAAGGAATTTCCGTCCCAGGGCAGGGCTGTAGTGCAACACATCCCCCAGAAGGAGCCTGGAGCAGCCCAAGGCTTTGTGTGGGCACGCAGGGGCAGGCAGGAGGAAGAGCTGTCAGCAAAGGAAGGGGCCAGCCAGGTGGGGCAGCCAGGGAATGCTGACAGCCTGCAGCGACAGAGGAGCAGGGCAGGGACACCGTAGCACAGCCTGGGCTGCACAGGGCACAGGGATGGGCAGCAGCTGCAAGACAGCCCTGACAGAGCCAACTTGGGCAGCACTTTGGCCATGGCTGCTGGCCCTGGGCCTGAGGCAGGAGCAGGAGACAAGTGAGCCTTGCAGGCCTGTGGCCTCATTGCCTCCTTGTCCCTGCTCAGCAGCCTGGCAGGGGTCACCCCATCCCGGGAAGAGCCCTGAGCAAGGACAGAGTCTGCCCTGCCAGGGGCTGGGGCTCAGGCCTTGGCCTTTTGCATTCCTGAACCACATCCAGCTTTGCTCAGCACCAGAGACACCTTTGCCTTGTTTGTGCCCAGCTGCCATCACTGCCTCCAGTGTTCTGCTCTAACTGGAACCTGGGGACACTTTCTCAGTTGTGTATCTCAGTGGGACCCATTAAAACTTCAAGAAACTTTGGGGTTTCAATTTCATTTTGAGTTCTTGAGAAGTTGTTGACCCTCTCAGGGACTGAGTCTGATGTAAACAACACAAAATCCCCAAGAGGCTCATTAAAATCCTTGTGCTGTGTCTGTGCTGCTGAGCTTTAAAGGAACAGCTCTTCCCAGGGCCAGCACCTCTGCCAGCCCAGCAGGGCTGAGGGCTCTGCCTGCAGGCACTGAGGGGACAGGAGCCAGGCAGAGACAGGCTGAAGGCAATCAGTATTGGGAAGACATTGAGCTGAGACTTCACTTGGGGAAAGATCTTCACAGCCCTCTGCATGGTGAGTGTGTGGGTGCAAGGCAATGTCCCCTGTGCTCCTGGAGGGATCTCCTGAAGCCAGCACACCCCACAGCCTGGGGGGTGTGTGAGGAGGACTCTCCCAGTTTCTCTGTGGCATAGGAGGAGGAGGAGGAGGAGGAGGATGTGCTGCAGAGCGGGGCTGCCCTGGGCACCATCAGAGGGACAGGCTGGATGGCTCCTGCTGCCAGGGACGGCTGCAGGGGGTGAAGCTGGGGCTGCAGCCAGGGCTGCCCAGGGCTGTCCTGCAGAGCAGCTCCTGCAGCCCTCAGGGCTCTTGGCCAGTCCAGGGCATGTGCCACCTGCCAGGGGCAGCTCTCAGCCTGCCTGGCAGCTCCCCATGGACGCTGTAGAGGACAAGGTGGAGGTGGAAGGAGCCACCCCCATCAGGGCAGATTCCTCCTGCTGTGGAGATGGTGCTGCATGGCCAGGGCTGCTCTCAACTTTCTCCTAAAGGGAAGGGAAAGGGGCTGTCAGCTTTGGCTGTGTCACTGAGACTCCTGCACTGTCAGCCTGGGCATCAGCAGATATGCCTCAGATCTCCCTCAGAAAGTGCCTCCTCAGCCTCCTATCCCTACAGACAGCAGCAGCAGCACCTTGGCTTGCAGCATCTCTGCTTGTCTGGCCTGCCCTTAAGCCCTGCTGCCAGGGAGATGCCCCTGGGCAGTGCCCTGTGCTGGGAGGGGTCTTCAGGGCAGAGCTGAGCCCCCAGGGCTGGGCTGGGCTCAGGCAGCACAGGCAGGGCCCAGCCCTGGGCACAGGGAGCAACTGCTGGCAGGGCTAGCTCCAGGGAGCAGAGCCCTGGGCAGGCAGGGAGAGGGAGCTGCTGCTGAAATTCCGTGGCAGGGGGGTTAAGGCAGCTCTGGGCCAGCCCTGCACTGCAGATTTCTTCCCCACCACAAGCCCTTGATCTCCTGCACCACCCATCAAAGCCTTCCCCTCCAAGGCCATGGGATCAGTGGCAGGAGTTCCCTCCCTGCAGATCCCCCTGATAAGGGGACACTCCCAAGGCCCATCTGATGTTCCCGTATGGCCTCCAGAGCAGTGCTGGGCAATTTCTCCTTTTTCCCCTCCTCTTCCTGCTGCCTTTGATCCCAGCTCAGGTGGGAGCTCTGGGCACTGAGAGTGCAACACTCTCCATTCAGGATGGAATATCTCTGGGACACTCAGGAATATCTCTGGGACACTCTGGATGCTGCTGCTGTCCTGCAGGCTCTGTTTCTGATGGGGTCAGCTCTCCCCTGCAGCTCTGTGCTCCCACAGCCCCTCGGCACTGAGGCCAGGGCAGTGGTGCTGGCAGGGCTGTGCAGGCACTGCCATGAGCCCTCTGTGCCCCTGGCTGTGAGGGGAGAGCCCAGCTCTGCCTTGGGCAGGATGAGACAGGAGCAGGAATTTGGAGTCCTGCCCTTGAGACTGGATTCACCAGCTCTCCACAGGGTCTAGTTTCTCCTCAGAGAGCCCCTGGGTGCCCCCCAGCCCCAAGAGGGGACAGCCCTGGGCACTGAGAGCAGGGCTGATGGACAGAGTGTCTGCCCCATCCTGCACGAAGGGATGATCTCTGTGCCTCACAGCACCCACCAAGTGTCCCTCAGGCAGAACTGCAAATGCCAAGGATTTCTGCCTTAAAAATTCCACTGCCTGTGCTGGGGCAAGTAGAAGCAAACAACCAAAAGAACATCCCCAGAGCTCTGCTCTGCAGTCGGGTGAGTTGGGAGTGACAGTGATGAAAAGCTGTTTAATTCCTGGGTGCATTTAAACAAACATCACTGCCAGTTCCTATTTATCTGTTTTTATAGAGCAGAACTGACTTCTCCAGAGATTCAGCAGAGCCCCTTGCTCCTTAGAGCTTTCTGAGCAAGTCCTCATTAGAGTTCTTAAAATGGGCCATTAAAGGTTTATGTGAGACAGGAGAAGTGACTGCAGGGGGATTTACATGACACCTCGAATAGATTTTATTCTGTGACATCAAAAGTAATCTGGCACTGCCATTTCCTTCCCTGACAGGTGTTATTCCTCCATAAATAACCATACACAAGGCTGCAAATGTCCAACAGCAGCTCCATCAGGCACTTCCTCCTGCTGGCATTGGCAGACACACGGCAGCTGCAGCTCCTGCACTTCTGCCTCTTGCTGGGCATTTCCCTGGCTGCCCTCCTGGGCAATGGCCTCATCATCAGCGCCGTAGCCTGCGGCCACCACCTGCACACGCCCATGTTCTTCTTCCTGCTCAACCTGGCCCTCAGCGACCTGGGCTCCATCTGCACCACTGTCCCCAAAGCCATGCACAATTGCCTCTGGGACACCAGGGACATCTCCTACACAGGATGTGCTGCACAGCTATTTCTGTAAGTATTTTTCATGTCAGCAGAATTTTCCCTCCTGACCATCATGTGCTATGACCGCTACGTGTCCATCTGCAAACCCCTGCACTATGGGACCCTCCTGGGCAGCAGAGCTTGTGCCCACATGGCAGCAGCTGCCTGGGCCAGTGCCTTTCTCTATTCACTGCTGCACACAGCCAATACATTTTCCCTGCCCCTGTGCCATGGCAATGTCCTGGGCCAGTTCTTCTGTGAAATCCCTCAGATTCTCAAGCTCTCCTGCTCCAAATCCAAACTCAGGGAACTTGGTCTTATTGTGCCTGGTGCCTCTTTAGCATTTGGCTGTTTTGTGTTCATTGTTTTCTCCTATGTGCAGATCTTCAGGGCTGTGCTGAGGATCCCCTCTGAGCAGGGCTGGCACAAAGCCTTTTCCACCTGCCTCCCTTACTTGGCTGTGGTCTCCCTGTTTCTCACCACTGTCATTTTTGCCTACCTGAAACCCCCTTCCATCTCCTCCCCATCCCTGGATCTGGCCCTGTCAGTTCTGTACTCGGTGGTGCCTCCAGCCCTGAACCCCCTCATCTACAGCCTGAGGAACCAGGAGTTCAAGGCTGCAGTGTGGAGACTGATAGCTGGACAATTTAAGAAACATTAAACTGCTGGGCAGTTTTTGCAAGTCACTTGTAATAAAACTCATTTTTTGGCACCTCCAGTCCTCTGGGACCTCCCTGCTGAGCCAGCACTGATGGTAAATGATGGAGAGCAGCTTGGGGAGCTCATCCACCAGCTCCCTCATCCCCCTGGGATGGATCCCATCTGCTCCCAGAGACACCTGTGAGCATCTGAGTGGCTTAGCAGGTCCGCAGTTGCTTCCTACTGTATTACAGGGGGCTTTTCTGCTCCCTGTGCCCATCTACAGCTCAGAAGAACACTTGTCCTGAGGACAACTTGACTTATTGTTGAAAATTGAGACAAACAAGGTGTTAAGCAGCTCAGCCTTTTCCTTATATTTAGTTACTATCATTCCCCACTGCATCCAATAGAGAGCAGAGATTCTCCTTTTCCCTTCTTTTGCTCTTAATTTATTTCTGAAAAAATTTTTATTCTTTTTCACTGAAGTGGCCAGGTTGTGTCTTAATTGAGCTTTCACCAAACTACTTTTCTTTCTCCATGACCTAACAACATCCTTAAACACTTCCTGAGTTGCCTGACCTTCTGTGGAAAGGTGATGCACCCTCTTTTTCCCCCAAGTTCTCACAAAAGCTCCCTGTCCAGCCAGGCCAGTCATTTTCCTGCTCTCATCTTTTGTCACAGAGGCACAGGCTTCTCCTTCCCCCTTAGGATTATTTTATTGAGGTGTGTCCATCCTTCCTGGATCCCTTTGTTTTTTAGGGTTGATTTCCTTTTAAAAAATCAGTATCTGATATAATATTACCCAAATCTGCATCATAAAAAGGCCAAACTCTACTCTCTGTAAGTCCAGCATAGAAGTTTTGTTGATGCCTCTCCTCCTTTCACAGAATATTGAAAACTCAATAATTTCATGGTCACTGTACCCCAGGCAGACTCCAACCCCCACATCTCCCACCAGCCCTTCTCTGTTTGTGACCAGCAGGAGGCAGAGCTTTCCTTGGGAGTGGGAGTGTTAGCAAACATTCAGTTAAATAGAAAATCATTAATACCAATGTAGCATTAAGAAGCAGCATTCTTTATTCAGCTGGATGCACAGGGGATAGCTCCTCCCAAAGTCCTGCATGCTGCGTACAGGAAAGTTTCTGTTTATATTCTGTATTTTGCACACATATTCATTGATTGTCCTGGACTAAACATACATATGATAATCATTACCCCAAAATCTTTAACATATTTCCCCTTCTCTTTTGCATGCATTCTTCTGTCCTGAGGGTCTCTCTGGTGGTCCCTGGTGCTCATGGACCCCAATGTTTCAGTCAGGCTGGCGGAGCTGGCAGGACACTGAGGCTGGTGAATTTCAGTTCCCCTTCTCACACAATGGGCATTGTCTGGTTTCCATAGGCCTGGGGTTTTGGAGAACCAGCATTGTGTGTGCTCACCTGGTGTAGACAATTTATCATCTGGTAACATGAGATCACAGAGTGGGCTGTGACATCACAGAGTGGGTTATGTGAGGTCACTGAGCAACTACAGCATCATAGGCTGTCTCTGTGACACCACAGAGCAGACTATGACAACACAGAGTTGGCTGTGACATCAGAGACCAGCTGTGTGACATTAGAGAAAGGGCTGTGACATCACACAGGGGGCTTTGTGACATCACTTGTTGCTGTTGGGGGTACAACTGACACCAAAGAAGGCTTCAAGCATCAGCCCTTTATTGTCCTTCAGTACAACCTTTTATATCCTTCATCTTACATGCATTGCACCTGTGTGCCCTCTGTACCCTTTTGTGATTTGTCAGTACACCTCAGCACTCCATGTCTCATTGCCTTTAATACTGTTCACCTGCACTGCATGGTTGTAGCACTAAGGGATGAGGCTCAACCACAGCTCCACTCCCAATTACCACAAACTGTGTGCCTACAATTCCCCTTTTTTTTTCTTTTAAATAAATGCCATGTCTACCCTCCCCCTACAGGGCCCTTGCAGAAGAAATAGCAAAAATGGTACAAGTATCCCTTGTGTAGATTCCACTAACTCTGGAATGCATCCATGAACTGACCTTGATTTATTCCCCAAACTTACATTATCTATCATCAAAAATCCTGATACCTCCACTTCTAGACTATTGACAATACCAGTAGTTGTGCAACTTTATAAGGCAACACACAAGAATAAGCTGAAGGCCATATATTAGGATAGTAACAAAATCAACAGCCACATAATTTTATCAAAGGCTATACAACTTGAACAACATCAATAACTATACAATTTCATCAAGTAACATACAAGGATAAGAGAGAGTCTATATGTTCCTATCACCCACACATTTTTGCTTATTTCAGGGAGTCAAGTGTGCCATAGCTGGGTTCATTGCTTTGAGGGCTGTCATGCAACACAAGCTGAACGCAATGAGCAGGCATCCACTGAACTCCAATATCTGTCGAGTGTACATATGCATATGGAATATAAACTTTTACACTTATGCCTAATCAAAGATTAGTATTTGCAATTCACAAACAAAATACACATTCTATCAGCAAACAAATACACTGCACTGAACAATAGAGCTACTCTATCCCCAGCTCCCACTGCTACTTTAATATTTCTATTCTTCCTTTTACAGTTCTTTTGTATTAATTGGTCACTGCAAGCCTCTCTTGTCCTGCTCTGTTTTCCATTATTTTCAAATCTCATGGAGCAATCTCCAGGTGGTAGCCAAATCTGCAGCTGCCTTGTCCCTTTTTATACTATATCCCATAGTCTTTCTCCAACTTCATTCTATGTACTAACACTAAAAGCAGTACTTGCATCAGTCTCAAAATCTTGTGACTTTGCTCATAGTAAAACACTATGAAGGGTGTACTCAGTAGTCTTAATGCCTTTTCTTTCCAACAAAGCTTTCCATGTAGACAAAACAATCTGTTCTTCACTTGATAGGTTATTTCCCATTCTGTCCCCAGGGACTCACCTGTCACCCTGGTTTTTTGAGATTTTCTAAGCCTTCTGATGTTGACATTCTTGTAGTGAACTTTCTCACACACTTTCTGTAAATAACTCATTGTTTTTCATTCCTTTATGGAGAAGGAGAGAGTTGATGGACTGTTGGTTTGACCTGTGTCATTGCAGAGCTGTTACTGTCACCTTCCAATCCACTGTCACTTTTGTAAAACTATAAATATTGGAGTCAGAGAATAAAACTTCCCTTTTTTCCTTCACCTTGAGAGAGGTGGTGTGTGTTCTTTCGTGTCCGTCAGTGACATCTGGTGACCGCTGAAGTGTGTTGCAACCTAGGCTGAAACACAGACAGCGGATTGCGGTGAGGTTTTCCCCTCCTCCTTTTTGGTGCTTTGCCTGCTGTTCTCGGGCAATGGAAACCTCTGTGGCTTTCCGGGACGATTCCCTCATTTTGGATCTCTGGAGGGTGGTTCTGGAGTGGAAACAGGTGTCTGTTTCCTGGGATGGTTTGGAGAGATTGATTCTGTGGGCCCGAGAGCTAGGGTTTTTTTCGGACATTGCGAAGGTGTTCAATAGGCAGGAGTGGTCTCGCTTGGGGGACCACCTTATGGAGGCCCTCTTTGATGATTGCACTGTAGATGTGGGACCGCTGCTGCTGCAGTGGAGGCAATGTGAGGAGCTTTGGCAGGGGTCCGGTTCTTGTACCCCTCGGAGCTCCCAGGGAAGCCCTTCTATTTCAGATGTGGATGAGGAGGAGATTGAGCTCCTGTATGATGTGGACCTCCCCTCCCCGCCTCGTGACGGTGTGCTGGGGAGTGGCCATTATCCGCCTGGGGTGGATTGGGCTCACAGCCAGCTGGTCCCGAGTCCGGGGGGCTCTCTGGATTTGGCGGGCCGTCCTCGCCCCGCCTCGTCCTATGCGGGTGGCGGGACGGGGGGCGGGTTGCCCTCTCTGTGTGCCTTCCCGGCCTTTAAGGGTCAGCCTCCGCCCCGATTTGAGGCTGCTGCGGTGACTACCTGTTGTCCGAACTGCGGTGTGTCCACCACGTTTCCCCTGAGCGAGGTGGGGGTGGGTTCTCCCACCTCCGAATCGGGTTCCTCAGCGGGGGGAGCGATTTCGCCCTCCTCCACGTCTGTGCAGCCTGCTGGGCATGCGCAGCCGGTGGAGGCAGTCGGGGGCGGGACATTGCCCGCCTCTGGGTCTGCGCAGCCGGTGAAGGCAGCCAGGGGCGGGGCGTTGCCCGCCTCTGTGTCTGCGCAGCCGGTGAAGGCAGCCGGGGGCGGGGCGTCGGTCGATGCTCTGCCCGGCCCCGCTCCGGTGGGCGGGCAGCCCGTCCCTCTCCGTTCGGTGGGGGCCGTGCCCGCTACGGGATCTTGCAGATTGGGGCGGGCTCTCATAGGGGGCCTTCCCGGCTCCCTTGTGCCGCCCCGCAGTGACGCGGCTCCGCGGGCTGCGCCTCCCTCGGCATCCCACCCCGCCCCCGTATCAGGGGATGGGGGCCCCGCGCCGGTTTCGTCCAGCGCTGTGCCAGATGTGCGGGCTGTGCCGGCAGCTGCGGCCGCCGAGGCGGCTCCGGCCGGAGCTGCAGCGCAGCAGGGGACTGGGGTGTTTACCTTTAGTGCAACTGCTGACGCGACCGGCGGGAGGCCGGCGGGTGCCCGGGGCCATGGCCCTTTCTCGTCAGGTCTTTGGACGCTTCCTGCGTGCCAGGTGACTGTGCGTCCAACTGAACGTTTTTGGCCAGAGGCAAAAACCAAGACTGACAAGATGAATGAACATCTCTCTTCACGGCATCTGCAGGGTCGGGGGGTGGATTCCTTTGGCTCTGCCGGTGCTGCAGGGAGCGCAGGGATGAGTGGTGTTGCCCCGGCTCCCAGTCAATCAATCCCTCCTGTCTCTGGGGGGCCCAAGGATCGGGGCACGGCAGGTGCGGTGGCTTTGCCAGGGGGTCCCCAGGCTTTCCCTGTGCTCAGGGGCGTCACTCATAACACTTATGAACCCCTTGTGTATAAGCTGGAGAAGGAACTCCGTGAAGCGGTTGCTCAGCATGGTTTGAGGTCTGCTGAGGTTATGCACATTCTTCGGAGGCTTGATCAGGATGTGCTGACACCTCACGATGTCCATTGTGTGGCACATTCTCTTTTTGACCCTGTGCAATTTGGTGTTTTTGAGACCAAGTGGGCTCGTCTGGCAGCCCAAGCAGTGAGGTGGAATGCTGCGCTGGCGCCGGAGGACCCCAGGCGTGCAGTTGTTGTTGATACGCTGTTGGGGACAGGGCGTTATGAGAATGTTCAGGGGCAGGTTGGATATGATCCCCTTGTGCTTCAGCAATGCAACACTCTGGGCATGGGAGCGATTGTGCAGACCCTGGAAATGGCTGCTCCGAAGCAGCCGTTCTCAACTGTTGTCCAGGGGGATGATGAGCCTTTTATGGTATTTGCGGTGAGGTTGATTGCATCCGTGGAGAGGCAGGTGCCTGATCCTGTGGCGAGGGACGTTACAATTGCAAACCTTGTCAAGTGCAATTGTAATGACGCTTGTAATAAGGTTATAGCGGCTATGCCTGGTGATCCTAGTATCTGGGAGATGGCAGAAGCCTGTGCGAACGTCATTCCCTCACGTCGGAAGTTGGCCACTGTGGCTGCCGCTGTGCAGCCGGTCTGGGCAGCACCACAGGGCGGGCGGCTGCAGCAGGGGAATGCGCAGACTAGCAGGAAGCGGGGGAAGAAGGTTCAGAAGGTCAAATTCCCCATGTTCTTGTGTGGTCGGTGTGGTAGGCCGAATCACATGGCTAACGTTTGTAAGGCGACTGTTCATGCTAATGGCCAGGCGTTGCCAGGTTCGGGAAACGTGAAGCGGAGCGCGCAGCAGGAGGGGCACGCTCAGACACAAGCTTCCCTCCAGACCCAGGTGCCGATGGAGGTCTCCTTTGCCGGCTTGCAGCCAGCATCCGCGGATCAGCAGGCGTGGATGTCTGCACCGCAGCAACAGTTGTCTTAGATTCGTCTGAGATACGCAAGGTTCCCCTGGATGCCTTTGGTCCCTTGGGTGGGGGCATGAGTGCTCTCCTTATGGGGAGGTCTAGTGCCACCCTTCAGGGCATCATTGTGCACCTGGGGCTCATTGATGCAGATTTCAAAGGGCAGATTTGTGCCATGGTCTCCACACTCACTCCCCCTGTCACAATCCCAAAAGGGACACGGCTTGCTCAACTTGTGCCTTTTAAGTCTTCTGTTCACAGGACAGCTGACCGGTCACGTGGAGCTGGTGGCTTTGGATCCACTGGGCCGCCTCAGGTTCACTGGACTGCTGTCCTGACCAAGGACCGGCCCGAGATGCTGTGTACCCTGTCTGTTCCTGGTGCGACACCGTCGGAAATCCACCTCCGCGGGCTTCTCGACAGTGGTGCTGACATCACTGTTCTCTCCCTTGCTGCCTGGCCCTCGGAGTGGCCCCTGGATCCGGTGGGGACATCTGTCGCGGGCCTGGGAGGGACGGCACAATGCTACGTGGCCCAGCAGCCCGTGCTGGTCACCAACCTGGAGGGACAGATGGCCTGGGTTAGGCCTCATGTTACTTCTACTCCTGCCAGCCTTTGGGGGAGGGATGTTCCGTCTGCCTGGGGGGTGCGTATCGGGACGGATTTTTAATGGGGGCCACTGCAGTGAAGGGCGCAGAGTGTCCTACGCCTCCTATACGGTGGCTGGTGGACAAACCCGTTTGGGAGAAGCAGTGGTCCCTCCCTGATGATAAATTAGTCGCCCTTCGGAATTTGGTGCAGGAGCAGTTGGACCAGGGTCATCTGGAGCCTTCTAACAGTCCTTGGAACACTCCTGTCTTCTGTATCAAGAAGAAATCTGGGAAATGGAGGTTGTTGCAAGACCTCTGGAAGGTCAATGCCGTGATGGAAAGCATGGGACCATTGCAGGCGGGCATGCCATCGCCTACCATGCTTCCTGCAGGCTGGCCGGTCCTCATTGTGGATCTGAAGGATTGTTTCTTTTCGATTCCTTGCATCCCGATGACAGACCGAAGTTTGCCTTCTCGGTGCCAGTGATTAACGAGGCTGAGCCCCCACAGAGATATCAATGGAGGACATTGCCTCAGGGTATGCGTAATTCTCCTGCCATATGCCAGTGGTATGTGGCCCGTGCCTTGTCTGGAGTTCGCAAGCAGTTTCCTGATGCGCGTCTGTATCATTATATGGACGACATTTTGGTGGCTGCGTCCACCCAGGATGAGCTGCTGAGGATTCAGCCTCGGTTGCTTGATGCTTTGCATGCTCATGGACTGCAAGTGGCTCCAGAAAAGGTTCAACAAAAACCACCCTGGAAGTACTTGGGGGTCAAAATTTTGGAACGGACAATCTGTCACCAGGAGGTGCAATTTGTGCATTCTGTGAAGACACTGAATGATGCTCAGAAATTGATAGGTGTCATCACTTGGTTACGTCCTTATTTGGGACTAACCAACACACAGCTGTCTCCTCTGTATGATTTGTTGAAAGGAGACTCTGATCTGAAGTCACCTCGCACACTGACCCCTGAGGCACGTAAGGCGTTGGAGGTGGTTCAGCAAGCTGTTTTGGCTTGTCAGGTTTATCGCATTGATCCCTCCGTTGATGTCACTGTGTTCATTACCACTCCAGATTCGCATCCCACAGGTATCATTGGTCAATGGAGTGACAAATGGTCTGATTCCTTGCACATTCTGGAATGGGTTTTCCTGCCCCATCAGCCGCAGAAGACGGCAACTACGTTGCTTGAGCTGATTGCTCGCTTGATAATCAAATGCCGACAACGGTGTTTGCAATTGATGGGTGCGGATCCTGCAAAGATCATACTCCCGGTGCAACGGGAGGATTTTGACTGGAGCTTTGCAAACAGTGTGTCTCTGCAGAGTGCTCTGGAAAATTTTTCAGGGCAGATCACTTATCATCTGCCCAGCCATAGGCTGTTGCATATGGCGAAATCTACACAAATTTCTTTGTGGCCCAAGAATAGTCAGGAACCCGTGCAAGGACCCACCGTCTTCACTGATGGTTCAGGAAGGACAGGAAAGGCCATTGTTACCTGGAGGGATGGGTCTGAGTGGCAGGTTCTGGAAGGCCATGAGAATGGGTCAGCTCAATTGGTTGAACTGCGGGCTGCTGTCATGGTATTTGAGAAATTTTCCCAGGAACCTTTCAACTTGGTCACGGATTCCGCCTATGTGGCTGATATCGCACAGCGGTTGGGTCATTTGGTTTTGAAGGAGGTCAGTAATCCTGCCTTGTTTCAGTTACTGAAGACCTTGTGGTGTGCCATTCAGGCCCGAGTTCATCCATTTTATGTTCTGCATGTGAGGAGTCACACCGATTTGCCAGGTTTTATAGTGGAAGGTAATGCAAGGGCTGACAAGTTTGCCAACCCAGCATGGGTAACGCCTCAGCCTGATACACTCGCACAGGCCAAGGCATCGCATGGGTTTTTCCACCAGAATGCACATACCTTGCAGAAGCAGTTTCAGCTGACGCCAACTGAGGCTCGTGACATTGTCGAGTCATGTGATGACTGCCATGCACTTGCTCCGCCTCTGCCAGCAGGGGTAAATCCCAGAGGCCTTAGGGCCTTGGAGCTTTGGCAGACCGATGTCACCCAGGTTGCCGAGTTTGGCCGGTTCAAGTATGTGCATGTCACTGTGGACACGTTCTCTTCTGCGATGTGGGCTTCGGCTCACACTGGGGAGAAGGCCCGTGATGTCCTTGCCCACTGGAGGCAGGCCTTTGCTGTTCTGGGCATACTTTCTGCTGTGAAAACCGACAATGGTCCTGCTTACGCATCACAAAAGGTGCGGCAGTTCCTGCAGTTGTGGGGTGTCTCGCACAAGTTTGGTATCCCTCATTCTCCAACTGGTCAAGCTATTGTAGAACGCGCTCATGGTACTCTGAAGCAGGTTCTTCAAAAACAAAAACGGGGAATGCAGGGTGAAACCCCGCACAGTCGATTGGCAAAAGCTTTGTGTACAATCAATCATCTCACTGTGCCACAGAACTCAAATAACCCTGTCATTTTGAATCACCATCTCTCATTGCAGGCGGCAGACGAGGCACATCAGCCTCGAGCGAAGGTTCGGGTGCGGAATTTAGTCACGAAACAGTGGGAAGGTCCCTATGACCTTATTGCTTCGGGGCGCGGGTATGCTTGTGTATCCACAGATACTGGGGTACGCTGGGTACCTTCCAAATGTGTTCGCCCTGATCTGCGACCGCAGAGACAGAATCCAGCTGATGAGCAGGATGGAGACCGTGACCAACCTGAAAGGCATCAAGCAGGGGAATCATTGAGTGATGATTCGGATGCAGACGTTGAGAGTGATCACTCCGATGATTCCTCTGCAAGTGGACACTGAGTGTTGTTCCTATTTTCCTCTTCACATTGTTCATTTTCCTTTTTTCTTTTTTAAACGGAAAAGGGTGAGATGTCGCCCTGGTTTTTTGAGATTTTCTAAGCCTTCTGATGTTGACATTCTTGTAGTGAACTTTCTCACACACTTTCTGTAAATAACTCATTGTTTTTCATTCCTTTATGGAGGAGGAGAGAGTTGATGGACTGTTGGTTTGACCTGTGTCATTGCAGAGCTGTTACTGTCACCTTCCAATCCACTGTCACTTTTGTAAAACTATAAATATTGGAGTCAGAGAATAAAACTTCCCTTTTTTCCTTCACCTTGAGAGAGGTGGTGTGCTTGTGTTCTTTCGTGTCCGTCAGCGACACTCACCTGTACCCCAGGTGTCAAAATCAGTCTGGTCCAGACCAAGCAGCATCCCCCCGCTGCTCTCAACACTACGCCAGGCTCCATCTCCGTCTGTACCTCGCTCTACAGCCCAATCCCAAATCACATCGGGTCACTGTGGAGTTGGCCACCATAGAATTTCAGAAGGCTTCTCTTATGTGCTTTCTGTGCAGCTCTTGACTCTGCCTCTCAGAGTTTGAGGTTGTTTTTGTTCCAATGCTCGTACAGCAGCGATTTAGCAAGCCTCCCCCACACTCCTTGGGGGCCGTGCTGCTGCTGAGGCACCGGCTGCTGCAGTGGCCATGCCATTTGCCACTTCCATTGCACCGTTTCTGTGTCCCACTGCACGCACTGCCATTTAGGGGGAACCCAGCACTGTCCTTGGTCCCCGCCTGACTGTGCCCATACCTTGGTAAAGGCGCAGGGCTCGATCCAATGCACCTGCAGAGAGCAGCAGGCAGCGGCACAAGTGAAAGTGTGGCTGATACTCTCCCACATTTTAATAAAAAAGGCAGTTTGTACGTTACCTCCCAAGCCATCTCCTTCCAAACAAGCAAAGTGCATAGCCTCACTCTATTTCTTGCACACCAAATAAGCAAAGTGTGTAGTGCCTGTCCTCATATCCAGCACCCTTCCTCTTGGGGGTGGTGTCTCATATATTGTACAGACTTCTAGGCTCTCAGATCCACCTACATTTCTTTCAGGATCTCAGGTCTGCCTGGCTATAGCTCATCTGGCTCTTGGTCCACCCTGCTCAGATCCCAGGCTCCTAGTCTGCCTGGCACCACCATCTTACTGCTTGTAGGTCCACAGTGGTCTGCTCAACTCACCTTGCCTGGGAAGGGCTTCCAATGTGGGGCTGGAGCCCTTGGGCTGTGAGCAGAGGCTGAGGGAGATGGGCTCCTCCAGCCTGGAGCAGGGAAGGCTGAGGGGCTCCTCATCCCAGCCTGGCAGTGCCAGCGAGGAGGGGATGGAGAACTCAGAGCCAGGCTCTTCACCAGGGGGCCTGGGGGGAAACAAAAGCCAATGGGAAGGGGAAAGAGAGGAGATCAGCCACGACAGAAGGAGTTGAAATGAGTCAGGCTGGTTTCAGCATTTCCTCAACACCAAAAGCAGCCTGACCCAATTCTCCATCCACCACTGACAGCTTTAAAATTGGGAATTATTCAGGCTGTTTTATCCCAGTTCACCCAGAGCATCCTGAGACAGCAACTTCACTGTGTTTATAACTGTCGCAGAATCATCTTTGTCTAAAATTGGTTTTGTACAAATATCCCTTGTGAATGGTGGACATGTCAGATGTTGATCGGATGTCTCACACTGCTGAGAGAAGAGTTTCCATGTTTCTTAAATTGTATCATGTTTACATTTTTTTTATTTTGGCCATGAAGAGAAACTTCCTTTGCTTCTGAGTCCCACCAGTTCCTGACCCCCAGAGGACACAAACCTGGTGAGTTCTGGCTCCCACTCCAGTGGTGGCACCTGCACCTCCCTCCACAGCCAGAGCAGAGCTCCCTTGTCCCAGAAAGTCCCTGGCAATGCAGGGATGAAGGAAACAGGACAGGTTGTGGGGATCAGGGGCAAGGCACAGTCAGGGATTTGGGGTGGTTGTGAGTCCAGGGCAGGACCCAGCCCTTGGCCTTGGTGAACCTCATCCCATTGTCCTAGACCCATGGCTCCAGCCTGTCCAGATCCCTCTGCAGAGCTTCCTGCCCTCCAGCACAGCCACACTCCCACCCAGCTTGGGCTCACCTGGGAGCTGACTGAGAGTGCCCTCAATGGCCTCATCCAGATCAGCAATAAAGAGATTTCACTGACCTGACCCCAGTCCTGAGCCCTGGGGACACCCCTGGATGTGACTCCATTCCTCAGCTGCTCTGAGTGCCACGGGTTGGATGGGGGAAATGGTGGGGAGGGGGTAGGGACAAAGTGTGATTGATTGTCAGCGATGAAGGGTCTTGATTTTCAAATCTGTTCAGACTGCATTAGGAGGTGCTGGGTATCAATATCAACTGGAGATTGCTGATACCAATCAATAAACAGGGAAAGAAAATTAAACAGCACAAAACAATTCTCTATTCATTGTTTTGAATATAGTAGATTCACTTTGAATACACTTCTGAATTCTGTCTAATTAACCACAGTAGAACTGAAGATTTGAATTATTCCCATGAACTTCCCTTGTTTGGATGTTTTGAACAAATGTGAATGAGTCTTTGTCACAGAATTCCTCAGCTGAAGAGCTCAAGAAAGAAGAGGCCTCTGGAAAAGTAAAATTCATCAGCAACCTCCAAGGTGCTGAGGATCCATCCCCATCAGTGCAGCAATGAGCAGAAATGGGCACAGTTTTGTGGCTGCCCCAGCTCTGGGATGGGCCCTGGGCCTGGAGCAGGAGCAGCTCTTGAGGGCCACAAGGCCGGGGCTCTTGTGCTGCCCTGGGCAGATGGGATGGCAGCAGGGGCTGCAGAGCCCTCAGCACCTCAGCCCGAGGGGAGCAGGACAGCTAGGGAGCCTCCTTTGGCCTTGGCCAAGCACCTTCTCCATGGCTGGGGCTGAGTCCTGTGGCAGCTGCAGCTGCTGCTGTGCCCTTGCCAGGGGCTGAGGCCATGGGGCAGTGCACAGAGCTCTGGCCTGAGCAGAGCTGTGGGGCCAGAGCCGGCTCGGCTGGGCTGGGGAGAGGCCCTTGGTGCTGCCCAGTGCTCAGGGCAGCTGGCAGAGCTTGCAGGGAGCTGGGCTGGGCTCAGAGAGCCTGACCCAGAAGCCATCAGTGTCCATCTCAGCCTGGCTGAGTGTGCAGGGGCCAAGAAGAGCAGCCCAGGGTCTGCAAGTTCTCTGGGTGGGAGCTGTGCTTGTGAGCCCCTGAGCCCTGCCGAGTGCTGGGGCTGCACCTCCAGCTCCAGAGGAGATGGCACAGATGGGAGCACAGACAAATCATTCCTGCTGCATTCTTTCTTGTGTTTGCTTTTACAGGTGACCTGGATCCATATGTAGAGAAGGAGTTTTGTATCAGATAACACTGGTAGAGTGAGAAGAATAGGAGTTTTTAGCTGAAAATATTATTTCATGCATAATATAGAATGAGAAAAAAAGACACATGATGAGAAGAGCATCTGAGTTTTTCAGAGGAGGAGAGACTCATTGATGTTCCAGTAGTCAAATCCGTTCAAATACTTTCCTCAGGGCTTCCTTGAGATGAGAGGTGACCACCAGAGGCCAAGGCCAGCCAGAGCTCTGTCCTGGGAGATTTTGTCTGGGAGAACCCTTCCATATAGGGAATTTTTCAGGGGGAGTATCAGTTTTGGCTGTGGGGACCTGGAAAGGTGGGTGGTTCTTTTCCATAGTGCTGCTTCACACTGGCACCTTGGGACCATGTGGCCCAGATGCCACAATGATTGCCTTGATTCCATGGGGTCCCCACAGTGTCACAATGGCCCCTTGGTTCCATGATGCCCATATTTGTTACCATGATCTCCACATGAAGGAAAGCACAGAGCCTCAATGTTTCAGGGGCTGATGAACAGCAGCCACCAGAGACCAAGGCCAGCCTGAGCTGTCTGTTCTGGCAGATTTCATCTAGGAGCAACTGAATAAATATCTTTGATTCTGTATCTCAGATTTACAGAATTTTAGAAGTAGAATCCTGATTTTAGAAATGAGCACCTGGTGGAGAAGGCCAGTTCATTCCCACAGGAAGGAAAGCCCAGAGCCCCAGTGTTTCAGGGGCACATGGGAACAGACCCTCAACATGCCAAGGGCAGTTGAGCCAATCAGGCCAAGCCAACCACACCTGTTCCCTGTTCCCTTGGATCCACAAGACCCCACAGTTTCAAAATGCTGGTGTCATATTAAATCCTTGGTTACACGAGGTTCTTCTGTGTTCTACTTGCTTCCATTGGGCCCTGCAGTGACACAATGGTCTCCCACTTCCATGAAGCCTTGCAGTGTCAAAAGTGTTTCCTTGGTTCCATGGAGCTCCAGAATGCCAAAATGGCCCCTTGGTTTCATGAGGCTGCAGAGTGTCCCAATAGCCCTTTGGTTCCTTTGGGCTCCTCAGGATCCCAGTGGCCCCTTGGCTGCATGAGTCCCAGCTTTTTCACACTGGCCCCTTGCTTCCACTGGGCCCCACAGCATCACAATTGTCCCCCCTTAATTCCATGAGGCCCCTCAATGTCACAATGGACCTTTGGTTGCATGAGTCCCACACTGTTCCATGAATCCTTAGTTTCATGAGGCCCTGTAGTGTCACAATGGTCCCTTGGTTCCATAGAGACATGAAGTGCCACAATTGGCCCTTTGGTTTCACAAGGCCTCAAAGTGTGAAAATGGCCTCCATGGTTTCATGCAGCCATGCTGTGTCAAAATGGACTTTTGGTTCCATGATGCCCCACAGTGTCACAGTGGTCTCCTTGCTTCTGCACTTTAAGAATCTCCCCTTGGCTCTTGGTGCCCCACAGTGTCACTATTGTGCCCTTGGTTCCATGAGGCTTTGCTGTGTCACAATGGCCTCCTTGGTTCCATGATGTCCCATAGCAGAGCAATGGTCTCCTTGGTTCCACAGTGTCAGAATGGCCCCTTTGTCCCATGGAGCCCCACAGTGTCACTATGGTCCCCTTGATTCCATGAGGCCCTGCAGTGTCACAATGGCCTCTTGGTTCCAATGGGTTCTGAAGGGTCATAATGTTCTCCATGGTTCCATGAGGCCCTGCAATATCCCAATGGACCCTTGGTTCCAAGGGCCCCGCAGTGTCACAAGGC
This sequence comes from Ammospiza nelsoni, assembly GCF_027579445.1. Taxonomy (NCBI): domain Eukaryota; kingdom Metazoa; phylum Chordata; class Aves; order Passeriformes; family Passerellidae; genus Ammospiza; species Ammospiza nelsoni. Next base: position 1,360,232 of record NC_080667.1, read on the forward strand.
TGCCTTAGTTCCACGAGGCCATGCAGTGTCATGGTGGCCCCTTGGCTCCATGAGGCAAAGCAGAATCAGAATGGCCCCTTGGTTGCATGGAGCACCACGGTGTCACCATGGTCCCATTGGTTCCACAGGGCCCCTCAGTGTAACAATGGACCTTTGGTTCCATGAGGTTCCTAAGTGTCTCAGTGGGTTCTTGGCTCCATGTGGCTCTGCTGTGTCACAGTGCCAGGTGGTTCCATGAGGCCCTACAATGTCCAAATGATCTCCTTGGTTCTGGGAAGCCCTACAGAGCCACAATGGACCCTTGGTTCCACAAGGCCTTGCTCTGATACAATGGATTTTGGCTCCATGGGGTTCCACAGTGTCACAGCTGAGTCCTTGGTTCTGTGAGCCTCTGCTGTCACCAAATGTCCAAAATATCAGAATAAGGCTCCTTAACACTCATTTTGTGTTTGAGAGAGCAAAATTTATTCAAGCCTGAGGACCAACATGGGATAACTCCCAACCTTACGTGGACATGTAATTCTACCAATGTGTTGCTTATATACAGTCACTAAATATGAATTACAATTTACCTATTTCCATAAAACCCACCCCAAGTTCCCAGATACACTCCTTATTTTCTTCATCCCTGCACCCTTAAGCCAGATGTCTTCTTCTTCTCTTCCAGCCATCCTTGCTGGGAAAGCAGCCCCTGCATGCCTTGTTCCAGTGCTGAAAGTTCACAGGCAGGGTAAAAATGGAATGAACCCTTTTGGTATCAGCCCAAGGCTTTGTGTGGGCAGGCAGAGGCAGGCAGGAGGCAGAGCTGTCAGCAAAGGAAGGGCCCAGCCATGTGGGGCAGCCGGGGGATGCCGACAGCCTGCAGCGACAGAGGAGCAGGGCAGGGACACTGTGGGACAGCCTGGGCTGCACAGGGCACAGGGATGGGCAGCAGCTGCAAGACAGCCCTGACAGAGCCAGCTTGGGCAGCACTTTGGCCATGGCTGCTGGCCCTGAGCCTGAGGCCAGGAGGGGACAAGTGAGCCTTGCAGGCCTGTGGCCTCATTGCCTCCTTGTCCCTGCTCAGCAGCCTGGCAGGGGCTGCCCCATGCTCCTGCTCTTGCCATTGCACATCCCCACAGGCCAGTGACCATCCCGGGAAGAGCCCTGAGCAAGGAGGGAGGGACAGAGTCTGCCCTGCCAGGGGCTGGGGCTCAGGCCTTGGCCTTTTGCATTCCTGAACCACATCCAGCTTTGCTCAGCACCAGAGACGCCTTTGCCTTGTTTGTGCCCAGCTGCCATCACTGCCTCCAGTGTTCTGCTCTAACTGGAACCTGGGGATACTTTCTCACCTGTGTCCCTCAGTGGAACCCATTAAAACTTTTATAAACTTCAGAGTTTAAATTTGAGTTGTTGAGAAGTTTTCTGAACACTCTCTCAGGGACTGAGTCTGATGTAAACAACACAAAACCCTGAGAGGGGCAATAAAGTTTTTTAGTCCAGTTATGGACAGAGATTTCAAACACCTTGTCAGAAATACACATTCCTATTTTAAATTATGTTGGTAATTTTTATTTCTCCTTAGAGCAGAGGTGATTGCAGCATTCTGTGATTGATATTGACCCAGGGTCTCTCCTCAGTGAAATAAACAGGGCAGGAGACTTTTTCTCCTTTTAATGCCTTTATTAAAAGTGATCAGCTCAGGATTGGGCAGCTCGGACGGGGCTCCAGCTTCCCATCGTCTCTCCCAGGGCAACGAGGAGGAGGAGGGTATGCGCAGCTTTGTCCACTAGGGGCAGAGCTGGGGGTCTGGTCCTCGTGGGAGCCTTTAGGGCGTGGTGACCCCTTCGGATGTTGTTGCTCACAGCTTCGCCCTGATTGCTCCCGTGCTCAGGGTGAGAGGGACTACGAAGGTGTTCAGCATCTCTGCAGGCTCCAGCACTCTGTTCCTGACGTCCAGACATCACTCCAATCTCGCAACTCTATGTTGGCTCGTTGTTTTGGGAGTCTTTTTTAACAAGATAGAAGCAGTAGCTTCTCATGGCATGCTGATCTTGGGGTTATTTTGCATGTCTCCTGTCGAGGTCCGCCCGAGTGAACGGGTGATGGATGATTTTTTGGTGCAAAAAATAACCAACAAGGCACAGGGGCTTTGCAGTAACAAATCAACAAAATGCAATTTTATTGATAATAACCACAACTAAATATGCATTTGGTTAGGGAATCTGGGGAAGAAAAGGGTAAGACAAGGGAAGAGGGAGGAAAGAAGTTCAGGGAGGGGCTATAGCTACCGAAATGTGATGTCTTCAGGGTCCCGCCATTGAAGCTCACTGGTGTACGTCTCGGGGAGATCTCAGAGGACGGTCGGAGTGCACCCCAAAATATACCGTTTTTCGTTGGGGGAAGGGTGGTCGAAATTAGGTTTCCAAGGAGAGAAAAGAATAGGAATTGAAGGAGACGGTGTTTATTTCTATTGTTTTCATGGCCGAATGCTTGCAGGTACGTTTATTCTGGGCAGTTTTTCCCCCCCTCCCCGAGCTGGGGGGGGGGGGGGGTCAGTCCCAGTCTCTTGAAGGGGATTACCAGGGGGGTGCCAAGGGGGTGCCAGGGGGTGCCAAGAGGGTGCCAAGGGAGTTTCTTGTCTTGTCTTGGTTCCTTGATGAGGGGATTTGCATCTCTGTTTGCCTGTCACGGTGGTTGAAGGCAGGCAAGAGGGGCCTTCTCTTGGAGGGGGGAGCCACCCCAGAGCTCAGACCAGCCTAGTCAGGAGGTATTGAGAAAGTCTAGATCCATTGTTCAGAAAAGGGCACCATGCCCCTTTCAAGTTCAGCATGGCATGTTCTGCAAACACCACCTGTGAACATACTGAATAAGCATGAGACTTCCCAACTGGCTCAACAGTTTCTAACCTTTCGGTGGTCTTTTCTCATGACAATTGTGAGGCAAAAATGAAGGATTTTCAGATAGACTCTCACATCTCCCCCTTTCTTAAGTCTCTTCTCCTCACTGTTTGGGGAGGTCCCACCCTTCACTGTCCCAGAGAAGAGCCATTAACTCGGCCCCAGCTAGGCTTTTACTGATACAAAAACAACTATTAACAACAACGACTCGTAATTACCATAACACACAAGCAGCACCTCAGCAGCAACAGTGGTAACCTTTTTCTCACAAAAAAAGTGCAGATTTTTGTTTATAACAGTTCCCCTTCTTTTTCTTTGATCGAGCCTAAATTTAAGCTTGCATCAACTTACAATTTTTTCTTCATGGGCTTCATATTTAATTTTTTGTATTGATTATAAATTTCTTGAGCACTCTGGTAATCATTGTCACTTAACTTCGTTGCCTTTCTTGGCTTCTTTAGGTTGGTCTGCATGGCCAATACAACTTCAATGAAACAGGGAAACAAGCATAGTAAAAAGAGCAATTCTCTAAGTATACACACAGTGAGAAAAACTTTTTCCTGTATACACTCTTATTGAAAATCCATAGGTTATCTCACTAACTGGAATCAAGTGTAGGAGTTTGTTCTTGGTTATTCACACATGCTAATTTTTTTATTTTGTTTGAAATGTTTCTGATAATTGCATTCTTTATTTTTAATACTCCTTGGAGCTTGATGATTCTGTTTAACATAGATATTGGAGTCCGAACTTGGCTTTTACAATTTTGAATTTTCTTAATTTCTATTGCACTTTGCTTCTTCTGTTTGGTTTCTCTAAATCATTGTATATAGGAACTCCTAAACTTGATCTAGTTTCTTTGGGTAATAGGTTTTATTATTCTAGCTGCGTAGCTGCCAGACCAGTCTCCTGACAATTTAGTGTATGCTGTAGTACTAGAGATCAAAACCAGGTGTTTAGAGCTCTCCCAAATTGTATTATCAGTTTCTGTTGGGCATTCCTTATATTTACACAGTTCTTTCATTTTCTAAGAGGGGTTTATCCCTTTTTCAGTATACTTATTCATATACTTCATAGTGGGTACAGTTGTCTCTTTCTCTTTTCTCAACAGACTCTAATTTGTTTGGATCTGTTGGGATCTACTGGGTAGCTGAACACTTTACTGCAAAATACTTGTTACAAACCATCTTTCTTACTGTTTTCACCATTTCTTTGCTTTTTACTAGATCTACTGAGCTTGTTTCAGCAGCATCACATTCAAAGCACAACCAGGCTTCTCCTACAGGGCACTCTCCCAGGAGTGGCTGCCTGAAAGTGGCAGTATTGTGTGCTATCTAATACATTCTCTTATTTTTCTGATAAAGGACCAATTGGGAGAGGTTAACACAATCAGGGTTAGAATTGATGTGGACTCTCGACAAAGAGCTCACTTCTTCCTCCTCATAGCGGGGTAGGTAGCACTCACTGCACGGCTCTCCTGGGCTCCCCAGAGCACCACCAGCAATCAGAGCCATCATTACTACCCTTCCCAAGAGTCCGGTATGGGTCATTTTGCACAGCCTGCCCACCCGGCCTTGCCTCTTGGGGAATTTTACTGAGAAGAAGCTTCCAAGCTCTTTAGAGTCCATTCTACCCACTTCTCTGGTTAAACCTCTCTTGGTCTGTTCCCTACCAATTTTGGTTTATCTTAGGGGAGTGTTCTGTAGAGGATTAACCTGGAGTCTTTAGGACTAAATTGGGGAACTTAACTAGAATTACTTATTTACAGTCTTAAACTTTTTACCAACATACTTTACACAGAACTGTCCTGAAACATTTTAAGCAATGTTAGAGCTCTGATACCAATTATTTTCCCATACAGTTCAGTCTTTTTGACTCTTCTTTCTGAGAGTCAACTTTAAATCACAGTACACTCAGGTGAATTAACTTGTGAAGTGGATGAATCTTTATCCAGTGTCTGGAGGTGAGAGTGGTGTGGACTCTGGCCCAATGCCAGAGGGAAAAACTGGGACTCTGGCCCAATGCCAGAGGGAGAATGGGGTGGAGTCTGGTCTAATGCCAGAATGCCAGAGTGGAAAAAACTGATGTTGAATCTTGGTCCAGTGCCAGGGGGTGAGAGTGATGTGGGTCCAACCTTTTTCTTCTGGTCTTCACAGTCAAATTAGTAATGAAGAGTACCTGAAATGGGCTTTCAAATATAGGCATTGATGGTCTGCTATTTTATGATTCTATCAAAACTCAGTTTCTCTGTTTAACGTTATTGGTTAATTTCTCTTTTTTCATAACTTGTTTGTTTCTCTCATCAACTTCTGCAAACTCTGTATTTTACAAGGAGTTGTATTTCTGTTAGCTAACTTAACTCCCAAAGTGCTTTTATTCTCCTATTTTTCTGTGTATTTAACTTACTGGTTTTCTGTTCTATTTTCAAGATCTTATCTATTTATCTCTTGCTTCTGTTTCTTACTTTCACTTACAGCTTAAATACTACTTTTCTTTCAACTCCTTACACTTAATTTTTTTTCTCACACTGTTCTTCTACACAATACACTTCCCTCTAAGGAGATGTGTTAAAACTTATAATGCACAATCTACATTACCTCTATTCTAATTTGTCTGCATTCACTCTCTTTCATTTCTCATTCACTCTCACACATTCCTTCACACCCTCAAGACACAAACTGGATCATTATTGCTAGAAAATCACAGGTCTTTGTGGCTCCCCTCACCTTGGGGTTGGCCTACACGTCTCAGTATCTCTGGGCCTCTTGGAAGGGCCCTGAGTCTAGTTGCCTCTAGTGCACATTCACCTGTGAGGCTGTGTGTCACTGACGCTCTTACAGCTACGGCTCCCTTACACATCTGGGGAACACTAGTCTGGTTTGCAGGTCACACACACACTTCCACTGCCCCCCTTCCCACCTGTCCAGGAACTTGAGGCTGACTTCGTGACTCACTCTCACACACACAACAAGACAACAATAAGGTACCTTTTATTTTCACATCACTTGTTACAAGTTTATTGCTACTGGCCAGTTTTGGTGCTATTGGATATCCTTTCTACTTAGCTGTTTTTGTCTAACTTCAAATGTTTTCTCACTATACTATACTTTTTAGTACTTTGTTGAGACAGGACTTATCTTCTCCTGTATCTACTCAAAAATTCTAATTCTTCATTCAGGGGTCCCACCTCAAAGTTTACCAAGGGCTCTTTTAGATGTTGCATCGAGTCCCCTAAAGTGTAAAGCCCCTGACCCTCTACTCGTCACCTCTAAGGATCTTCCCTAAATTATCTTGTTCCCTGGCTATTGCTTCATCGAGAATGAGCTTTCTACAAAATCTCCTGACGTGTCCTGCCTCTCCACAGTAATAGCAATGTTGTTCTCACAAAGGGACTTGAGATCTCTCCATCCCTCTTGTACCTGACAGTACTGGCCAATCCTTGCCTCCTCCTGGTGGTGGACTCGCCCACCCTGCACTTTCTCTAGCTACAGCAACCATGATCTTAGCCTTGGCCTTTGCTTTTTCTTCCTCCCTCCTTAAATACACCTTCAATGCTTCTCTCAATAACTCATTTATGTCTTTCTCTTGCCAATCTTCAATCTTTTCCAGTTTTCTCCATATATCTGGCCAAGATTTGGTAACAAATTGGACTTTTAGAAGCACTTGACCTTCTGGGATGTCTGGGTCTATTCTAGAGTACAACTGGAAGTTACGCTTTACTGCCTGGCGGTTAAGCCAGGCAACAGGAGCTTCATCCTTCTCTTGTGCACCCTCAAATGCCAATTTGGTATTAGTTTGTTTGGGAACTGACTCTTTGATCCCCCGTATTATCAAAGACCTATATTCCATCATGGCCTTCTTCTCTTCCTCCTGGTTAGGGCTCCAGCTGGGATCCGTTAGTGGCAATTTATGTTCACCTGTTGGCACCTGGGGTCCTGGATGGTTCTCTTTCTCCCAAATTCTTATGCCACCGGCCCTAATTATCCGGACCTCTTCTGGGGAAAATAATATATTGAGGATGGAATTCATCTCCCCCCAAGTGTAGATATTTGGACCTAAGAATTGATCCACTTGGTTTGCTATGCCCCCTGGGTCCTCGACTAAATGCCCCAACTCTTTCTTGAATTCTCTCACCTCAGAAGCAGTTAGGGGAGCATTCACAAAGCCAACACCTCCTGCTACACCTCCCATAGGAACTTCTCTGAGGGGAAAGAGTTTCTCTGTCTTGGAGGTCTTGGATCTGGTGCTACAGTACGGCCCACCTTCAGATGCCAAACTACTAGTTTGAGGGATATCTGGGTTACCCTGAACTATCTGCACATCAGCAGCTGTATTTGCTGATAGCTGTTTACTGGACAAGGAGATATTTGTGTCCCAACTAGGAGGAGGTAAAGGGACAGCAATAGGAGGGGGAGAAGAGCCTGAGTGGATATTAAGTGGAGCTGGAGAAGGGGTGGAGAATGCAGCAGGTGGAGTAGGCACTTGTGGTGATTGTGAAGGTCCGCCAGAAATAAACGGGTGACGAATGATTTTTGGGTGCAAAAATAACCAACACAAGGCACAGGGGTTTTGCAGTAACAAATCAACAAGGTGCAATTTATTGATTATAACCACAGCTAAATATGCGTTGGTTAAGGGATCCGGGGAAGAGAAGGGTAAGACAAGGAAAAAGGGAGGAAAGAGGTCAGGGAATGGGGTATAGCTACCAAAACGTGATGTCTTCGGGGTCCCGCCGCCGAAACTCGCTGGTACACGTCTTGGGGAGATCTCAAAGGACAGTCAGGCCAAACCCCAATATATATACTGTTCTTGGTTGGGGGAAGGTAACTGAAATTAGGTTTCCATGGAGGGGAGAAGTCCATTGTTTTCATGGCCGAATGCTCACATGTACGTTAAGTTTTCCCCCTCCCTGAGTTGGGAGGGAGTGCAGTCCCAGTCTCTGGAAGGAGGTTGCCAGGGGGGTGCCATGGGGGTGCCATGGGGGTGACAATAGGGTGCCAGAGGGGTTCTTGGTTCCTTGATGAGGGGATTCTCATCTCTGTTGGTCTGTCACGGTGGTTGAAGACAGGCAAGAGGGGTTTTCCCATGGAGCGGGGGGGGGAGCCACCCCAGAGCTCAGTCCAGCCAGCTCAGGAGTTTGGAAGAAAGTCCAGTTCAATTGTCCAGAAAAGGGCAGCATGCCCCCTTCGAGTACAGCATGGCGTGTTCTGCAAACATCACTTGTGAACACACTAGATAAGCAGGAGACTTTCTTTCTCAACCAGCTCAGCAGCTTTAACCCTTCGGTAGTCTTTTCTCATGACAATTGTGAGGCAAAAAATGAAGGATTTTCGGATGGACTTCTACACGACCCCGTGACTCACGATTGTCTTGAGGAATCTTCATCAGCAGAGCTCTAGAGTGTCTTCGATACTCGTTGCACGTCGGTAGCATAACCCTGGAAAAGTAGGGATGACAGGGGAGAGGGGATAAAAGGGGAAGAGAAGGAAAAGAAAGAGGGGAAAAAGGGAATCAACAAACATAAACATAAACATAATTAATATTGATCATCATAACAACTTCACACGTGGTTATTTGTTATTACAATTTCAAAAATTATTATTAATTTTAACAATTTCACAAAATATTAATCAGTTAAAGCAATATCATTTGTTTAACAATTTCAAAATGATTAAAACAAATCACAAACAACAAACAAATCATAATATAACCATCGTCTTTTAAAATTATTTTCTAAAAATTAAAGTAACTTTCTGTGAATCATACTTGATATTTAAGAAGTTGTTCTAAGGCACATATGCCTGATTCATAACTGTTTTGTATCAAGTGTTTTGGGGACATCTATTGTATCGAGTACATCAGCTAAGCGGTGTGCATTGACTACAGTTGACAGTTTCTTAAGCTTTTTAATCGTTCTCCAATTCAAAATGAATAGGGCTGCTGACAAGATAAAGCCAAGCGTAACTAGGATCAAAAGAACAACAATTGGATGGCACACACTGTTCAGAACACCTGTGGCAGTAGGTGACCACCCAAAAAGAGTATCCCACCACCTATGCTCAGCATCCTGCTTTACCCTCTCCATAACTCGGTGTATTTGTCTCACGTTGTGATGAACAGTCACCAGGGTCTTCTGTCCACTCTCCTTGATTTTCTTGAGGATGTCAATCAGGTCTTGATGGAGCAATAGTTGTCTCACGAGGGTGAGGTTCATTCCGATAGGAGTGGGCATCAGCTTCTGGATCAGTGTGTAGTTGGATTGCAGTAAGTGGTGAGAAGTAACTGGAACTTCATAAGAGAAATCGCATCCTACTATCTTAGTAAAGTTACAAGCACAAAAGTTTGAATGATTCTTTGTATCTACCACAACATCTCCTACAAAGACAGAATCACATGTCGTTCTAAAGCATGCACAGCCATTGCCTATGTATATAAGAACTGTCTGGGTATCCTCATGTGGACAAATCTTGAAATGACAGTTGTTCTGCTCTGTGTCCAAACACATATCCTGAGCTACAATTGCATTGCTTTCACAGATAAACCCTTGCTGTTCTCGGACAATACAAGTTTCCAGGTTAACAGTTTGCCATTTGTCATCAACCTGACGAGCCCATCCCCTACGTTCAGTAGGATAGAGAACAGCTCCGTCATGGTTTAATCCTAATGCAATAACAGGGAAGACCAAATGTACAGAGGCATTGCGTATGGTTAGGACAAAAGCAGTGGCTGTGTTTGAGATGGGATCATAGGTAAAGTTCACCAGGTTCCACCAGGATTGGAATTCTCTTTCAAATTCAGTGGCACTGTCCCAGATTATTTTCCAAATTTCTGTGGGGAAGGTGCCTTCCTCGCCCTCTCTTATGATTGCAGCAGAGAGAGATTGCATCCACAATTGTGCCTGGATACAGCTGAAGGCTAAGGAAACATTGTTCTGTGTAGCACTAAGTGCATCAATTACCAATTTGTGATTATCCACATTCACTCTTTCCCAATTTGGTAATATGCTTGATAGCAGCCACTGGTGTGTTCGCAAAAGCCAATAAGAATGACTGCAGTAGTTGCTGTAATTTGGTCAAATCTCTAGTTGTGACAGCCAATTTATTCAAGTTCAATTAATTTACATGTTATGTATAATATCATCACTTGGTGTTACCATAAGGGGAAGGGAAAACATCATTTCTGTTGTCCATCACTAGTGTTATCATGGTTTATCAGGTCTTCATGTCCCTCGGAGTTCTTCTGAAAAAGTAAACACAACAGACTCTGCCACGAAGAGACAGAAAAGGTTAGAAGAATGGAATTGTCAGAGAGGTTTTGAACAGCAGTGGTACTTCCCCTACAGCAGCGGGGGGTCCACCAAAAACAGGTTGTCCAGGGTAATGCCCTGGGTTCTTGAAATCATCTGCTCCCTGTAGTGAAGGAATTGTGCTTGGAGCTGTCTGGCAAAAAGCAGTGATTTTGGAACACTCATTTACCCCCCATCTATAGTAAGAGGTGTGAGAAGTCCATTTAATCTTTTTACCTTCTGCCCTATCCTGCACACTTTTGACAGTAAAGTGAGAAACATTACCAGATTGAATTTCCTGTGGGTTTAGGAAAATCCCAAACCATCCCTGCATTGCTTTAACAGTATTATCTCCTGTAGCTCTTTTAAAAGCATCAGCCTGGAGCAACCCAAATATAAACATAGCATAGGACTTGGTGTTAATACAGACAAGAAAGTAATTCTGTCCCTCACTTTGGAAAATACTCCAAACAGTTAACAGTTCCCCAACCTGGGCATTGTCCTGTTCCTCTCTGTTAGCAGAAGTGGGGGAGAGAGGAGGGGTTGCTCTAGTCACAGAGGCAGGTTTATTTTGGCTGCTGCCCAAGCTCCCAGTTTCTTGGATTGCCCAGTTCTCCTCCACCTCTCTGGGAGCCAAGCCAACCACAAACACCCCTTCCCAGGTAGTGTACCTTTTCTTTTCATGAATCAATTGCAGGCAGCCAGCTTTGTGAATGTTTTCCAGGAGTTGGTCGGGGGTACGGACCAAAGGGTCTCTCCTTTCCAAGGGGTTGAGCCCCTCTGCCCAATGATCTTTGTGCTGAGTTAGGGACCATGGGATGCATCTGTCTGCTGTTGTTAGGAACACCCCATGTCCCCAGCACCCACCGGCTTCTTGTTCTGACAAAAGAATCTGATCTCCCCCAGTGAGAGACACTTGACAAATGTGTTCTGTTTCAGATTTTTGGGGGAGAAGCCCGTACTGCTTTGCAAGTTTTGTTAATTCAGTAGCAGTGTACGGGATTTCTTTAGTGGTTTTGTGCGGGCTAAAATCTTCATTATTGATATAGTTGCATTCTGTTTTAATTAGAGGTTTTATGTTGTTACAGCAGTGTTTCCCACAATTTTTCATCAGGGTTAATTCTGTTTGAGAACAATTTTGACTACTGTGAGGAGTTTTTTTCTCCTCTGTTTCTTTTGAGGAATCAGAGTTCTATGAATTTTTAACATGTTCCTCTCTCAGGGCAGTCCGTAACAAGTTATTTACATTTCTTTCTTCATCCAATTGTTTTTGCAAAACTTCAACTAGGTTTTGGAGGGAGTCTATGATAGCATTTTCCCCACTTTTTCACTTAAAGCGAGTTTCTATGGCTGCTGTGAGACAGGCACCCAAGACTGAGCAGAGGATGGTTTTATTTTTGCCCAGTTTAAATTTTGTTTCATGTTGCAAAGAAGATATTCTATCAATAATATTTTCTAAGTTAAACCAATTGCAGTTTGCCCATTCTTCTCCCCCCGGAGAAGGTGTGGCATTGTATTTAGCAAGCAGAGCATAAAATTCAGCTTTACCTTTTGCACTGAAGTTTTTAGTCATTTTGTGAGGGGACCAAAGCTACACCAGGGAGTTAACTTAAGTTACACAAATCACACAGCCTTTCCACTGTCCCCTTGCTTCCCTGGGTAGTTGAAGAGGCAGAATCAGTCTGGGAGGCCCTGTGAGGTTGCTTCAAATTTGTCTCTTCCTTCCCAGACAGTACAGATACACACTCACATGAACACATACACACAGAAATGTTTTCTTTGTGAGGGGACCAGAACCTAGAACAGGGAAAAAGCCACTCAGCCTTCGCTGGGCCACCCCTCGCTCCCTGTGTAGGTGAAGGGACAATATCTGTCTAAAAGGCACTGCTTAATTACTTCAAGTCTGCCCCTTCCCTTTTAGACAGTCCAGGTACACAAAATACAGCAGTAAAAAAACAGTAACAGGTTCAAATTCACCTCAAAAACAACAGTGACAGGTTCAGATTCAATTCAAATACAACAACAACAACAACAGTATCAATATCAGTAACAGCATCAATATCAGGATCAGGAGAAGTATCAGTGTCAGTGTCCCTGCCAGTAAAATCAGTAACAGAAGTGACAGTAACAATTTCCCCTGCTTTTGCACCAAAAAAATCTTTTGTGTCAATTCCGGGGCCTGTGTGCTCAATCGAGCATGAGGTTTGGCTTTGGCATGTGTAGTCTGCGAGAGGTTACAAACTACACAAAACCTGCAAAATCTCACTGGCTGCTGGAATCCTTGTCCGTGACGCCAATTATGTGAAGGTCCGCCAGAAATAAACGGGTGACGAATGATTTTTGGGTGCAAAAATAACCAACACAAGGCACAGGGGTTTTGCAGTAACAAATCAACAAGGTGCAATTTATTGATTATAACCACAGCTAAATATGCGTTGGTTAAGGGATCCGGGGAAGAGAAGGGTAAGACAAGGAAAAAGGGAGGAAAGAGGTCAGGGAATGGGGTATAGCTACCAAAACGTGATGTCTTCGGGGTCCCGCCGCCGAAACTCGCTGGTACACGTCTTGGGGAGATCTCAAAGGACAGTCGGGCCAAACCCCAATATATATACTGTTCTTGGTTGGGGGAAGGTAACTGAAATTAGGTTTCCATGGAGGGGAGAAGTCCATTGTTTTCATGGCCGAATGCTCACATGTACGTTAAGTTTTCCCCCTCCCTGAGTTGGGAGGGAGTGCAGTCCCAGTCTCTGGAAGGAGGTTGCCAGGGGGGTGCCATGGGGGTGCCATGGGGGTGACAATAGGGTGCCAGAGGGGTTCTTGGTTCCTTGATGAGGGGATTCTCATCTCTGTTGGTCTGTCACGGTGGTTGAAGACAGGCAAGAGGGGTTTTCCCATGGAGCGGGGGGGGGGAGCCACCCCAGAGCTCAGTCCAGCCAGCTCAGGAGTTTGGAAGAAAGTCCAGTTCAATTGTCCAGAAAAGGGCAGCATGCCCCCTTCGAGTACAGCATGGCGTGTTCTGCAAACATCACTTGTGAACACACTAGATAAGCAGGAGACTTTCTTTCTCAACCAGCTCAGCAGCTTTAACCCTTCGGTAGTCTTTTCTCATGACAATTGTGAGGCAAAAAATGAAGGATTTTCGGATGGACTTCTACACGACCCCGTGACTCACGATTGTCTTGAGGAATCTTCATCAGCAGAGCTCTAGAGTGTCTTCGATACTCGTTGCACGTCGGTAGCATAACCCTGGAAAAGTAGGGATGACAGGGGAGAGGGGATAAAAGGGGAAGAGAAGGAAAAGAAAGAGGGGAAAAAGGGAATCAACAAACATAAACATAAACATAATTAATATTGATCATCATAACAACTTCACACGTGGTTATTTGTTATTACAATTTCAAAAATTATTATTAATTTTAACAATTTCACAAAATATTAATCAGTTAAAGCAATATCATTTGTTTAACAATTTCAAAATGATTAAAACAAATCACAAACAACAAACAAATCATAATATAACCATCGTCTTTTAAAATTATTTTCTAAAAATTAAAGTAACTTTCTGTGAATCATACTTGATATTTAAGAAGTTGTTCTAAGGCACATATGCCTGATTCATAACTGTTTTGTATCAAGTGTTTTGGGGACATCTATTGTATCGAGTACATCAGCTAAGCGGTGTGCATTGACTACAGTTGACAGTTTCTTAAGCTTTTTAATCGTTCTCCAATTCAAAATGAATAGGGCTGCTGACAAGATAAAGCCAAGCGTAACTAGGATCAAAAGAACAACAATTGGATGGCACACACTGTTCAGAACACCTGTGGCAGTAGGTGACCACCCAAAAAGAGTATCCCACCACCTATGCTCAGCATCCTGCTTTACCCTCTCCATAACTCGGTGTATTTGTCTCACGTTGTGATGAACAGTCACCAGGGTCTTCTGTCCACTCTCCTTGATTTTCTTGAGGATGTCAATCAGGTCTTGATGGAGCAATAGTTGTCTCACGAGGGTGAGGTTCATTCCGATAGGAGTGGGCATCAGCTTCTGGATCAGTGTGTAGTTGGATTGCAGTAAGTGGTGAGAAGTAACTGGAACTTCATAAGAGAAATCGCATCCTACTATCTTAGTAAAGTTACAAGCACAAAAGTTTGAATGATTCTTTGTATCTACCACAACATCTCCTACAAAGACAGAATCACATGTCGTTCTAAAGCATGCACAGCCATTGCCTATGTATATAAGAACTGTCTGGGTATCCTCATGTGGACAAATCTTGAAATGACAGTTGTTCTGCTCTGTGTCCAAACACATATCCTGAGCTACAATTGCATTGCTTTCACAGATAAACCCTTGCTGTTCTCGGACAATACAAGTTTCCAGGTTAACAGTTTGCCATTTGTCATCAACCTGACGAGCCCATCCCCTACGTTCAGTAGGATAGAGAACAGCTCCGTCATGGTTTAATCCTAATGCAATAACAGGGAAGACCAAATGTACAGAGGCATTGCGTATGGTTAGGACAAAAGCAGTGGCTGTGTTTGAGATGGGATCATAGGTAAAGTTCACCAGGTTCCACCAGGATTGGAATTCTCTTTCAAATTCAGTGGCACTGTCCCAGATTATTTTCCAAATTTCTGTGGGGAAGGTGCCTTCCTCGCCCTCTCTTATGATTGCAGCAGAGAGAGATTGCATCCACAATTGTGCCTGGATACAGCTGAAGGCTAAGGAAACATTGTTCTGTGTAGCACTAAGTGCATCAATTACCAATTTGTGATTATCCACATTCACTCTTTCCCAATTTGGTAATATGCTTGATAGCAGCCACTGGTGTGTTCGCAAAAGCCAATAAGAATGACTGCAGTAGTTGCTGTAATTTGGTCAAATCTCTAGTTGTGACAGCCAATTTATTCAAGTTCAATTAATTTACATGTTATGTATAATATCATCACTTGGTGTTACCATAAGGGGAAGGGAAAACATCATTTCTGTTGTCCATCACTAGTGTTATCATGGTTTATCAGGTCTTCATGTCCCTCGGAGTTCTTCTGAAAAAGTAAACACAACAGACTCTGCCACGAAGAGACAGAAAAGGTTAGAAGAATGGAATTGTCAGAGAGGTTTTGAACAGCAGTGGTACTTCCCCTACAGCAGCGGGGGGTCCACCAAAAACAGGTTGTCCAGGGTAATGCCCTGGGTTCTTGAAATCATCTGCTCCCTGTAGTGAAGGAATTGTGCTTGGAGCTGTCTGGCAAAAAGCAGTGATTTTGGAACACTCATTTACCCCCCATCTATAGTAAGAGGTGTGAGAAGTCCATTTAATCTTTTTACCTTCTGCCCTATCCTGCACACTTTTGACAGTAAAGTGAGAAACATTACCAGATTGAATTTCCTGTGGGTTTAGGAAAATCCCAAACCATCCCTGCATTGCTTTAACAGTATTATCTCCTGTAGCTCTTTTAAAAGCATCAGCCTGGAGCAACCCAAATATAAACATAGCATAGGACTTGGTGTTAATACAGACAAGAAAGTAATTCTGTCCCTCACTTTGGAAAATACTCCAAACAGTTAACAGTTCCCCAACCTGGGCATTGTCCTGTTCCTCTCTGTTAGCAGAAGTGGGGGAGAGAGGAGGGGTTGCTCTAGTCACAGAGGCAGGTTTATTTTGGCTGCTGCCCAAGCTCCCAGTTTCTTGGATTGCCCAGTTCTCCTCCACCTCTCTGGGAGCCAAGCCAACCACAAACACCCCTTCCCAGGTAGTGTACCTTTTCTTTTCATGAATCAATTGCAGGCAGCCAGCTTTGTGAATGTTTTCCAGGAGTTGGTCGGGGGTACGGACCAAAGGGTCTCTCCTTTCCAAGGGGTTGAGCCCCTCTGCCCAATGATCTTTGTGCTGAGTTAGGGACCATGGGATGCGTCTGTCTGCTGTTGTTAGGAACACCCCATGTCCCCAGCACCCACCGGCTTCTTGTTCTGACAAAAGAATCTGATCTCCCCCAGTGAGAGACACTTGACAAATGTGTTCTGTTTCAGATTTTTGGGGGAGAAGCCCGTACTGCTTTGCAAGTTTTGTTAATTCAGTAGCAGTGTACGGGATTTCTTTAGTGGTTTTGTGCGGGCTAAAATCTTCATTATTGATATAGTTGCATTCTGTTTTAATTAGAGGTTTTATGTTGTTACAGCAGTGTTTCCCACAATTTTTCATCAGGGTTAATTCTGTTTGAGAACAATTTTGACTACTGTGAGGAGTTTTTTTCTCCTCTGTTTCTTTTGAGGAATCAGAGTTCTATGAATTTTTAACATGTTCCTCTCTCAGGGCAGTCCGTAACAAGTTATTTACATTTCTTTCTTCATCCAATTGTTTTTGCAAAACTTCAACTAGGTTTTGGAGGGAGTCTATGATAGCATTTTCCCCACTTTTTCACTTAAAGCGAGTTTCTATGGCTGCTGTGAGACAGGCACCCAAGACTGAGCAGAGGATGGTTTTATTTTTGCCCAGTTTAAATTTTGTTTCATGTTGCAAAGAAGATATTCTATCAATAATATTTTCTAAGTTAAACCAATTGCAGTTTGCCCATTCTTCTCCCCCCGGAGAAGGTGTGGCATTGTATTTAGCAAGCAGAGCATAAAATTCAGCTTTACCTTTTGCACTGAAGTTTTTAGTCATTTTGTGAGGGGACCAAAGCTACACCAGGGAGTTAACTTAAGTTACACAAATCACACAGCCTTTCCACTGTCCCCTTGCTTCCCTGGGTAGTTGAAGAGGCAGAATCAGTCTGGGAGGCCCTGTGAGGTTGCTTCAAATTTGTCTCTTCCTTCCCAGACAGTACAGATACACACTCACATGAACACATACACACAGAAATGTTTTCTTTGTGAGGGGACCAGAACCTAGAACAGGGAAAAAGCCACTCAGCCTTCGCTGGGCCACCCCTCGCTCCCTGTGTAGGTGAAGGGACAATATCTGTCTAAAAGGCACTGCTTAATTACTTCAAGTCTGCCCCTTCCCTTTTAGACAGTCCAGGTACACAAAATACAGCAGTAAAAAAACAGTAACAGGTTCAAATTCACCTCAAAAACAACAGTGACAGGTTCAGATTCAATTCAAATACAACAACAACAACAACAGTATCAATATCAGTAACAGCATCAATATCAGGATCAGGAGAAGTATCAGTGTCAGTGTCCCTGCCAGTAAAATCAGTAACAGAAGTGACAGTAACAATTTCCCCTGCTTTTGCACCAAAAAAATCTTTTGTGTCAATTCCGGGGCCTGTGTGCTCAATCGAGCATGAGGTTTGGCTTTGGCATGTGTAGTCTGCGAGAGGTTACAAACTACACAAAACCTGCAAAATCTCACTGGCTGCTGGAATCCTTGTCCGTGACGCCAATTATGTGAAGGTCCGCCAGAAATAAACGGGTGACGAATGATTTTTGGGTGCAAAAATAACCAACACAAGGCACAGGGGTTTTGCAGTAACAAATCAACAAGGTGCAATTTATTGATTATAACCACAGCTAAATATGCGTTGGTTAAGGGATCCGGGGAAGAGAAGGGTAAGACAAGGAAAAAGGGAGGAAAGAGGTCAGGGAATGGGGTATAGCTACCAAAACGTGATGTCTTCGGGGTCCCGCCGCCGAAACTCGCTGGTACACGTCTTGGGGAGATCTCAAAGGACAGTCGGGCCAAACCCCAATATATATACTGTTCTTGGTTGGGGGAAGGTAACTGAAATTAGGTTTCCATGGAGGGGAGAAGTCCATTGTTTTCATGGCCGAATGCTCACATGTACGTTAAGTTTTCCCCCTCCCTGAGTTGGGAGGGAGTGCAGTCCCAGTCTCTGGAAGGAGGTTGCCAGGGGGGTGCCATGGGGGTGCCATGGGGGTGACAATAGGGTGCCAGAGGGGTTCTTGGTTCCTTGATGAGGGGATTCTCATCTCTGTTGGTCTGTCACAGTGGTTGAAGACAGGCAAGAGGGGTTTTCCCATGGAGCGGGGGGGGGAGCCACCCCAGAGCTCAGTCCAGCCAGCTCAGGAGTTTGGAAGAAAGTCCAGTTCAATTGTCCAGAAAAGGGCAGCATGCCCCCTTCGAGTACAGCATGGCGTGTTCTGCAAACATCACTTGTGAACACACTAGATAAGCAGGAGACTTTCTTTCTCAACCAGCTCAGCAGCTTTAACCCTTCGGTAGTCTTTTCTCATGACAATTGTGAGGCAAAAAATGAAGGATTTTCGGATGGACTTCTACACGACCCCGTGACTCACGATTGTCTTGAGGAATCTTCATCAGCAGAGCTCTAGAGTGTCTTCGATACTCGTTGCACGTCGGTAGCATAACCCTGGAAAAGTAGGGATGACAGGGGAGAGGGGATAAAAGGGGAAGAGAAGGAAAAGAAAGAGGGGAAAAAGGGAATCAACAAACATAAACATAAACATAATTAATATTGATCATCATAACAACTTCACACGTGGTTATTTGTTATTACAATTTCAAAAATTATTATTAATTTTAACAATTTCACAAAATATTAATCAGTTAAAGCAATATCATTTGTTTAACAATTTCAAAATGATTAAAACAAATCACAAACAACAAACAAATCATAATATAACCATCGTCTTTTAAAATTATTTTCTAAAAATTAAAGTAACTTTCTGTGAATCATACTTGATATTTAAGAAGTTGTTCTAAGGCACATATGCCTGATTCATAACTGTTTTGTATCAAGTGTTTTGGGGACATCTATTGTATCGAGTACATCAGCTAAGCGGTGTGCATTGACTACAGTTGACAGTTTCTTAAGCTTTTTAATCGTTCTCCAATTCAAAATGAATAGGGCTGCTGACAAGATAAAGCCAAGCGTAACTAGGATCAAAAGAACAACAATTGGATGGCACACACTGTTCAGAACACCTGTGGCAGTAGGTGACCACCCAAAAAGAGTATCCCACCACCTATGCTCAGCATCCTGCTTTACCCTCTCCATAACTCGGTGTATTTGTCTCACGTTGTGATGAACAGTCACCAGGGTCTTCTGTCCACTCTCCTTGATTTTCTTGAGGATGTCAATCAGGTCTTGATGGAGCAATAGTTGTCTCACGAGGGTGAGGTTCATTCCGATAGGAGTGGGCATCAGCTTCTGGATCAGTGTGTAGTTGGATTGCAGTAAGTGGTGAGAAGTAACTGGAACTTCATAAGAGAAATCGCATCCTACTATCTTAGTAAAGTTACAAGCACAAAAGTTTGAATGATTCTTTGTATCTACCACAACATCTCCTACAAAGACAGAATCACATGTCGTTCTAAAGCATGCACAGCCATTGCCTATGTATATAAGAACTGTCTGGGTATCCTCATGTGGACAAATCTTGAAATGACAGTTGTTCTGCTCTGTGTCCAAACACATATCCTGAGCTACAATTGCATTGCTTTCACAGATAAACCCTTGCTGTTCTCGGACAATACAAGTTTCCAGGTTAACAGTTTGCCATTTGTCATCAACCTGACGAGCCCATCCCCTACGTTCAGTAGGATAGAGAACAGCTCCGTCATGGTTTAATCCTAATGCAATAACAGGGAAGACCAAATGTACAGAGGCATTGCGTATGGTTAGGACAAAAGCAGTGGCTGTGTTTGAGATGGGATCATAGGTAAAGTTCACCAGGTTCCACCAGGATTGGAATTCTCTTTCAAATTCAGTGGCACTGTCCCAGATTATTTTCCAAATTTCTGTGGGGAAGGTGCCTTCCTCGCCCTCTCTTATGATTGCAGCAGAGAGAGATTGCATCCACAATTGTGCCTGGATACAGCTGAAGGCTAAGGAAACATTGTTCTGTGTAGCACTAAGTGCATCAATTACCAATTTGTGATTATCCACATTCACTCTTTCCCAATTTGGTAATATGCTTGATAGCAGCCACTGGTGTGTTCGCAAAAGCCAATAAGAATGACTGCAGTAGTTGCTGTAATTTGGTCAAATCTCTAGTTGTGACAGCCAATTTATTCAAGTTCAATTAATTTACATGTTATGTATAATATCATCACTTGGTGTTACCATAAGGGGAAGGGAAAACATCATTTCTGTTGTCCATCACTAGTGTTATCATGGTTTATCAGGTCTTCATGTCCCTCGGAGTTCTTCTGAAAAAGTAAACACAACAGACTCTGCCACGAAGAGACAGAAAAGGTTAGAAGAATGGAATTGTCAGAGAGGTTTTGAACAGCAGTGGTACTTCCCCTACAGCAGCGGGGGGTCCACCAAAAACAGGTTGTCCAGGGTAATGCCCTGGGTTCTTGAAATCATCTGCTCCCTGTAGTGAAGGAATTGTGCTTGGAGCTGTCTGGCAAAAAGCAGTGATTTTGGAACACTCATTTACCCCCCATCTATAGTAAGAGGTGTGAGAAGTCCATTTAATCTTTTTACCTTCTGCCCTATCCTGCACACTTTTGACAGTAAAGTGAGAAACATTACCAGATTGAATTTCCTGTGGGTTTAGGAAAATCCCAAACCATCCCTGCATTGCTTTAACAGTATTATCTCCTGTAGCTCTTTTAAAAGCATCAGCCTGGAGCAACCCAAATATAAACATAGCATAGGACTTGGTGTTAATACAGACAAGAAAGTAATTCTGTCCCTCACTTTGGAAAATACTCCAAACAGTTAACAGTTCCCCAACCTGGGCATTGTCCTGTTCCTCTCTGTTAGCAGAAGTGGGGGAGAGAGGAGGGGTTGCTCTAGTCACAGAGGCAGGTTTATTTTGGCTGCTGCCCAAGCTCCCAGTTTCTTGGATTGCCCAGTTCTCCTCCACCTCTCTGGGAGCCAAGCCAACCACAAACACCCCTTCCCAGGTAGTGTACCTTTTCTTTTCATGAATCAATTGCAGGCAGCCAGCTTTGTGAATGTTTTCCAGGAGTTGGTCGGGGGTACGGACCAAAGGGTCTCTCCTTTCCAAGGGGTTGAGCCCCTCTGCCCAATGATCTTTGTGCTGAGTTAGGGACCATGGGATGCGTCTGTCTGCTGTTGTTAGGAACACCCCATGTCCCCAGCACCCACCGGCTTCTTGTTCTGACAAAAGAATCTGATCTCCCCCAGTGAGAGACACTTGACAAATGTGTTCTGTTTCAGATTTTTGGGGGAGAAGCCCGTACTGCTTTGCAAGTTTTGTTAATTCAGTAGCAGTGTACGGGATTTCTTTAGTGGTTTTGTGCGGGCTAAAATCTTCATTATTGATATAGTTGCATTCTGTTTTAATTAGAGGTTTTATGTTGTTACAGCAGTGTTTCCCACAATTTTTCATCAGGGTTAATTCTGTTTGAGAACAATTTTGACTACTGTGAGGAGTTTTTTTCTCCTCTGTTTCTTTTGAGGAATCAGAGTTCTATGAATTTTTAACATGTTCCTCTCTCAGGGCAGTCCGTAACAAGTTATTTACATTTCTTTCTTCATCCAATTGTTTTTGCAAAACTTCAACTAGGTTTTGGAGGGAGTCTATGATAGCATTTTCCCCACTTTTTCACTTAAAGCGAGTTTCTATGGCTGCTGTGAGACAGGCACCCAAGACTGAGCAGAGGATGGTTTTATTTTTGCCCAGTTTAAATTTTGTTTCATGTTGCAAAGAAGATATTCTATCAATAATATTTTCTAAGTTAAACCAATTGCAGTTTGCCCATTCTTCTCCCCCCGGAGAAGGTGTGGCATTGTATTTAGCAAGCAGAGCATAAAATTCAGCTTTACCTTTTGCACTGAAGTTTTTAGTCATTTTGTGAGGGGACCAAAGCTACACCAGGGAGTTAACTTAAGTTACACAAATCACACAGCCTTTCCACTGTCCCCTTGCTTCCCTGGGTAGTTGAAGAGGCAGAATCAGTCTGGGAGGCCCTGTGAGGTTGCTTCAAATTTGTCTCTTCCTTCCCAGACAGTACAGATACACACTCACATGAACACATACACACAGAAATGTTTTCTTTGTGAGGGGACCAGAACCTAGAACAGGGAAAAAGCCACTCAGCCTTCGCTGGGCCACCCCTCGCTCCCTGTGTAGGTGAAGGGACAATATCTGTCTAAAAGGCACTGCTTAATTACTTCAAGTCTGCCCCTTCCCTTTTAGACAGTCCAGGTACACAAAATACAGCAGTAAAAAAACAGTAACAGGTTCAAATTCACCTCAAAAACAACAGTGACAGGTTCAGATTCAATTCAAATACAACAACAACAACAACAGTATCAATATCAGTAACAGCATCAATATCAGGATCAGGAGAAGTATCAGTGTCAGTGTCCCTGCCAGTAAAATCAGTAACAGAAGTGACAGTAACAATTTCCCCTGCTTTTGCACCAAAAAAATCTTTTGTGTCAATTCCGGGGCCTGTGTGCTCAATCGAGCATGAGGTTTGGCTTTGGCATGTGTAGTCTGCGAGAGGTTACAAACTACACAAAACCTGCAAAATCTCACTGGCTGCTGGAATCCTTGTCCGTGACGCCAATTATGTGAAGGTCCGCCAGAAATAAACGGGTGACGAATGATTTTTGGGTGCAAAAATAACCAACACAAGGCACAGGGGTTTTGCAGTAACAAATCAACAAGGTGCAATTTATTGATTAT
Source organism: Ammospiza nelsoni (assembly GCF_027579445.1). Lineage (NCBI taxonomy): Eukaryota > Metazoa > Chordata > Aves > Passeriformes > Passerellidae > Ammospiza > Ammospiza nelsoni. The sequence continues at coordinate 1,382,999 of NC_080667.1, forward strand.
AACCACAGCTAAATATGCGTTGGTTAAGGGATCCGGGGAAGAGAAGGGTAAGACAAGGAAAAAGGGAGGAAAGAGGTCAGGGAATGGGGTATAGCTACCAAAACGTGATGTCTTCGGGGTCCCGCCGCCGAAACTCGCTGGTACACGTCTTGGGGAGATCTCAAAGGACAGTCGGGCCAAACCCCAATATATATACTGTTCTTGGTTGGGGGAAGGTAACTGAAATTAGGTTTCCATGGAGGGGAGAAGTCCATTGTTTTCATGGCCGAATGCTCACATGTACGTTAAGTTTTCCCCCTCCCTGAGTTGGGAGGGAGTGCAGTCCCAGTCTCTGGAAGGAGGTTGCCAGGGGGGTGCCATGGGGGTGCCATGGGGGTGACAATAGGGTGCCAGAGGGGTTCTTGGTTCCTTGATGAGGGGATTCTCATCTCTGTTGGTCTGTCACGGTGGTTGAAGACAGGCAAGAGGGGTTTTCCCATGGAGCGGGGGGGGGGAGCCACCCCAGAGCTCAGTCCAGCCAGCTCAGGAGTTTGGAAGAAAGTCCAGTTCAATTGTCCAGAAAAGGGCAGCATGCCCCCTTCGAGTACAGCATGGCGTGTTCTGCAAACATCACTTGTGAACACACTAGATAAGCAGGAGACTTTCTTTCTCAACCAGCTCAGCAGCTTTAACCCTTCGGTAGTCTTTTCTCATGACAATTGTGAGGCAAAAAATGAAGGATTTTCGGATGGACTTCTACAGTGATGCAGAAGGAACTGGAGGAGCTGAAGGTGGTGAGGGAGTGGTTACTGGAGGAGATACTGGGTTTATCATAGGGGAAGCTGAAGAGATAGAAGGAGGAATTTGAGCAGGTGGTAATGAGATGGCAGCCAGGGGAAGAACTGGACCTGCCGTTTGAAGTGCTCGAAGAAGAGGATTATAAGATGGAGGGGCAGAAGGAGGCAAATAATCCAGGGGGTCCCATCTTTTACTAATTCCATCATCCCCTCCTTCATTCTCCTCCTTCTTCTTCTGTACCTTACAAATTCGCACCCCTTCATCCCCAATAGTGTTCTTTAACCAGCAAGATACATACAGTAATTGCTCAGGATCAGTATCTCCTCAAGCTGTCAGATAATGATTTAGTTGTTGGCACATCCACTTATCCTTTGTCCCACACCAAGGCCATCCTCCTTGCACCTCTAATTCCGGCCAGACTTCTACACAATAGTGGATCATTTTCACTTTATCTAATCCCTCTGTGGCCTCTAGAGAATCTCATTTCTCTAACAGTTCTCCTAAGGGACTATTGGGAAGTATATTCCTCAGTCTCTTGCCGGTCTTTTTATTATTACACCCTCCCATTTTTCAGGTCTCAACAGTAAAAAATCCCAAAGGTGCCTCTACTGACAGATAATTTCAAGAAAAATCTTGTTTGAGGAGCTTCAACCTCCTCCACCGAACTTCAAATTTTTGCCTGATGCTCAGGACTTTATACTGAAACAACTGCCTGAACTCTTGATTGCCTGACTTCCTAACGTCAGATCTTACATCTATCAGGACTTGAACACACGAAACCTCGGCCTAAGAATCCGGGTTGTGCCTGACACCCTCTGTCAGGAAAAACAACTGCCTGATTTTTAGTTTGCCTAACCTGCCAATTTTGAGGCTTCACCGTATCAGGACTTAAAAACAAACCGCAGCCTCCTTTGCTGGGATTTGTGCCTGACTCCTTTGTCAGGACTTACTTTGCCTGCAGGGCTTGTGAGCTTACCCGAATCCTTCTCAGGACTTACAATCTGCCTGACTTCCCTCTGTCAGGACTTACTTTGGGTGCGTGCCACTCATACAACTATTCCCTTTGCACACCCGGCAGGGGGGGCCTCCTATCCCCCTTAGGAGACGACCCACTCACACTAGTTCGACGCACTTCCCACTGTTCCCAGCCGGCCCCTTCGCCGGAGTCCGGAAAGGCGGTACTAAAGGGGTCCACTCTCACTCCGAAGGTGCAGCTGCCGGCCCTCGTCTTACACACACACTCGCCTGTCTACCTCTCCCGCCACCGGATTTCTCACCAGCCGGGTGCTCCAGTGTTCCTCTGCCTCACTGGTCCTGAGACGATCTCTCTGGTCCTGGTAGTCAGCTGTCCTGGAGGTCCAAGATGGCCAGTCCTGGTGATCTCTTTCGGCATGGCTATCCCAGACGAGCAGCCCTGCTGAAATAAACAGGGCAGAAAACTTTTTTTCCTTTTAATGCCTTTATTAAAAGTGATCAGCTCAGGATTGGGCAGCTCCGACAGGGCTCCAGCTTCCCATCGTCTCTCCCAGGGCAACGAGGAGGAGGAGGGTATGCGCAGCTTTATCCACTAGGGGCAGAGCTGGGGGGTCTGGTCCTCGTGGGAGCCTTTAGGGCGTGGTGACCCCTTCGGATGTTGTTGCTCACAGCTTCGCCCTGTTTGCTCCTGGTGTTGGGACGACTCCCGTGCTCAGGGTGAGAGGGACTACGAAGGTGTTCAGCATCTCTGCAGGCTCCAGCACTCTGTTCCAGATGTCCAGACATCACTCCAATCTCGCAACTCTGTGTTGGCTTGTTGTTTTGGGGGTCTTGTTTAACAAGCTAAAAGCAGTAGCTTCTCATGGCATGCTGGTCCTGGAGTTATTTTGCATATCTCCCCCCCCAATTCTCTTCTCGTCACTGTTTGGGGAGGTCCCCACCCTTCACTGTCCCAGAGAAGAGCCATTAACTCGGCCCCAGCTAGGATTCTACGGATACAAAAACAACTGTTAACGACAACAACCCGTAATTACCATAACACACAAGCAGCACCACAGCAGAAACAGTGGCAACTTTTCTAACAAAACAAAATTGGCAGAATTTTTGTTCATAACAGGAGGGATCTCAGAAAGCTGCGAATGGAGCAGAAACTGCAGAAGTTAAGCAAGTGCCTGGTAAGGACGGCCTGGAATCCCCAACTCAGCCAGGAGAAGGCCGCTGGGGCCAGCGCTCAGTGTGCGGGTGGGGCACTCGTGCCCCTGCGTGCTGCTGCAGCCAGAGGCCGCGCGGGCTCTTCTCAGGCTCCCGTGGGCCCAAGCCGGGTGCCCATGGAGCACGGGCCCGGTGGGGCTGCAAGGCAGGGGTGCCACCGCGGCTCCCCAGGCAGCACCTGGCCCTCTCTCCCTCCCCTCGGGAGCCCGGTGCCAGCGGCTGCTGGCCGCGCCTCAGGGCTGTGCGGGCAGGGGAGGCCGATGCTTGGCGCAGGCAGCGCCCAGCACAAGGGCTGAGCCCGCGCCAACCCTTCCCTCCTGCCGCTCTCTCCAGCTGGCAGATGACAGGAGAAGAGCGGCCGAGCACCTGCGCCGGGCCCTGAGCTACCTGGAGAGCCCACAGGCGCCCCTGCGAGAGGCAGCCATCAGGTTCATGGGTGAGTTACGAGCCCGGGCTCCCTCCCCAGCCTGCCGCAGCTCAGCCCCAGCTCCGCCTGCTGCCCCGGCAGCGGCAGCCGGGCCCGGCGCCGTGGAGCCCCGCCCGGCCTGGACATTGCTGCTGCCGCCCTCTGACAGGCGTGCCCTGGGGCGACAGCGTGCTGCATAGGCTGAGCTGAGCCCTGCCGGGCCAGCAGCCCGTGTGGCCACAGCGCCGGCAGCGGCGCTGGCAGGGAGCTATGCGGCTGGGACCGTGACAGGCTCTGTGTTCACAGGCATAGCGGGGCGGCACCTGAGGGGGCAGCAGCAAGAGCTGCAGCTGATCTGCACTGGTGAGTGGTGGCAGCGGGCTGACAGCGGGGGCTGCCGGGGGGAGCTGCAAGCCCTGCCCCGGCTGCGGAGGGCTCTGCTCCTGTGGGCAGAGCACACTGAGATTTCAGGGCCACGCGGGCCATTCGTGGCCAGCAGCTTCGGGCTGATCCCCTTGCTCCCTTCTCCCTCCTGGCCATGGCAAGAGCCGGCTGGGATGGCCCTTGCAGGGGGCTCTTCCTCGGCTCCCTGCAGCTCCAGCTTCTGACCGTGCCTCTGTTCCTCTCTCTCGCAGCCCTGGAAGACAAAACGAATGACGTCAGCCTCGCCGTCGGAAGCCTGGCAATTCAAACAATGTGCATCCTCAGGTCAGGAGAGTGGGTTCCCATCTCCAGGTTCCAGTGGCTCCAAAACCACCTGCGCACGGCGTGGAAGACACAGCCTCGTCTGCCACGGCTCAGCTGCCTGCCCTGCCAGAGCTCTGTGGAGAGCTGATCGCAGAAGCTCTTTTTGCTGGGGCCACCTGAGTCAGGTGGAATTTTCTTTTTCTTCAAGAATTTTCTTTTCTTTTTTTTTTTTTTTTTTTTTCTTTTACCATGTAAATATAGACTATGTTAAAATACACAGACTCCCAGGATCTTTCTTTTGCTGCCCAGGGTCCATAAGGCATAGTGGAGGAGAGGGAAATGGGTGCTTGCGCTCAGCCAGCTGCCCAGGTGTGCAGTGGGCCAGGGGAAATGGCCAAAAGCCCCTTGGCCTGTGGTGGTTCTGCTGAAGCCTTTGTGCTGCCCACAGAGCGGCTGGGCAGGGGCCGGAGCTGCGGGGATCCCTGCCAGAGCGGTGCCTGGAGATGGCCACAAGCCCTGTGCCAGGCAGGAAGCGCCATGTGTGTCCTCCAGCCCGTTTGCTGCTGGCTGCCTTGCTGAGGGCTCCCAGGTGCCTCTGGATGGGGCTGCTCTGGAGCTGCTGTGGGGCTGTGGCACTCCTGCCGGGCAGCTTGGCCTGGCTGGGGCAGCCTCTGAGGGGCTGGGGCGCTGGCAAGCCCTGGGCAATGGGCTGTCAGAGGCCACAAGCAGCCCCCCAGCAGCCGCCTTGTTCCTGCCAGAGTTGACTTGCAAGACGCATCCTGGGCACTCTGGAATTAACAGCATCAGTGTTGTTGGAAATCCAAATGCAGAGAAATCTCAGACCTTTGGTCTTGTCAGCAAAGCTTAGAATTAAACACAGGATTTGATCTGAGACTTTGGAAAGGACTTCTAAACTAAGGTGCTAGAAGCTAGAATGCGGATTTCTAGTCTATAGCAGCGACACGGGGAGGAAAGTTGAAGTGGAGGAAAGTTTAGAGTTCTAGAGTTCAAGATCTAGGAAGAAATCAAAGTAGTTACAATGGTAAACAAGAAGTTTAGGATGCAGTGCTGTAGGTTTGTGTGTCATAGCATGATTGGCTAAGGAAGCTTACACTGTTAGCTTGATGGGGGAACCCAGGAAATTACTCTGGCTGCCCTGCAGGACTCCAGACCCTGTCAGAGGGCTCAGAGACCTTGGCACAGAGCCCAAGACCCCTGTGCCTTTGATTTAGCCCTTGGAAGAAACAATCACCAACCTTGTATGAAGAATGACCAGCCACAAAAATTTGAAGTAGAAAGGTAGTGAATTTATCCCAGAGTGGAAAACTAGATTTTGAGGGTTTTTAGAATGGGGCTTCAGGGGGCAAGATGGAGGAATCTGGGCATGTCCAGCCTTTCTCCTTCTTCTTCTTGGCCTCCCTCTTCTGCTGTGATGTTGGCACTTCCAGATTGGTCTAGAGCAGAAGCTCACTGTCTAACATAGATGATAGGGATTGGAAAGTAATTGTAAATATTGTACAGGTAGTTTTTAGTATATAAAGATAACACCACCCCAGGGGAGGCAGAATGCCTTAGACTGTCTTGCTGAGCGGACCTTGGCGGGACAGGAGAAAGAATTTTACAGATAAGATACAATAAACAACCTTGAGACCGAGAAATGAAGAGCTCTGACTCCTCCTTCGACCACCGGGCTGGGAAAAGAGACTTTCTAACTTATCTCAGGGTCACTCTGACCAGCTAGAGACCCCAAGAGCATGAGTCCGTAAGATGAAATCTTGAAGATTGGATGCAAAACATAAAGATCCTTGTTGGCCGTGTCTTCTTGGCCAAGAAATCCTTCAAAGCTCTTGTAACTACAAGTCTTGCAGCCCTGTGAGCCATGCGATGGAGATGTGAGCCAAACTGAACCCTTCCTGCCTATGTAGAAGAGAAGAAAAAGCAATGGCATCATCTAAAAATCTCAGAGGTCCGCTCTCTAGCTCGTTCCAAACTCCTTCAACTCCCCCAAAGTGGGATTTAGCTACAAATAGATGACAAGGACTCTTAGGGCTGGCTTTTTGACTCCAGAGCGGCTGCTTTAGAATCTTTCACATAACCCTGTGTAATTAGGTGCCAGAAATGTATAATTTGAAGAAACTTTCCCAACTGACTTGCATGGAGGCTTGTTTGAAGGGTGTTTGAAGGCAAAGCCTCCCAGCAGAGGTGTGGGCTTTGGCCTAGCTGTGTCCCCTGCTGATTGTGAAGTGTGCCATCAGCTGAAGGGCTATCTGGGCTAAAAATATCCTCCAGTCACTTGGACCTGCTCTTTTTGGCCTATAAAAGCTGGACCCACTTTCGGGGCAAATTTGGAGACCTCATCTATGGGTGGATGGACCACCTAGGATTTTCCCAGTTGCTGGGAATTGTTCTCCATGTCCCTGGATTAAAAGTGGGTTGCCCAGCAACTGCGCATCTGCAAGATGTCAATTGTCTTGGTTTGAAGAGAGAGGTGTCTGCTAAGGAAGGCAGAAGTCTTCTCTGATATGGAAAATGTAAATCCCCTCCCTTCAAACGATTTTCATTTAGAAATTCAAATGCTCTCAGGGAAAGATATGGGGATAGGCCTGAGCCCGCAGAGCACGGCAGCCTTTTCTTATGGTCTGAGCCCTTCCTAAAGATCCTGTCAGGCTGTCTTAGACACCTGGGACCAGGGATTCCTTCCAAGCTGGGCCACTTTGGCTGGGCTGGGGCCAGCCCCAGGGCAGGAGGCAGTGTGTGCAAGGGCCCTGGGTGGCACGCTGCAGCACGGTCACCATGCCATGGAACGGAACCCGGTCTCCAAGGTCCCTTTGTGACACATGGGAAATAGAAGCTTGCCCGGTGCTGGGAACAAGCAACGGGGCACGACGGGACAGAGCGGTGCTGTGAGGAGCCCCCACACAGCGCACTCATTCCAGTCTGACCAGGAGCTTTTCTGCAGCGTTGGTCCTGCAGCTGAGCTCGAGGCCAGAGTACAGGACTCGGTGACCCGTGGCCTTCCGAGGCTTCTATTCTGCAGCTGCCCTCAAGGCCAGAGTGTGGGACTTGGTGCCCCGGAGCTTTCCCAAGGCATCTCTCCTGCAAGTAGCTCCAGTCACAGACATGGAGCAGAGACCCCCGAGAGTGCCCAAGATGGCCTGGGTGGAGGAGGAGGAGGAGGAGGAAGAAGGACCTGGAGCAGCCCCAGCACAGCAGACTGAAGAGGTGGTGCCCTTCCATCCACTGCAGGAGGGTTAGTGGCAGAACTGGGCTGCAGGGCTGGAGCCTGCAGCCAACTTGGCCCCATGCCATGCCATGCCATGCCATGCCATGCCATGCCATGCCATGCCATGCCATGCCATCCCCTGGGGAAATGCCCATGGACAGGCGGGAAGAGGGGCCGGGCAGACACCCCACAGCAGCCTCGCTCCATCCCCCTGGGGCATCCCGCGGATCTCCCTGCCTGGGGACCGCAGGCCTGGGCTGTGTTCTCCGGCCTCTCCCGCAGCCCCTCAGCTCTGGCTGCGCTCCCTCTTTGCCAGATGAAGCTGTGGAGCACACACAAGAGCAGGAATCTAGCCGTGGCCGCTTCCACAGAACAGCGCAGGTACCTGCAGCCACCCCCACCTGGGCTGGGCCTGCTCTCCCTGCTCAGCCCAGCACCATGTGTGCAGCACTCCATGCAACATCCCCGGCATCTTGCCCTTCTCCTACACCTCGTTTGCGACTTCATCTGGAGCATTCGGCCAGAAGAGACCCACACCATGGGCACTGGGCTCAGAGCTCACTCTGAGCTCCTCAAGCATGAGACCAGTGCCACCCTGCTGGATTTGCTCCTGGAGAAGGGTGTTGCCAGGCCAGAACAAGTAAGCAGCCTGGGACCAGGCTTCAATTCCCCCATGAGTCACATGGCTTCCCCAACCACGCCAGCTGGTCCCTCAGAGCCTTTGAGGCCATGGCAGTGCACTGGCAAGGGAAGCACTTCTCTGGGGAGCCTGGAGACATTGCTCTCTCTGGCAGCTTTCCAAGTCTCTCCGTGCCTCCTGCAGGTGCCTGCCATGGTGAGGTACATTCACCGATAGCTCCTGGCCAACGATTCTGCTGAGCACAGGCTGGACAAGGCCGGATGAAACTCACCAAAGCACACCCGGCTGATGCAGTCAAGAGGCTCCTGCGTGTGGCCCCATCCTGTGACAGGTATGGGGCCCACCTGCCCAGAGGGCTCAGGCCTCCCCAGCCCATCACCCTGTACCGCCTGGCTCAGGTGTCTGAGCAACAGAGAGTTCCAGAACCCTCTGGCTGCTGCCTTTCCCAGCCCTGGCATGTCAGCCCCTGAGCCTGCTGCCATGCTGCCTTGCTGCCCCTCAGGGCCTGTCCTCACAGGGCTGGGCTGCCTGGCTGCTGCCAGCAAGGGCCAGAGGGCAGAGGAAGAGCCGGCGGTCAGCCTGGGCCCCTAAGGATGCCCAGGCCATGATGCTGTGTCTGAGACCCCACCATGAGACAGAGCTCTAACCCCACAGAGCTGCCATCTCCATGTGGAAGACCATCATGTGCTCGTCCAGGATTGCGGAGCCAGTGCAGCTGATCCTCCTGGATGTGCTGGGGAGCTGGCCAGAGTACAGCACATGCACCTCGGATGGGGACAAAACGGCTGTCTTTGCCCTGACTGTGAGTTTCCGCAACTGGCCTTTGCTGGCCCCAAGGCCGCCTCTCCAGCAGCTCTCCATCCTCCTTCCCCCACTGCATCTGCCTGCCTCAGGTGCTGGCCAGAAACTTGGCCCAGGGGCAGCATCAGGCCCACCAGGCCCTGTGCTCCCCCTGCCTCTCTCCGAGCCTCTCCCTGCCACGCTCGGGCCCTGCCACACGGACACCTCGGCACTGAGCACTGTCTTGGGGGGCTTTGTCCTTTGCAGGCAACCGTGGTGATGTGGAAGATCCTCCAGGAGTCCTCTGTCCCACGTGTAGTGAGGCCATATTTCCCCCGCCTTTTTGTTCATCTGCTCTTCCAAGTGTTCTCCAGCACAGAAGAGATGCCAGAGGAGGTCCAAACCTTCTGGAAGGATTATCTGGAAGAGCACGGTCTTGCCACCAGCCCCAACAGGTGCTCCATCCCACTCCTCCGGTCCTTGACACGTGGCCTGCAAAGGAGCCAGTGCTGCCAGTGTGACCTGGGGTTTGCTGTGCACACAGGTTTGCAGTGCAGACCCTGAAGTCCCTGCTCTGCCAAAAGCAGTACAAGGATGTGGTGTTGTCAGTGGAAGGCAAGTGTGGCTGGGACACGCTGCTCTGTGCTGACACCCGCCACTATGCCATGGGTCTGCTGGCCAGGTGAGACTCTCTTTCTCCCCATTGATCCTGGCATTTGTGCTCTGTGCCCGAGCTGTCCCACACATTCCCCGAGGACCTGGGACACACTGAGGGACAGCTAAGGAAACACTGAGGGACGGCCAAGCAGACTGGAAAAGGCTGGGAGGGGAGACAGCACAGGAGGAGACACCTCCTAAAGGGCCCAGATCCCCTTGCAGAGTGGTGGTAAAAGACCAGCAGGCTCTGTAAGCCTGTCCTTGGAGAGATTTGCTTAGGTTCCTGCTCCCTTTTTTGCCCTCCTAGGGAGATGCGCCATGCTTGTCATCGGTTGTGTTCCAGTATTGCACTCCACCTCCTCTGGCTGCTCAGCACACAGGAGCCACACTGGGATCTGCCCGCCCTGGCATTCCTTGTGGAGGTCAGCCGGGTGTCCAGCGCTGCCTGGCTGAGCTGCCTCCCAGCTCTCTGCCCTCTCGTGGCAGCAGCCGCCTGGGACGGTGCCCGTACCCTGTGCTGCTGCTGCTGCTGCATCCTGGGCCCAGCACTGTGCGGCTGCGGGCTCCTGCCGGCCGGCTCCCCTGTCACTGGCCTGTGCCTTTCAGGTCCTCATGTGCCTGGATTCTAGTGAATGTGGTGACAGTGTTGTGAAGGTCTCTTCACGGTACCTGCAGAGCGAGTGCAGGGAGAGGCGTCGCCTGGCGCTCAGGGCCCTCCTCGAGCTCATTGATGATGCCTCAATGGTGAGAAGGGGGCAGTGGCTGAAGCTGCGCTGGGAACGCAGTCACTTGGCCTGGCCTGGCCTTTGGGCTCTGGGGCAGCTGCTCCTATCTCCTGCTTCAGCTGCCCCAGTGCTTCAGGACAGTCCTTTGGCCTCTGGGCCCTGTGGCAGTAGGGTGGGACTTCACAGACTTGTGTTCCGCACAGGCCAAAAGAATGTGGAGCTTGACCAAAAGCCTCATGCACCTACTGGGGGACAATGATGCACAGATAGCTGGGATGGCACTCATCACACTCAGCTTTATACTCCTGCACAAACACATTCTGATGTCAACCCCCATTGCCATGCAGCTGGCTGAGGCAGTCCTGCCACTCTTTGACCACGTAAGGCTCCGTGCCCCCAGCTACAGCCACTGGCTGCTGCCTGGAAACTGTGTGCCCTGTGCATTTCCAGCCCTGTGCCCAGGGTGCCCTGGAGGAGCCAATGCTGAGGTGTTTTTTCTTTTTTTTTTCATCTAGGATAATAGCCAAGTACAGCTGCTCTCCATAAAACTCTTCCGAGACATGATGGAGTATTTGGAAGAGAGAGAAAAACCTTTGGAAAGCCCTGTGCAACAGAGCCTGCTTCCACTCTTCTTCCACTGCAATGATGAGAATCAGCATGTGGCAGAGGTGAGGACTCCTGGGCTGCTGCTGTCCGCCTGGCAGGGGGCTCAGCTGCCTCCTGCCCTGTGCCTTGTCGACGGAAGGAGACCCAGACATCAATTAGATCATCGCAGGTCCAATTTTATTGATCGATACAGTGGGTTAAATACAGTTCATAATAAGCCTCATACATATTGCAAGGCTGAGCTCAGGATTGGTTAGTTACATATCAGCAACTACGCCTACTTCTGCATTCTTGTGGTTATACTTTTGATACTTTTTGCATATTTCCAGCAAGAATCTCTCTTCCCTATCCTCATGTTGCGGCAAGGGCATCCTGTCCTTGCCTGTCATTGGTCACTGACTGCTGACTTCTCTTTTCAGATTAACCAGCAGCAGTATGGTAGTATGGCCTTTCTCAGCTAACCAACTGTTAACAAAACTCTCCAGATTTCCCCCATTTTCTTCTTGAGCAAGAAGATTAGTCTGCCAGGTTTTTGCTATCGTACGGCTGACCATATTTTGGATACAATTAAAGACACAAGGCAAAATAAGCAAAAACAATAAAATTACACTCAGTAGTCCTATAGCATAGATCACAAGGTTCCTCAGCCATGGTCCAAGTCCTAAGCTTTTAAGCCATTCGTCAATTCCTAAACCCTCTTCTTCCTTGAGATTGTGAAGTCCCTGTTGCAATTCTTTTATCTTAGTGTGAATGGACACCGAATGATCAGACAAATTCATGCAACACATTCCCTCAAACTCTTCACATCCATGCCCTTGTGCTAAGAGTAAAAAATCTACAGCAGCTCTATTTTGCAAAACAGCATGATTAACACTCTGCACATCTGCGGTTAGCATGTCTAAAATTTGCGATGTCTTGTTTAGCTCATCCTTTGCCCAGCACCCTAATTGTTTTGCTAAATTCGTAGCTTTATTGGCAGATCCTCCTGGCAAGATTGTTCAAACTACCACTTGTTTGAATGTACCCCAAAACTGTGGATCTCCTATCTGGATGCAGTCTAAGTCATGTATACTATGTCTCCTCCTGTTTGACTTTTGACTCAGCTGCATTAACAAGAACACATTAGGGTGAAACAATGACAATTTTCCCAAAAAACAGGGTCCACCCTGTGGTTTAGCTGGTATACCATTCCACGCCCTGTCTCCAAAAATTAGATATATTCCTGTGGGTAATTTCATTGGTGTCGTGATATTTGTGCCGTTACATTGACTGTAATGCTGCAGAGAGAATTTACTCAAATTCAGGGATGAATCTAAGGTGGCCCATGTTTCTTTAGGTTGATTTAAATTCTGAGCATCCAAAGGTTCAAAACTAAACCATCCACCAGCTGTAGTGTTGGACATACTGGCGTTTGTACTTCCAAAAAGATCCAATTCCTCAGGAGGAGAATGCAAAGAAGTGTTAAGTGATTGGATTAGTAAGCTTTGGCGATAGCCATCACTCTGACTTGCAGTATACCCTTGTTGAGCTGGCAGTTTGATGTTTGCCATGTTATGCATGCATAAGGTTTGATTATCTATTAAACTGCAAAATTCTCCAGGAGACCACACCGGAAGTCCTACCAGGCATGTTCGAAATGGGTTAGTGACCCCTCCAAGACTAAGACAAAGCGATGATTGATTAATTTGATTGGCAAATGTTACCCATAGATTTTCTCTTGGCTGACTAAAATGTGTTATCCCTACTGCTTCACTCGCTACAGCATTGAGCAGTATAATAAAAACAAACCTCATTTTTCTCTCTTCTTTCCCTGTTTTTCCTTTCTTTGTTGTCTTTTCCCTGGTTTGTTAGAGTGACTAATGTGGACCTGAGTTAGTCTTTGAATACACTGATCTAATTCCAAATCAGAATCCTTGCTTACAGGTATAGCGCCAGGTAGGTTTAAAGGCAAATTAGCTTTACGGCGGGCTGCTATGATGCGTGAAGATGTAGTAATTTCAAGCTCTCTAAGTATTTGCTGCAACTTTCACCTCATATAGGCTATGGCTACTTGTTCTGCAGTTTCATAAAGTTGTAATCCCGACCTTCCTGGTAGACCAGTACTTTGCTCAAGAGCGTTATACCAGGAAGAATCTCGAATCCACTTCCCAAAACAAGGTCTACACCATAAATATCCTATTGTCCTTTGCAAGTACCAATAAACCTTATTACAATATGCACAATGCAAAGCTATCCATGCATAGCACTTATCATTATCCTTTTTACAAACATAGCAAGGAAGTGTATATAAGAAAGGATCAGTATTAAAGTCCGTTTCTATAACCCAATCCAACCAGTTCAATGGTGGTGATTGCAAAGCCTCTTCACCTTTCTTACTATATGAGGCTAACAGTTCAAGCTCTTTCTTTAGTGTAAGGCGTATCTTTTTTTGTAATCGCTGTTCTTGTTCTTCAACAACTACAGCATCCCACCAGGCAGGGTCCCGTAGACGTGAAATTGCCCTAATCATAGAAAACTAATTAGCAATCACTAATAGCTTTACTTAGATGAAGTTGTTCCCTTTCTTGCCTTCTTTTTCTTATCTGTCTTCAGTTTTGCTGCTCCTAATTTTACTGGTCCTGTCACATGCAAACTCAATTTTTGCAACTTTTCAAAGCAGCAGTCTAATGCTCTTTCGGGATTCCCTCTGAAGGGCCCTACAATTGAACGCTGCATTAAAGGTACTAATTTTCTACACCTAACAGAGACTATGCGTGATTTATTTGGAACCTTAATTCTGTTCACAATACATTGTACTTCCCATCAATAATAAGCAAGAATTTTCTGTTCAAGAGACAAGATAAAGATTTAAAGCTGCATATGCATTTTGCCCCGTTTGTCTCCTTAATTCATCCTGCCAGCTTTTACCCCACGTGTACTCGTGCTCAAAAGTGTTACACCAAAAATCCCATAATAATGATTGTTCTATCCAAAAAGTTCTATCACAACCCCCACAATGTAGGGCTCTCCAAGCAGCACAGTGTGAATTGTGACAGTCAAGGCAATTTTCTTTTGCTGGACTTATTAAGCGAAAGGTTGATAAAGAGTCAATAAAACCAATCAGCTCCTGGGCCATCCAGTAGTGATGCGTCAGTGCTCTGTCCACCATTTTCGAGTGTCCCTTCAGCTGTAGCAGTAGCGGTCGTAGGACTAGAAGCAGTTTCTTCCCCAGTCGCTCCTTGTCCTCCTCCGTGAGGAGGTCCACCAGATGCTGCATCAAAAACAGGTTTAGTCCACTTAGCAGGCACCCACAAAGGCCCTGTAGGTGAGGAAACACAAAGATACCCTCGACCCCAGTATAACACTTTTGCAGGTTTTTCCCATAATCCTGTACTCGGGTTCTTATACTTAACCCAGACCTCCCTTTCCTTAGTAGTTTCCTGACCTGACCTCGGGTGATGTTTAATTGCAGGAGGGGTATCGTCTTCCCCAAAATACATAAATGGTTGATCACATACAGAACCTTAGCCAAACATGCTTGTGGGTCTCTTAAATCTTGATGCTTTTCAATATACTGCTTAAGGGTGCTGTTTGCTCTTTCCACTATTGCCTGTCCAGTAGGGGAGTGTGGAATACCTGTCACATGCTTAACGGACCATTGATTCAAAAACCTCTGGACCCTAGCACTTACATAAGCTGGACCATTATCCATTTTGATACTCTTTGGGACTCCCATGACAGCAAAGCAACTTAACAGGTGCCTGATAACATGTATAGCTTTCACTCCTGCTTGAGCCGTAGCCCATATGTAATGACTATATGTATCTATAGTGACATGCACTTACTTGACTCTACCAAATCTAGCTACATGCGTAACATCCATTTGCCATTTCTCATTTATTTCTAAACCTCGAGGATTAACTCCGACGCCTAAACCTATTCCCCCATTATGATAACTACATGTTGGACATGCTCTAAAATTGGCCTTAGCTTCTGACAGACTCAGCTCAAAGTGCCTTTCTAATCCTTTTGCATTTTGATGATATCTACTATGTGCTTCTCTGGCCAATGTATGCTTATCAACAGGACAAGAGTTATCAATGGGTAAGGTAACCAATTTGTCTGCTCGTTCATTCCCTTCTCCTAAACCTTCAGACCATTTATGGCTCCTAATATGAATCACAGAATACACTGCATTTCTCTCCCGTAAAGCTTTCCTTAATTGTACCAGTAACTCATACAATTGTTTATTATTCACTTCCTTAATTGCTGCTTCCTCTATTCGTCTGACTACTCCTGCGACATACATAGAGTCTGTGACCACATTTAAAGGCTCCTGTAAATTGGACACTGCCCATACTACTGCTAACAATTCCAAGGTTTGTAAGCTATCTGCAGGGTCTGCTGTGAGGAGTTGATGCTTCCATTGTCCTTTTTCTTGCCAGGTGACAGCAGCACGCCTTGATTTCTTTCCTGCATCTGTAAAAGCTGTAATAGCTCCTTCTATGGGGTGTTCTTCTCTCAACGGTCGGGTGATCCAGTTCCATTCTGTCATCCTTTGCAAAACTCTAGGCACTAATTTGCTAGTCTCTACTTTAGCAGACGATGTCAATAATGCTTCCTGTAAATCCTTTGAATTAATCAAGTACCAGTCCAGGGTTTCTTTTTCCATAGGCAATCTAATAGTAGCGGGTTCTCTACCATCCACTTCAATAATTCTGAGACGCCCCTTTTTGATTAATGCAGCCAATTGTTCGATTTTTGAAAATATTGTTTTCTTATGTTGTAGTGGTGGTGACAACCATTCCAAAACCCGTATCTCCCCCGTTTTCTTTAGCTGTTGAGAGAGAGCACCAAGCAAGTGGCAAGGGCTATTCCAGATGGTAAGGTCAATGGGGTAGTCGAGTTGTCGATGAGACACGTACCCTTGTTGTACACAGTTACTAATTTGCTGCAAAGCAAGATGGTGCTCCTTTGTGAGGTGTACAGGTGTAGTGGGGTCAAGGCCCTTTAACAAAGGCCATAGGGTTTCTAACAAATGATTTGGTATTCCCACAATGGGCTTTAACCATTGTAAGTCTCCCAGCAACTTCTGTGCATCATGCAGAGTCTTAATGTCTAATTGTAATTCTAATTTTTGAGGTATTACTATTTGATCCATCAAAGTCCATCCCAAATATTTCCAGGGGTTTGTGATCTGAATTTTCTCTGAAGCAATAACAAGTGAATATGCTGAAAGAGTATCTCTAATGTTGTCAATCTGTAAAGAGGAAAATGGTTGTTGCTGTGAAAACAAAATATCATCCATGTAATGATATATTATAGTTGCTGGCCATTTGCGACGTAGTGGCTGTAATGCAGCATCAACATAAAGCTGACACAACGTCGGAGAATTGCGCATGCCCTGCGGAAGAGTCGTCCATTCAAATCTTTTGTCTGGTTCTCCACGATTTATTGCCGGTAAAGTAAAAGCAAATCTCTTCATGTCATCAGGATGCAGCCCAATAGTGAAAAAACAATCCTTTAGATCAATAATTAAAAGTGGCCAGTGTTCTGGAATCATAGCTGGATTTGGAAGAACAGGCTGTAAGGCCCCCATTGGTTCCATCTGGTCATTTACAGCCCGTAAATCATGTATCAAACGGTATTTCCCTGATTTCTTCTTGATTACAAAAATAGGTGTATTCCAAGGGCTCGTGGAAAGTTGTAGATGTCCCTTTGTATATTGTTCCTTTACCAATTCATGGGCATGCATAAGACTCTCCCCTTTTAATGGCCATTGCTTAACCATCACCGGTGTATCCGTTTCCCAGGTGAGTGGAATGGGGAAAGTCCAAGCAATGGCAATTACCCCAAAGGGTGATGGTTAGTTAACACCACTCCTAATTGTGTTAAAATGTCCCTTCCAATTAAGCAAGAAACTGTAGGAGGCAATTGAACAATTGAAAACACAGCAGATACTTGTTGATTATCAATGCACACAGACAAAGGCGGCGATCTGCTTGCTAACGAAAATCGTCCTATTCCTGTGAGCATGTTTGATGATGGGAATAGGGGCCAATGTTGTGGCCATGCTTCTGGAGAAATGATGCTGGTATCTGCTCCTGTATCCAATAATCCATAAAGGGTTATGCTTTGATGTCCATGGGTAATTTCAACTTTTTGTTTTGGTCTATTTTGTAAATCCACAGTCAAAAGTGTAACACCAGTAGAGCCAAAACCCTTTTCATTCCGTTTGCCCAGTAAATGATTGTATTCCCGATGTCATTTGTGATAGTGGTACCAATTGTGCGATGCGTTGTCCTTTTGTTATTTTAATCGGAGGATAAAGGGTGTAAACCATGATTTGTATTTCCCCTGTAAAGTCCGCATCAATAACACCAGTCAAAACAAATAATCCCAGCATGGTTGTTGAGGAGCGTCCTAATAACAATGCTCCACATCTTTGTCCATTTAATATAAGAGGACCTTTTACTCCAATTGGTATTCTCTCGGGCCGATTTGTCATTAATGTAACGTCTACTGCTGCTGCTAAGTCCAAACCGAGGCTCCCTGCTGTTGCTGGTTGCAGACAGGAGGTGGCAGTGATGTTACGGCAGCAGCTGGTGTCTCCGATGTTACGGCGGCAACTTGTGTCTGGGCGCGGCCCCCCAGCACGCTCATCCGATGGTTTCCCGGCCGGCGCCTACAAGCTGTAGAATTGTGGGAACTGGATCGGCAGCTTTGACACCATATACCAGTTGCTCGACACGTTCGGCGCGTATGTCCCTCATTGCCGCATCGGTAACACTTGATGAATGGTCTCGAGCCTCCTTGCGTGACTGCCAGTGAGCTGCTTCGGAGAGGAGCAAGAGCAGCTAACACTTGGTTCTGAGTAGACTCTGCTTGCTTTTGCAACCCTAATCCTAATTCCTTTAAAGCTTCTGCTATAAATGCCTGTGAAGCTGTTGGCATTAATGCCATTCGCTCTAATGCCTCCTCAATAGTCCAATTTGCTCCTAAAGTAGCTAACACTCTTTGTGTTGCTGGATTGCTATTTTGTAAATCACACTGTTTCAATAGCACCCCCTTCATATATTCTGCAACACCAGCCCGATCTATGGCAGCAGCTGCCCTATCAATAAAACTTCCAAATGACTCTTCTTCTACCTTGTTTAATACCCATATAAGCCGGTAACCCTCCTGGCTCCTTAACCATGTCTACTGCAGAACACACTAATCGCATAGCCTCTCTAAGCTTATCTGCTCCCGATATCATCTGTGCCTATGTACGCAAATATGCTCCTAAGCCCATCAGCTCCTCTACTGTTACTCCATGTAATGGATCTCCCTGAGCTCGTTGTACAGGAACCGACTCATTAACCAGAGCTTGCCAATGTGCATTAAACAATAACTGCTGATGCTGAGTGAATATCAAACGCACTATTCCTCTTAAATCATTTGGGCATAAAACCTGAGTATTAAAAAGATAGTCTAGCATTTGCCTAACAGGTTCACTTTTTACTCCAAACTGACTAACCGTAGAACGTAACTGAGCTAACAACTTCCAATCTAAGGGGGTATACTCCGCTATATTATGCGTAAGGTTCCCCTGTGCATCATACTGTGGTGTGTATGTAACCGGACATGCAAGACTAGAAGCTACTTCCACCGCCTCGCCATCCCCCATTTGCATTACTTCTTTTGCCAAAGCAGCCCAAGCGTCCCTCCTCTGTCTAGCCATTTCCCCCCATAGGTCACTGTGTGCCCCTGGGATGGGATCTGACTCCTTGAGGGTGCTATGCTGCTGGCACTTCGGTACAGGCACCGAGATTTCGCGCAGGGGAGGCGGTGGAACCAGAGCTTACTCGCGTGGGGGAAGCGGTCCCCCCAGCCGGAGCTGGAACGGGAGCCGGCTCGCTCGGGGGAAGTGGCGGAGGCAAAGCTGGCAGCGGAGGCGAAGCTGGCTTGCTCCCACCCCCACCATCCAACTCGCCTTAAGCTGGTGGCGGAGGCAAAGCTGGCTTGCTCTTACCTCCACCATCCAACTCGCCCTCCCCCTCTGACAAGAAGGGTGCAGACAGTTCCACTGTGTCTATAGGAAAATCCTCCACACCACTTTGCTGGGGACTCTTAGGCATAAGAATCTTAGTTACAGAAGGTGCTAAGGGATCATCCTAATGACCATACCGTTTATTCCTCTTATGAGCTTCTGTCGCCCTTTCTGCTGCCTTTCTCTCAGAAACATGCTGAAGCAACGTGTTATACACCACCCGCCATAACTTCCCTAATTTCTTTGCTGACTTATCATCGTCTAACACTGTATCCCACAGGATATCCCCAAACTTCTTCCACTCTGTTAGCTCATGAACTGTATGTGGGTTAGCAAAAATACCTTTAGCATGGCCGTAAGTTAATAACCCTGGTAACTCCTTTTTTATATCTATCCCCTTTATTCCTCGTCATTCTAAATACGCGGCAAATATATCGTATGCCGCTTGACTATCCATACCTATTTGTCAGCACGCGCTGTTGCAGCTCTCCAGGCTCCTGCAGCACGTATTGGCTTGAGTCACCGTTGTGAACCTCAAGGGTGCTTCAAATTCCGGCACCGTCCCGGTTGCAAGGACCCAAACCCAACTTTCTCGACCGTGGTGCGTTTTCCCTTTTTCTTTTAATCCGAGAAAAAAGGGCAGAGGTTCGGCGTTGCCCGCATTCTCCACCATTTGTCGACGGAAGGAGACCCAGACACCAGTTGGTTCATCACAGGTGCGATTTATTGATCAGTACGGCGGGTTAAATACAGTTCATAATAAGCTTCATACATATTGCAAAAGCTGAGCTCAGGATTGGTTAGTTACATATCAGCAACTACGCCTACTTCTGCATTGCTATGGTTCTACTTTTGATACTTTCTACATCTTCTCAGGATATATTCAGGAATAATCTCTACTTCCTATCCTCATGTTGCAGCAAGGTCACTGACTACTGACCTCTCCTTTCAGCTTGCTGACTGCTGACTTTCCTCCTTCAGCTCAACCAGCGGCATTATGTCAGTATGGCCTTTCTCAGCTAACCAATTATTAATAAATCTCTCCAAAGGCTAACCAATTATTAATAAATCTCTCCACAGTCAACAAGGATATTTATGTTTTGGACCCAATCTTCAAGATTTCATCTTACGGACTCATGCTCTTGGGGTCTCTAGCTGGTCAGAGTGACCCTGAGATAAGTTAGAAAATCTCTTTTCCCAGCCCGGTGGTCGAAGGAGGAGTCAGAGCTCTTCATTTCTCAGTCTCAAGGTTGTTTATTGTATCTTATCTGTAAAATTCTTTCTCCTGTCCCGCCAAGGTTCGCTCAGCAAGACAGTCTAAGGCACTCTGCCTCCCCTGGGGTGGTGTTACCTTTTTATACTAAAAACTACCTGTACAATATTTACAATTACTTTCCAATCCCTATCATCTATGTTAGACAGTGAGCTTCTGCTCTAGACCAATCTGGAAGTGCCAACATCACAGCAGAAGAGGGAGGCCAAGAAGAAGAAGGAGAAAGGCTGGACATGCCCAGAGTCCTCCATCTTGCCCCCTGAAGCCCCATTCTATAAACCCTCAAAATCTAGTTTTCCACTCTGGGATAAATTCACTATCATTCTACTTAAACTTTTTGTGGCTGGTCATTCTTCATACAAGGTTGGTGATTGTTTTTTCCAAGGGCTAAATCAAAGGCACAGGGGTCTTGGGCTCTGTACCAAGGTCTCTGAGCCCTCTGACAGGGTCTGGAGTCCTGCAGGGCAGCCAGAGTAATTTCCTGGGTTCCCACATCCTACTGGAGTGTAAGCTTCCTTAGCCAATCATGCTATGACACACAAACCTACAGCACTGCATCCTAAACTTCTTGTTTACCATTGTAACTACTTTGATTTCTTCCTAGATCTTGAACTCTAAAACTCTAAACTTTCCTCCACTTCAACTTTTCTCCCCGTGTCGCTGCTATAAACTAGAAATCTGCATTCTTGCTTCTAGCAAGAATGCAGATTTCTAGTTTGGGAGCCCTTTCCAAAGTCTCAGATCAAATCCTGTGTTTAATTCTAAGCTTTGCTGACAAGATCAAAGGTCTGAGATTTCTCTGCATTTGGGTTTCCAACAACACTGATGCTGTTAGTTGCAGAGTGCCCAGTATGCGTCTTGCAAGTCAACTCTGGCAGGAACAAGGCGGCTGCTGGGGGGCTGCTTGTGGCCTCTGACAGCCCATTGCCCAGGGCTTGCCAGCGCCCCAGCCCCTCAGGGGCTGCCCCAGCCAGGCCAAGCTGCCCGGCAGGAGTGCCGCAGCCCCACAGCAGCTCCAGAGCAGCCCCATCCAGAGGCACCTGGGAGCCCTCAGCAAGGCAGCCAGCAGCACACAGGCAGGAGGACACGGCTGGCGCTTCCTGCCTGGCACAGGGCTTGTGGCCATCTCCAGGCACCGCTCTGGCAGGGATCCCCGCAGCTCCGGCCCCTGCCCAGCCGCTCTGTGGGCAGCACAAAGGCTTCAGCAGAACCACCAAAGGCCAAGGGGCTTTTGGCCATTTCCCCTGGCCCACTGCATGCCTGGGCAGCTGGCTGAGCGCAAGCACCCATTTCCCTCTCCTCCACTATGCCTTACGGACCCTGGGCAGCAAAAGAAAGATCCTGGGAGTCTGTGTATTTTAACATAGTCTATATTTACATGGTAAAAGAAACAAAAAAGAAACAATGAAAAGAAAATTCTTGAAGAAAAAGAAAATTCCACCTGACTCAGGTGGCCCCAGCAGAAATAACTTCTGCGATCAGCTCTCCACAGAGCTCTGGCAGGGCAGGCAGCTGAGCCGTGGTAGACGAGGCTGTGTCTTCCATGCCGTGCGCAGGTGATTTTGGAGCCACTGGAACCTGGAGATGGGAGCCCACTCTCCTGACCTGAGGATGCACATTGTTTGAATTGCCAGGCTTCTGACGGCGAGGCTGACATCATTCGTTTTGTCTTCCAGGGCTGCGAGAGAGAGGAACAGAGGCACGGTCAGAAGCTGGAGCTGCAGGGAGCCGAGGAAGAGCCCCCTGCAAGGGCCATCCCAGCCAGCTCTTGCCATGGCCAGGAGGGAGAAGGGAGCAAGGGGATCAGCCCGAAGCTGCTGGCCACGAATGGCCCGCGTGGCCCTGAAATCTCAGTGTGCTCTGCCCACAGGAGCAGAGCCCTTCGCAGGCGGGGCAGGGCTTGCAGTTCCCCCCGGCAGCCCCCGCTGTCAGCCCGCTGCCATCACTCACCAGTGCAGATCCGCTGCAGCTCTTGCTGCTGCCCCCTCAGGTGCCGCCCGGCAATGCCTGTGAACACAGAGCCTGTCACGGCCCCAGTGGCACAGCTCCCTGCCAGCGCCGCTGCCGGCACTGTGGCCACATGGGCTGCTGGCCCGGCAGGGCAGGGCTCAGCCTATGCAGCACGCTGTCGCCCCAGGGCATGGCTGTCAGAGGGCGGCAACAGCAACGCCCAGGCCGGGCGGGGCTCCACGGCGCCGGGCCCGGCTGGCACTGCCGGGGCAGCAGGCCGGGCTGGGGCCGAGCTGCGGCGGGCTGGGGAGGGAGCCCGGGCTCGTAACTCACCCATGAACCTGATGGCTGCCTCTCGCAGGGGCGCCTGTGGGCTCTCCAGGTAGCACAGGGCCCGGCGTAGGTGCTTGGCCGCTCTGCTCCTGTCCTCTGCCAGCTGCAGAGAGCGGCAGGAGGGAAGGGTTGGCGCGGGCTCAGCCCTTGTGCTGGGCGCTGCCTGCGCCAAGCATCGGCCTCCCCTGCCCGCACAGCCCTGAGGCGCGGCCAGCAGCCGCTGGCACCGGGCTCCCGAGGGGAGGGAGAGAGGGCCAGGTGCTGCCTGGGGAGCCGTAGTGCTGGCCCTGCCTTGCAGCCCCGCCAGGCTGGGGTTTCATGGGCACCCGGCTTGGGCCCACAGGAGCCTGGTGAAGAGCCCGCGCGGCCTCTGGCTGCAGCAGCGCGCAGGGGCACAGCTGCCCGGCCCGCACACTGAGCACTGCCCTCAGGGGCCTTCTCCTGGCTGAGTTGGGGATTCCAGGCCGTCCTTACCAGGCACTTTCTGAACTTCCACAGTTTCTGCTTCTTCACCAGCTTTTTGAGATCCCTCCTCTTCATGAACTTGACTGCATAAAGTAGCGTTTCCCGAGAAGCCTGGAGAGCAGCAGAGACGCGGAGATGGCCCTGCAGCCCAGGGCACGGGACGCGCCTCCCCCTGCCATGGCCTGGAGGAGGGTGCAGTCCAGCAGGCGCTGTGGAGAGTTTTGTTAACAGTTGGTTAGCTGAGAAAGGCCATACTGACATAATGCCGCTGGTTGAGCTGAAGGAGGAAAGTCAGCAGTCAGCAAGCTGAAAGGAGAGGTCAGTAGTCAGTGACCTTGCTGCAACATGAGGATAGGAAGTAGAGATTATTCCTGAATATATCCTGAGAAGATGTAGAAAGTATCAAAAGTAGAACCATAGCAATGCAGAAGTAGGCGTAGTTGCTGATATGTAACTAACCAATCCTGAGCTCAGCTTTTGCAATATGTATGAAGCTTATTATGAACTGTATTTAACCCGCCGTACTGATCAATAAATCGCACCTGTGATGAACCAACTGGTGTCTGGGTCTCCTTCCGTCGACAAATGGTGGAGAATGCGGGCAACGCCGAACCTCTGCCCTTTTTTCTCGGATTAAAAGAAAAAGGGAAAACGCACCACGGTCGAGAAAGTTGGGTTTGGGTCCTTGCAACCGGGACGGTGCCGGAATTTGAAGCACCCTTGAGGTTCACAACGGTGACTCAAGCCAATACGTGCTGCAGGAGCCTGGAGAGCTGCAACAGCGCGTGCTGACAAATAGGTATGGATAGTCAAGCGGCATACGATATATTTGCCGCGTATTTAGAATGACGAGGAATAAAGGGGATAGATATAAAAAAGGAGTTACCAGGGTTATTAACTTACGGCCATGCTAAAGGTATTTTTGCTAACCCACATACAGTTCATGAGCTAACAGAGTGGAAGAAGTTTGGGGATATCCTGTGGGATACAGTGTTAGACGATGATAAGTCAGCAAAGAAATTAGGGAAGTTATGGCGGGTGGTGTATAACACGTTGCTTCAGCATGTTTCTGAGAGAAAGGCAGCAGAAAGGGCGACAGAAGCTCATAAGAGGAATAAACGGTATGGTCATTAGGATGATCCCTTAGCACCTTCTGTAACTAAGATTCTTATGCCTAAGAGTCCCCAGCAAAGTGGTGTGGAGGATTTTCCTATAGACACAGTGGAACTGTCTGCACCCTTCTTGTCAGAGGGGGAGGGCGAGTTGGATGGTGGAGGTAAGAGCAAGCCAGCTTTGCCTCCGCCACCAGCTTAAGGCGAGTTGGATGGTGGGGGTGGGAGCAAGCCAGCTTCGCCTCCGCTGCCAGCTTTGCCTCCGCCACTTCCCCCGAGCGAGCCGGCTCCCGTTCCAGCTCCGGCTGGGGGGACCGCTTCCCCCACGCGAGTAAGCTCTGGTTCCACCGCCTCCCCTGCGCGAAATCTCGGTGCCTGTACCGAAGTGCCAGCAGCATAGCACCCTCAAGGAGTCAGATCCCATCCCAGGGGCACACAGTGACCTATGGGGGGAAATGGCTAGACAGAGGAGGGACGCTTGGGCTGCTTTGGCAAAAGAAGTAATGCAAATGGGGGATGGCGAGGCGGTGGAAGTAGCTTCTAGTCTTGCATGTCCGGTTACATACACACCACAGTATGATGCACAGGGGAACCTTACGCATAATATAGCGGAGTATACCCCCTTAGATTGGAAGTTGTTAGCTCAGTTACGTTCTACGGTTAGTCAGTTTGGAGTAAAAAGTGAACCTGTTAGGCAAATGCTAGACTATCTTTTTAATACTCAGGTTTTATGCCCAAATGATTTAAGAGGAATAGTGCGTTTGATATTCACTCAGCATCAGCAGTTATTGTTTAATGCACATTGGCAAGCTCTGGTTAATGAGTCGGTTCCTGTACAACGAGCTCAGGGAGATCCATTACATGGAGTAACAGTAGAGGAGCTGATGGGCTTAGGAGCATATTTGCGTACATAGGCACAGATGATATCGGGAGCAGATAAGCTTAGAGAGGCTATGCGATTAGTGTGTTCTGCAGTAGACATGGTTAAGGAGCCAGGAGGGTTACCGGCTTATATGGGTATTAAACAAGGTAGAAGAAGAGTCATTTGGAAGTTTTATTGATAGGGCAGCTGCTGCCATAGATCGGGCTGGTGTTGCAGAATATATGAAGGGGGTGCTATTGAAACAGTGTGATTTACAAAATAGCAATCCAGCAACACAAAGAGTGTTAGCTACTTTAGGAGCAAATTGGACTATTGAGGAGGCATTAGAGCGAATGGCATTAATGCCAACAGCTTCACAGGCATTTATAGCAGAAGCTTTAAAGGAATTAGGATTAGGGTTGCAAAAGCAAGCAGAGTCTACTCAGAACCAAGTGTTAGCTGCTCTTGCTCCTCTCCGAAGCAGCTCACTGGCAGTCACGCAAGGAGGCTCGAGACCATTCATCAAGTGTTACCGATGCGGCAATGAGGGACATACGCGCCGAACGTGTCGAGCAACTGGTATATGGTGTCAAAGCTGCCGATCCAGTTCCCACAATTCTACAGCTTGTAGGCGCCGGCCGGGAAACCATCGGATGAGCGTGCTGGGGGGCCGCGCCCAGACACAAGTTGCCGCCGTAACATCGGAGACACCAGCTGCTGCCGTAACATCACTGCCACCTCCTGTCTGCAACCAGCAACAGCAGGGAGCCTCGGTTTGGACTTAGCAGCAGCAGTAGACGTTACATTAATGACAAATCGGCCCGAGAGAATACCAATTGGAGTAAAAGGTCCTCTTATATTAAATGGACAAAGATGTGGAGCATTGTTATTAGGACGCTCCTCAACAACCATGCTGGGATTATTTGTTTTGACTGGTGTTATTGATGCGGACTTTACAGGGGAAATACAAATCATGGTTTACACCCTTTATCCTCCGATTAAAATAACAAAAGGACAACGCATCGCACAATTGGTACCACTATCACAAATGACATCGGGAATACAATCATTTACTGGGCAAACGGAATGAAAAGGGTTTTGGCTCTACTGGTGTTACACTTTTGACTGTGGATTTACAAAATAGACCAAAACAAAAAGTTGAAATTACCCATGGACATCAAAGCATAACCCTTTATGGATTATTGGATACAGGAGCAGATACCAGCATCATTTCTCCAGAAGCGTGGCCACAACATTGGCCCCTATTCCCATCATCAAACATGCTCACAGGAATAGGACGATTTTCGTTAGCAAGCAGATCGCCGCCTTTGTCTGTGTGCATTGATAATCAACAAGTATCTGCTGTGTTTTCAATTGTTCAATTGCCTCCTACAGTTTCTTGCTTAATTGGAAGGGACATTTTAACACAATTAGGAGTGGTGTTAACTAACCATCACCCTTTGGGGTAATTGCCATTGCTTGGACTTTCCCCATTCCACTCACCTGGGAAACGGATACACCGGTGATGGTTAAGCAATGGCCATTAAAAGGGGAGAGTCTTATGCATGCCCATGAATTGGTAAAGGAACAATATACAAAGGGACATCTACAACTTTCCACGAGCCCTTGGAATACACCTATTTTTGTAATCAAGAAGAAATCAGGGAAATACCGTTTGATACATGATTTACGGGCTGTAAATGACCAGATGGAACCAATGGGGGCCTTACAGCCTGTTCTTCCAAATCCAGCTATGATTCCAGAACACTGGCCACTTTTAATTATTGATCTAAAGGATTGTTTTTTCACTATTGGGCTGCATCCTGATGACATGAAGAGATTTGCTTTTACTTTACCGGCAATAAATCGTGGAGAACCAGACAAAAGATTTGAATGGACGACTCTTCCGCAGGGCATGCGCAATTCTCCGACGTTGTGTCAGCTTTATGTTGATGCTGCATTACAGCCACTACGTCGCAAATGGCCAGCAACTATAATATATCATTACATGGATGATATTTTGTTTTCACAGCAACAACCATTTTCCTCTTTACAGATTGACAACATTAGAGATACTCTTTCAGCATATTCACTTGTTATTGCTTCAGAGAAAATTCAGATCACAAACCCCTGGAAATATTTGGGATGGACTTTGATGGATCAAATAGTAATACCTCAAAAATTAGAATTACAATTAGACATTAAGACTCTGCATGATGCACAGAAGTTGCTGGGAGACTTACAATGGTTAAAGCCCATTGTGGGAATACCAAATCATTTGTTAGAAACCCTATGGCCTTTGTTAAAGGGCCTTGACCCCACTACACCTGTACACCTCACAAAGGAGCACCATCTTGCTTTGCAGCAAATTAGTAACTGTGTACAACAAGGGTACGTGTCTCATCGACAACTCGACTACCCCATTGACCTTACCATCTGGAATAGCCCTTGCCACTTGCTTGGTGCTCTCTCTCAACAGCTAAAGAAAACGGGGGAGATACGGGTTTTGGAATGGTTGTCACCACCACTACAACATAAGAAAACAATATTTTCAAAAATCGAACAATTGGCTGCATTAATCAAAAAGGGGCGTCTCAGAATTATTGAAGTGGATGGTAGAGAACCCGCTACTATTAGATTGCCTATGGAAAAAGAAACCCTGGACTGGTACTTGATTAATTCAAAGGATTTACAGGAAGCATTATTGACATCGTCTGCTAAAGTAGAGACTAGCAAATTAGTGCCTAGAGTTTTGCAAAGGATGACAGAATGGAACTGGATCACCCGACCGTTGAGAGAAGAACACCCCATAGAAGGAGCTATTACAGCTTTTACAGATGCAGGAAAGAAATCAAGGCGTGCTGCTGTCACCTGGCAAGAAAAAGGACAATGGAAGCATCAACTCCTCACAGCAGACCCTGCAGATAGCTTACAAACCTTGGAATTGTTAGCAGTAGTATGGGCAGTGTCCAATTTACAGGAGCCTTTAAATGTGGTCACAGACTCTATGTATGTCGCAGGAGTAGTCAGACGAATAGAGGAAGCAGCAATTAAGGAAGTGAATAATAAACAATTGTATGAGTTACTGGTACAATTAAGGAAAGCTTTACGGGAGAGAAATGCAGTGTATTCTGTGATTCATATTAGGAGCCATAAATGGTCTGAAGGTTTAGGAGAAGGGAATGAACGAGCAGACAAATTGGTTACCTTACCCATTGATAACTCTTGTCCTGTTGATAAGCATACATTGGCCAGAGAAGCACATAGTAGATATCATCAAAATGCAAAAGGATTAGAAAGGCACTTTGAGCTGAGTCTGTCAGAAGCTAAGGCCAATTTTAGAGCATGTCCAACATGTAGTTATCATAATGGGGGAATAGGTTTAGGCGTCGGAGTTAATCCTCGAGGTTTAGAAATAAATGAGAAATGGCAAATGGATGTTACGCATGTAGCTAGATTTGGTAGAGTCAAGTAAGTGCATGTCACTATAGATACATATAGTCATTACATATGGGCTACGGCTCAAGCAGGAGTGAAAGCTATACATGTTATCAGGCACCTGTTAAGTTGCTTTGCTGTCATGGGAGTCCCAAAGAGTATCAAAATGGATAATGGTCCAGCTTATGTAAGTGCTAGGGTCCAGAGGTTTTTGAATCAATGGTCCGTTAAGCATGTGACAGGTATTCCACACTCCCCTACTGGACAGGCAATAGTGGAAAGAGCAAACAGCACCCTTAAGCAGTATATTGAAAAGCATCAAGATTTAAGAGACCCACAAGCATGTTTGGCTAAGGTTCTGTATGTGATCAACCATTTATGTATTTTGGGGAAGACGATACCCCTCCTGCAATTAAACATCACCCGAGGTCAGGTCAGGAAACTACTAAGGAAACGGAGGTCTGGGTTAAGTATAAGAACCCGAGTACAGGATTATGGGAAAAACCTGCAAAAGTGTTATACTGGGGTCGAGGGTATCTTTGTGTTTCCTCACCTACAGGGCCTTTGTGGGTGCCTGCTAAGTGGACTAAACCTGTTTTTGATGCAGCATCATAGGGCTACTGGGTGTAATGTTAATGTTTTTGCCTATATTGCCTTGTGTCTTTAATTGTATTCAAAACATGGTCAGCCGTATGATAGCAAAAACGTGGCAGACTAGTCTTCTTGCTCAAGAAGAAAACGGGGGAAATGTGGAGTTTTGTTAACAGTTGGTTAGCTGAGAAAGGCCATGTTGACATAATGCCGCTGGTTAAGCTTAAAAGGGAAGTCAGCAGTCAGTGACCAATGACAGGCAAGGACATGATGCCCTTGCCGCAACATGAGGATAGGGAAGAGAGATTCTTGCTGAAAATATGCAGAGTATCAAAAGAATAACTACAAAAATGCAGAAGTAGGCATAGTTGCTGATATGTAACTAACCAATCCTGAGCTCAGCTTTTGCAATATGTATGAAGCTTATTATGAACTGTATTTAACCTGCCGTATCGATCAATAAATCGGACCTGTGATGAACCAACTGGTGTCTGGGTCTCCTTCCATCGACACCCTGCCAACCCCCCCTTTGTCACTCCCTCAGCCTGGGGGGGAGCTTGGTGGCACCGCAGGACCCCTCTCTGTGCCATCCCTGAGGTGGCACCTGTGTTTTTTGTCACCACCACCCACCAATTTGTCACCAGTGCCCCAAAACGGGGTGGCCCACATCCTACGGTGGGGTGTAAGGGACAACAACATTTTTGGTGTCTCCCTCACTACTTCCTTTCCCCCAAGGATGCTGTGCGACTCTGCACCGCCCCCTCACACCTCCTCCTCCTCCTTCACCTGTGCCCCAGGAGGTGATGCCGCTGCTCCCACTGGGGAGTGACACCAGTGACACCGAGGGGACACTGTGGGTCACCCCTCAAAGGGACTGCAGGGTCACAGTGGCTCCTGGAGTTACAGCTGGTGGCTCCTGCAGTGACAGTTGGAGGTCCCACCATGCTGTGGTGACAATTTTGGGGGTGAGTGCTCTTTTTGGGGTCTCCAGGGTGGGTCCCAAAATCCCCTACCATCACCACAAAGTCCTCCCCAGCCCTCGCCTCAGTTTCCCTCTAGCTCTGTAGGGACTATGTGGAGCTGATATTATACCATTGGGTTTATCTTGGGGGATTTTGGGTTGGGGGCTACTGGGATGGGCTGGTGGGACAGTGGGATGGGCCAGGCTGTGGCCAGGCTGGTGGTCATCTGGCCTGGGGGCAGGCCAGGCTGGAGGGCTGCAGGGTCAGGGGCTGTCCAGATCAGAATCCAGCTGGGATCCATGGCTCTGATGTCCATCTGGACCAGGGTCCATCCAGAGTGGGATCCATGGTCTGGTGTCCATCTGGACCAGTGTCCATCAAGAGTGGGATCCATGGTCTCGTGTCCATCTGGACCAGGGTCCAACCTCTCCTGCCCCCATCAATCCCATACTCTCTGGCCAGGGCCACTCCTCACTGCAGAGTGGACAAGACCCTCAGTCAGTGCCAAGATGACCCCAAACCCTGTCCCAGCAACCTCACCAGGCCACCCATCCCGAGCCCCAGTGCCACTGGTGTGCCCTGGAAGCCAGGCCAGCTCTGGAACTCCTGGAAAAGGAGATCCATAGTCCTGGGCTGGGGACTCAAGGGCATCCAGGATAGCGAGCGCTGAGTCCATGTGGCATGGGGGGACAGTTAGGAACACAGCTGGCGACATGCCTGGGTGGACCGGGGTGGGGGGTGAAGGAGGTTTAGGGATGGGGAGAGGGTTGGAGGGCGGGATGCACCCAAAACTTTACCAAGTCAAAGGGGAGGATGTTCAAAACTGGGGGGGAAAGGATGGAAGTGAGGGAAAGGAGCCAAAAAGGGGGAAAAGGACCCCAAATAGGGGAAGAGTGACCCAAAATGGGGGGAGGACCCAAATGACAGAGAAAGGATCCAAAATAGGGAGGAAAAGACGCAAAAGACCGGGAAAGGATCCAAAACAGGGGGAAACGTCCAAAGTGGGGGGAAAGGACCCAAAATCAGAGGACAAAAGGTGTCACGGGAATGAAGCTCTTCCTGCACTTGGGGTGCTCGCAGGGCTGCCCTTAGTGCAGGGTTTGTTGGTGTCTGCTCAAGATAGAGCTCTGACAGAAGCTCTTCCCACACTCAGAACACTCGTAGGGCCTCTCCCCGGTGTGGATGCACCAGTGGCTGATGAGAGCAGCGTTCTGCTTGAAGCCCTTCCTGCAGTCAGGGCAGCAGAAGGGCCTCTCATCTGTGTGAAGCTGCTGGTGCAGGAGGAAAAAGGAGCTGGTCTGAAACCTCTTCATGCATTAAACACACTCATAGGGCCTCTCCCCAGTGTGGATCGTCTGGTGGTCAATCAGGTGGGACTTTGACATGAAGCTCTTCCCACACCGCCCACATTTGTAGGGCTGTTCCAGCCCTGTGTGGACTTCCATGTGGTGGGTCAGGTGGCACCTCCTCTGGTAGCTGTTCCCACATTCCCCACACTCAAAAGGCCGTTCCCCAGGGTGGTTTCTCTGGTGGATGGTCAGTTCAGAGCTCGTCCTGAAGCTCTTCCCACACTCTGCACACTCGTAGGGCCATTCCCCCGTGTGGGTCCTCAGGTGGGCAGTCAGGGTGGAGTTCTGGGTGAAGCTCTTTCCACACTCAGGACACTCGTAGGGCCTCTCCCCGCTGTGATGCGCAGGCAGTGATGAGGCCAGAGTTGTACCTGAAGCCTTTTGCACAATGGGGGCAGCAGAACGGCCTCTCACCTTTGTGACTCTGCTGATGCCTGACAAGACAGTAACTCATATGAAACCTCTTCCTGCATTTATCACACTTGTAGGGACGTTCCTCTGTGTGGATTCTCATGTGGCGGACCAGGGAGGATCTCAGGGAGAAGCTCTTCCCACATTCTGAGCACTTGAGAGACTTCTCCCCATCCTGGAGCTGCTCATGGACCCCCAGCTCTGAGCTCCAGCTCCCTCCCGGGCCCAGGGTGGGTCTTTCCTCCGCAGATCCCCATGATCTGCGTTTGCAGACCCTCCTCGTGAGAGATCTATGGGGCTTTTCTTTCCCTTTTGATGCATGTGCTGTTGAGCTGCACAAAACAACTTCCACAACGTTCTCCTGTGGGGATTTGTCCTCCCTGGTCTCTGGCTTTAGCTCCTTCTCTGGGGAAGGAAGGACAAGGAGAGGATGGGATTTGCCTCTGTGTCACAGGGAAGGACAAGGAGATCCCCCCAGTGCATCCCCAGCAGGACAGCTTTGGCAGCAGGGTTGTCCTGCAGCCGGGGGCCGTGCTGGGCTGGAACATGGAGCAGGACAGAGGGGGAAAGGGGCACTGACTTCCTCCTCACCTGCCTGGGGCTCCGGGGACATCTTCCTCCTCACGGCCATCTTCCTTCTTCATGGGGCCAAGGTTTGTGAATGGGAAATCCTGTTTTGGGGGAAAACAAGGGCTGAACGCATTGGGTTTGATGGTCCCGCTGCCCAAGAGCAGCTGGAGAAGTCAGCGCCCCTTTCAGCCTCGGGGGGCCCGGAGCCCGCTCATCCCCAGCCTCCCGCATCCCTCCAGGCAGCCGGTTTGTCCCCCAGCTCCGGGATGGCCCCTCTGCGCTCTCCCCTCTCCGGGGCTCCCGAGCTCCCCCCGGCTCTCCCGGGCATCCCCCAGCCCGAGATCGCCCCTGTGCCCACCGGTACCGGGCGAACGTGAGACTGTTCCCTCCACGGCAAATTCACAGTTCGGGTTTGAGGTCCTGCAAGAGTCAAACATCCCCTGCCCCACGAAAAAACCCTCCCGGAGACCCCCCGATGGATCTGGTGCGAGCTCCCCCATCCCGCTCCCCTGCGGCTGCTGGAGGGGGCGATGCAGCCCGAGCTGGGGGAGCTTCGGCGTGAGCGGCGGGGGAAGGCGGCGGGGAAACCAACGTGGTTCTGCCGCTCCTCTTCCTTCCGCTCCTCCTCTTACTCCTCATCTGTTCCTCCTCTTCCTCCCGCTTTTCTTTCACTCCTAGCCCGGCCCGGGCAATGCTGACACCCAAAAGCAGCCGCGCTCTGCCCTGGGCGGGTTCCGAAACAGCAGAACAGTGAAACTGGGGAGTGAAACTGGGAGCACCGGGAAAGATCCTGAGAGCCGCGGGAAGGAATTAGGAGCACTTTCCCTGCGAGTCCCGCTCTTACTGGGAGCACTGGGAGAGAACTGGGAGGAAACAGCGCCCAGAGGCGGCTGCAGCCAGCGGAGCCACCACAGAAAGCGTGGTTATGAGGAGAGCACACTGGGATTGGTGGGTGGGAGCAGCGCGGGGTTTGCTCGGTTATGTGAGGGCCGGAGGGGCTGCAGCGATGGCAGCGGGGTCCGGTGAGAGTGGACAGGGAACGGGAATGGGGACCGGGAAGAGGAATGGGAATGGGGACATAATTGGAAATGGCATCCGGAACTGGAATGGCACAGATAATGGCGACAGGGACCAGGAATTGGAATATGGATATGGGACAGGGAATATTGAAATAGAAATATGGGAACAGGAGCGGGTCCGTGAATAAGAGAAGGGGAACAGAGACTTGGAATATGGGACAGGGAATGGGATTCAGGCTGGGATGGGAGCGGAACGGTACCAGGGTGACATGGGAATGGGTGGGTGAGACGGGAGTGACAGCAGGGAGAGGGGGATCCTGGACAGGGGACACTGGCAACCAGGACAGAGGGACATGGAGACGGGGACAGTTCCAGGGCAGGGGGTCCTGGATCAGCTGCCTCACAACTTTCGCCAGGGTCTCCCAGCACTTCTGCAGCTACTGGGCCTGTTCTGCCCAAAGCTCTGAGCAACCTTTAAATCCCTCCCAGGAACCCTCACCTCCCTCAAACCCAGCATGCCCCCCATCCCCTAGGAGATCCCCCCCATGTCCCCATCAATGGCTTATTTCAATGTCTTTATTTTTACCCCAGTTTTGGGTGTTTTGAAGGGACAAAGAGAAATGAAAGGAAAATCCAGGCCATGGGGTGCCAGGAGGATGTGAAGCCCACAGACCAGTGATTACCAAGATGGATCACTGGCACCAGGGATTGCCCGGGCTCTGCCCAGCGAGGGTCACTGGGGATCAGCCAGGGTGGATCCCTCTGTGGGGGATGGTGCTCGAGCAGTGCAGGAAGCTCTTCCTGCACTCAGGGCACTCACGGGGCTGTCCTTAGTGATGGCTCCGTTGGTGTCTGGCCAAGTTACCGCTCTGAGAGAAGCTCTTCCCACACTCAGAACACTCATAGGGCCTCTCCCCGGTGTGGATGCGCTGGTGCTTGACGAGGGTGCAGTTGTGCTGAAAGCCCTTCCCACAGTCGGGGCATCGGAAGGGCCTCTCATCTGTGTGAATGCGCTGGTGCAGCAGGAGATGGGAGCTGGTCTGAAACCTCTTCCTGCATTTATCACACTCGTAGGGCCTCTCCCCAGTGTGGCTCCTCCGGTGGATGACGAGGGTGCAGTTGTACCTGAAGCCCTTCCCGCAGTCGGGGCAGCGGAAGGGCCTCTCCTCTGTGTGAGTGCGCTGGTGCTTGATGAGATTGGACTTGGTGTAAAACATCTTCCTGCATTTATCACACTCGTAGGGACCTTCCCCCATGTGGCTCCTCTGGTGTTTGATCAGGTCAGGACGCTTGCAGAAGCTCTTCCCACACTCGGGACACTTGTAGGGCTGTTCCCCTGTGTTTCTCCTCTGGTGTCTGCTCAGTTCGTAGCTCCTTCTGAAGCTCTTCCCACACTGCCCACACTCGTAGGGCCGTTCCCCTGAGTGGATTACCATGTGGATGATCAGGCCGGAGCTATGGCTGAAGCTCTTCCCACACACCCCACACGTATAGGGCCTCTCCCCTGTGTGGCTCCTCTGGTGTTTGATCAGGTCAGGACGGTTGTAGAAGCTCTTCCCACACTGGGGACACTCATGGGGCCGTTCTCCTGTGTGGATCCTCCGGTGTCTGCTCAGTTCTGAGTTCCTCTTGAAGCTCTTCCCACACTGCCCACACTCATAGGGCCGTTCCCCAGTGTGGATTCTGCAGTGGATGATCAGGGAGGATCTCTTACTAAAGCTCTTCCCACATTCTGAGCACTTGTGGGGCTTCTCCCCATCCTGAACCTGCTCATGGACCCCCAGCTCCGAGCTCCGGTCACCTCCCAGGCCCAGGTTGGGTCTTTCCTCCTCAGATCCTCGTGATCTGCGTTTGCAGCCCCTCCTCATGCGGGATCTCTGGGGCTTTTCTTCCCCATTGGATTCCTGTGCTGTGGAGCTGCACAATATGGCCTCTTCCACGAGGTTCTGCTGTGGGG
Organism: Ammospiza nelsoni; assembly: GCF_027579445.1. NCBI lineage: Eukaryota > Metazoa > Chordata > Aves > Passeriformes > Passerellidae > Ammospiza > Ammospiza nelsoni. The sequence continues at coordinate 1,417,990 of NC_080667.1, forward strand.
ATTTGTCCTCCCTGCTCTCCATCCTCAGCTCCAGATCTGGGGGAGGAAGGACAAGGAGAGAATGGGATTTGCCTCCATGCCACAGGGAAGGACAAGGAGATCCCCCCAGTGCATCCCCAGCAGGACAGCTTTGGCAGCAGGGTTGTCCTGCAGCCGGGGGCCGTGCTGGGCTGGGACATGGAGCAGGACAGAGGGGCAAAGGGGCACTGACTTCCTCCTCACCTGCCTGGGGCTCCGGGGACATCTTCCTCACGGCCTCCTTCTTTTTCTTCCTGCCAAGGTTTGGGAATAACGAATCCTGGTCTGGGGGGAAAACAAGGCTTACTGAATTGGCTTTGATGGTGCCGCTGCCCAAGAGCAGCTGGAGAAGTCAGCGCCCCTTTCAGCCTCGGGGGGCCCGGAGCCCGCTCATCCCCAGCCTCCCGCACCCCTCCAGGCAGCCGGTTGGTCCCCCGGCTCCGGGATCGCCCCTCTGCGCTCTCCCCTCTCCGGGGCTCCCGCGTTCCCCCCGGCTCTCCCGCGTATCCCCAAAATCCGTGATTGCGGCTGTGCCCGCCGGTACCGGGCGATCGCCACGTGGGACCCCCCCCAAGATCCCTGCAGGGGCATTTCCGGCCCAGGTTTGGCGTCCCGCAAGATCCAGACATACCCTGCCTCGCAAAAAAAACATCCCGGAGACCCCTCCGATGGATTTGGGGCGAGCTCCCCCAGCCCGCTCACCTGCGGGTTCCGGCGGAGAGGGCGATGCTGGCGGATCCGGGGGAGCGGCGGGCTGAGCGGGGAAACCGCGGGCTGTTGGTGCTGCTCTTCCTCCTCCTCCTCCTCCTCCTCCTCTGTCCCTCCTCTTCCTCCTACTCCTCCTCCGCTCCCAGCCCGGCCTGGGCAATGCAGACCCCCAAAAGCAGCCGCGCTCTGCCCTGGGCGGGTTTCACAGCGGGCCCGTCCCGCGCGGCACTGGGAGCGATCCTGGGAGCACCGACAGCGATCCTGAGATCAGCGGGAAGGAACTGGGAGCGCTTTCCCTGCCGGTGCCGCTCTTACTGGGAGTACTGGGAGGGAACTGGGAGCAAACAGCGCCCGGAGGTGGCTGCAGCCGGCGGTGGGCGGGGCCAAACTGCAGGGAGTGGTTATGGAAATACGGGAGCGATCGCGCGCTGGGATTGGTGGGCGGGAGCAGCGCGCGGTTTGCTCGGTTATGTGAGGGCCGGGGGAGCCGGAGCGATGGCGGCTGCGTCCGGTGCGAGGGGACAGGGAGCGGGAATGGGGACAGGGAGCGGGAATGGGGCTGGGGAATGAGAATGAGAATGGGGACAGGGACCGCTGATGGGGACAGGGAATGGAGATAGGGACCGGGAATGGGGACAGGGACCGGAGATGGGGATGGGAATGGGGACAGGGACCGGGGATGGGGACAGGGACTGTGAATAAGACCTGGGATGGGAATATGGGAACGGGACAGGGAACATGGAAAGAGCAACCACAGAGAGAATATGGGCTGGGGATTGGTGCTCCAAAGTGTCCCAGTGAAAGCCAGCAGGGGCTGTGAGCTCTGCAGCTGGGCCTCCCCTGCGCTGCTGCGGCCCAGGGCCCAAAGGCGGGAGCTGTAGCCTCGCTCCTGTCTTAAGAACAGGAGCCTCCTCCAGGCCCATGGCCCCTGCATGGCCCCAGTGTGAGGGAGGGCTCTGAGGCACAGCGGCTGCTGGCAAGAGGGGCTGCTCCGGCCAGCTGGGGGCCTCTGAGAAATGCCCAAAGCCTTGTGCTCTCTGCAGCTGGCCAAGGACAGCAGCCGGGCTGAACGGTTCGTGTGGCACAGCCAGCCCGAGCTCTGCAGCCCTCAGGGCCCCATGGGAGAGGCGGCCCTTAGGAATGGGACCGGGAGTACGGGACTGGGACCAATACTGGGATCAGGAATGGATACAGGGACAGGAAATATGGGACTGGGGATAAGGACATGAATGAGGACAGGAACCAGGAATATGGGAGAGGGACCTGGAATGGGACCAGGAATGGGAATATGGGAACAGGACAGGGAATACGGGAATGGAAATCTCAGAGGAGCATTGGGACCAGGAATAGGAGCAGGACAGGGAATGTGGGACAGGAACAGGAATTGAGACCAGGAGTGGGATTCACGCTGGGATGGGTGCACAACGTGTCCCAGAACAGGGTGACATGGGAACGGGAGGGAGTGAGGGGGGTGAAAACAGGAATAGAGGGATCCTGCACAGGGGACACCAGGAACTGAGACAGGGGGACATGGGGACAGTCCTGGGCCAGGGGCTCCTTGATCAGCTGCCCCAGAACCTCCACGGGGGTCTCCCAGTGCAGCTGGAGCTGCTAGGCCTGGGGTGCCCAAAGGCCCGAGCAACCCCCAAGTCCCTCCCAGGAAACCTCACCTCCCTCTAATCCAGCATCCCCCACATCCCCTGCAAGATTCCCCCATGTCCCCATCCTTGCCTTAGTTCAACATCTTTATTTTTACCCAGTTTTTGGGTTTTTTGAAAGGACAAAGAGAAATTAAAAGACAATCAAGGGTACAGGGAGCCAGGATGAATTGGAGCCCCCCAGGCAGGTGTCTTCCCAAAATGGATCACCAGCACCAAGGATCACCGGGGCTCTGCCCACCTCGGGTCACTGGGGATCATCCAGTGTGGACTGTCCCATGGGGGATGGAGCTGGAGCAGTGCATGGAGCTCTTCCCGCACTCAGGGCACTCACAGGGCTGCCCTTAGTGGTGCCTCCATTGGTGTTGGGTCAAGGCTGAGCTCTGGCAGAAGCTCTTCCCACACTTGGGACACTCATGGGCCTGTGACATCACAAGGAGCGGAGATGGATGTCAGGCACCCACCAAAGCTGCTCTCTCACTCCCCTCCAGAGATGGAGAGGAGAGAGAAAATAGAATGAAGTCTTCATGGGTTGAGTTAAGGACTGGGACAGATCACTCAGCAAATGCCATCATGGGCAAAACAGTTCAAAATTAGAGACATTAATTGAATTTATTACTATCAATCAGAGCAGGATAGTGAGAAGTAAAATAAAGCTTTAAAAACACCTTCTGCCCATCCCTCCCTCCCTCCCTGCTCTGCCTCCTCCCTCAGTGGTGCAGGCAGACAGGCAATGGGGGTTCTGCTCAGTTCATTCCTGTTGTTTCTCCTGCTGCTCAAGGAGAGGAGTCGTTCCCCTGCTGCACCATGGGGTCCCTCCTGGAGACACTTCTCCATGAACTTCTCCAAGGTGAGTTCATCTCAGGGACAGCAGCTCTTCACAAACTGCTGCAGCGTGCCTCACTCTCCCATGGACTCACGTGGAAGGACCCTGCTCCTGCGTGGGCTCCTCTCTCCATGGGTTTGCAGGCCTCTGCCTGGTCCCTGCTCCAGCACAGGCTTCTCATGGGTTCACAGCCCCTGCTCAGGCACCCCCTGCTCCAGCACGGGCCCCTCCAGGTGCTGCAGGTGCATCTCTGTTCTCTGTGCCCTCCATGAGCTGCAGGGGCCCAGCTGCCTCCCCAGGGGCTGCCCCAGGGAATCTCAGGGCAATCAGCTCCAGCCCCTGGAGCAGCTCCTGCCCCTTGTCCTGCCCTGCCCTGGGGTGTGCAGAGTTGTTCCTCTCTCACATGTTCTCACCCTGGTCACAGCTACAACTACATGATAACCTATTTTCATAAATCTCTTATCCCAAAGGTGTTACCACCATTTCTAACGGGCCCAACCTTGGCCAGCGGCTGGTCTGTCCTGGAGCTGCCTGGAATTTCCTCTGTGGGACATGGAGGAGCAGCTGCTTCCATCATCCTCTCACAGAAGGTGCTCCTAGAGCCCCCTCTTACCAAAACCTGGCCATGCAATCCTAGTATAAGTATGGTCGGGTTTTATTACCATTATTCATTCTTATTATTGCTATTTTGGATACTTTTGCTCTTAATATTACAGTTACTACTTGTATTTTTTAGTCTTTCTGACTCTATATTAAGAGTGTCTTTAGTAGAACTTGAAACAAGAGTTCTTAATTGCAAGTAGAAGTTATCATTTTTTCAGCCTCTTGCCCTGCCCTGTTCTGTGTCATTGTGGTGTGTGAAGCTGCTGCTGCCAGGGCTCCCCATTTCCCTGGTTTGGGAAATTTGATGGCATTGTTCACATGTCAGAAAGAGAGGGCTTATTCCAATCAAATGCATTGCCTGAACTCTTCTAGTCCCAGCTGTTGGAACCTTGTTTTGTAATGTTGTTGACTTTCCCAGTATCTGTTAATATTTGTGATTTTATGACAAAATGTTCTTGGATGTGATTTTGCAAAATTCTGTAGTCAGCTTTCAGTTTGCTCTGGGATTTCTTAATGGTGTGTCAGAACTGAATGCAGCATTTTGGGTGGTGTGAAAAACAAGTTCACTCTCCTGTGAAAATTTAAAAAGTGTAATAAAGGACAATAGGAGACAGGGACCATAGAGCAAAGGGTATTATGGCCGGGTGCACCTTGGCACTCAGGCAAGACCACCCTGTTACCTTTGGGGATACCCCTTAAATACCTTTTCCATTATATCAGCCTGTTGCATATTCATAGATCCTTATGCATAGTAAACTTTTCCCCAAACTAGTTTACATGTTCCAAGAGTTATTTAGCATGGCTCCTCCTTGGGTTCACCTTTTTAGAGCATGCAGATTCCTTGGTTGTGGATTTAGTCCTTTTTTATCACCTCCAGTTTTTGGGTCTTGGTCCACACTGTCTTCATACGGTGAGTGCTGATATTTGACATACCTGTAGCAGGTGTCCTCATCCTATGTTCATTGGATGTTATCCCATCCAAGCAGGCATTTTAACACAAGCATGGCTATTTCACTTCTATGTCTAAGCTTAATTAACAACAGAAAGAAAAACCATATAACAAAGTTAGTTTAACATTACACATACAAAATCCGTTTTTTATTGGCAAAAGCCATTATTATAATATGCATCTCTAACAGGTGGAAAGCCTTCACTCAGAGCTAGCATTGTCTCAGCAGCAGCTGGTTTTGCACTTGCAAGCAGAGATAACAAAGATTCCATGAGATGAATGTTCCGCCTCGTTGCAGAACCTCCAGTGGTGGCTGGAGCCAGCTGCCCTGGGAGATGCAGGTGGTGCCGGGGCGGGCAGTGGCCGGAGCCCATGGCAGGGGCTGGCCATGGACACTGACCCTGGGCTGAGCTGGGGCTCGGGGCCCTGCAGCGCCGGGCGCTTGGGGCCCGCTCACACTGGGATCCTGCGGGAGCCGGGAGCAGTGAGAGAGCCCGGGCCAAACATCAGCACCCGTGAATCATGATTTAAAAAAAAATTTTTAAAAATTTAGGATTTTAGGTGAGAGTTAGAGCCAGTTCATATTGAAGTTAGATAAACCAACAATATGTTAATGATTATTAGATGCTTAAGCTAAAGCTAATTGTTATATTATGAGCTCATTTGTTGAAGGAAGTGGAGCAAGTGAACCATTATAGGAACATATTGAAACCAGTAGAACAATGCCCAGCACCTGGACTCTGTGTCAATCCATCAGGAAGCAGGGGGCCTTGGATCGTGCCAGAGGGTCACAGAGACCTGACCAAGACCTTCCTGTCTTCTTCCCTGGGACCACTGACCCAATTCAGGACCACCAACCCAATTCAAGAGAAGAAATGTGCACTCATGAAGGACTAATGACCTCATTTTAGTACAAAGTGTTATAAATGAGAAGCTTGACTAGGTCAATATTCAAGCAACAATCAATTTATTAATAATTATGGTAAAGTATGAGCAATACAGTGCTAGGTACAGTGGGGGAAGTTTTCCCTCCAACTGCACACTGATAGTTGAGGCTTACAGCTATTTATAGGGGTACTCATAAGCTTTCTCAGCAGTTTCTATTCCCAATTTTTACTCATCAGCAGTTTCTATTTCCAATTTTTACTCATCGGCAGTTTCTACTTCCAATTTTTATGTCCCAATTCTATACACTGTTGTGATTTAGTTTTTCTCAGGATGTATCCTAAAAAGGAGTATCCCCAGATAATGGTGGTCCGGCTTCTGAAAGAAGAAAAAAATATCCCAGTTGATGGGGTTCCAGTTTCCAGATGTGTGTCCACCTTTTAATTGCAAGGACTATAAATCTCATAACAGTGATGTGCAGCTTCCCTTGGTCGACACTATTAATCATTGAGTTGATGTTCATCTTCCTTTCTCAAGCTGCTTTTCACTGTTTTGTTAAGGCGTGAGATAAGCATGTTTCCTTTTTATATATTCTAAAGCTATGGTTTCAAAGATCCTTACTATAAGCAATATTCTAAAATTATATAATTTATATTTATATAAAATTTATATAAAATTTATATAAAATAATATGTCCTGGTTTAGGGCAAATTTGTTAAAGAATCTGCAAAGGAGGGCCCCTCCAGAAAGCAAACCCACACGGCCCCTCTCCCCAACTGGTTCGGGAAGAATTCCTCGGAGAGAAGTGGGAAGAACCTGTCTATTTAAGGCAGAGCACCCCCCAGCACACAAAATGAACAATACCAGATGACACCGCTCTGAGAAAGATGGCAAAATCAGAAAGTCTCTTTCGGGGGTGGTTGCTCTGTTCTCAGTTCCTCTGGCACTGGGACAGCTGCTGCAGCCAAACGGTGCAAACCCTCAGTGTTCCCAGGTCCCAGTCCGGAGCAAGTTCAAGATGGTTGAAGAAAAGGAGAGGAGAAACAGTCCAGGGAGGAATTTGGACTGTTTAGCTAGAGCTGGCTAATAAGCAGAGGCCAAAGCAGAGCAGAAGCGAGAGCAGAAAGAGAGCAAGCAAAGCAGCAAGCCGAAAGCAAGAAGCGAAAAACAGCCCTATGTACTGCCCATCTCTGTGTCCCTGATAAGAGAAACCCAAACAAAACTTTCACTCTTCAGAGCCGGTTTTAAAGGCACAGAACAGATGAATGGGGATACAAGCATCATAACGTCACCCCAGGACATTCCACCCCTTATCACCATATCATCAACATACTACAACACATCATGCATTATTCATACAAAATTTCCATCTGTTCCCCCAAAATTTACAAGCAATACCCATCATGCCTTCATCACATCCCCACACTGGACCACTGAATCCAGGCCCTATATTACAGAGCTGCAGGATTCCCCCCTTTTACTTTACTCACTTAAAGCTCCATCTATCACTTGCTCAGACCTTCGACACTTACACATTTCCTTCTATCTCATGTCTGTATGGTTTAATGTACAGACAATGGCAGTAACATCCAATAAGCAGCGATATTGCATATCATTCTTACCCCACAATCAGATCTCCCTGAGGTACACATCATGCTGTTCCATCTCTTTGCATTATCCACCATGTGCAACCTGGTCCCTGAGCAAAGACAACCCCACGAATGGGTTTGTCTGTACTCGAGGCAGAATTGATCCACACAGTCTTCCCTAACAAACCTCTGATATATACCACTGGGACTTTGTCTCCTATTACATTCAGGGACTCAGACTGGGCAGGACCTGCTCGGTTGGTGGAACCTCGGGTGTTAACTAACCAGGTGGCCTTTGCTAAATGCTGCTCCCAATTTTTGAAAGATCCCCCACCCAAAGCTTTCAACTGGGTTTTTAGTAGTCCATTGTACCTCTCCACTTTTCTTGCAGCTGGTGCATGGTAGGGGATATGGTACACCCACTCAATGCCATGTTCCCTAGCCCAGGTGTTGATAAGGCTGTTCTTGAAATGAGTCCCATTGTCTGACTCGATCCTCTCAGGGGTACCATGTCTCCACAGGACTTGCTTTCCAAGGCTCAGGATGGTGTTCTGGGCTGTAGCATGAGGCACAGGGTGGGTTTCCAACCATCCAGTGGTGGCTTCCACCATGGTCAGCACGTAGCGCTTGCCCTGGCGTGTCTGGGGCAGTGTGATAGAGTCAATCTGCCAGGCCTCCCCATACTTGTACTTGGACCACCGCCCACCGTACCAGAGGGCTTCACTCGCTTGGCCTGCTTGATGGCAGCACACATCTCACAGTCATGGATAATCTGAGAAATACTGTCCATGGTTAGATCCACCCCTCGGTCTTGTGCCCACTTAGAGGTGGCATTCCTGCCCTGATGGCCTGAGGCATCATGAGCCCATCGAGCAAGGAATAACTCTCCCTTGTATTCCCAATCTAGGTCTATCTTGGACACCCCTATCTTTGCAGCTTGGTCTACCTGCTCATTGTTTTGGTGCTCCTCATTGGCCCTACTCTTGGGTACATGGGCATCTACATGGTGGACTTTCACAAGTAGCCTCCTTACCCTGGTAGCAATGTCTTTCCACTCATCAGCAGCCCAAATTGGTTTCCCTCTACGTTGCCAGTTAGCCTTTTTCCACCTCTCCAGCCATCCCCACAGAGCATTGGCTACCATCCATGAATCAGTGTAGAGATAGAGCTTTGGCCACTTCTCTTTCTCAGCAATGTCTAGGGCCAGTTGAACAGCTTTGAGTTCAGCAAGTTGGCTTGATCCACCTTCTCCTTCGGTAGCTTGTGCAACCTGTCGTGGGGCTCCATACGGCTGCTTTCCACTTCCGGTTCATCCCTACGATGCGACAGGAACCATCAGTGAAAAGAACGTAGTGTGTTTCCTCTGGTGGCAGTTGGTTACAGGGAGGAGCCTCTTCAGCCCGTGTCACAGGTTCTTGTTCCTCTTCATTTGTGACACCAAAATTCTCACCTTTGGGCCAATTTGTAATGACCTCCAAGATTCCAGGGCGATTCAGTTTACCTATACAGGCGCACTGAGTGATGAGAGCAATCCACTTGCTCCATGTAGCACTGGTGGCATGGTGAGTGGAAGGAACCTTGCCTTTGAACATCCACCCCAGCAGTGGTAGTCGGGGTGCCAGGAGGAGTTGTGCTTCAGTGCCTATTACCTCCGAGGCAGCCTGGACTCCTTCATAGGCAGCCAAGATTTCCTTCTCTGTTGGAGTGTAGTTGGCTTCAGACCCTCTGTAGTTTCGACTCCAAAATCCCAGTGGTCGACCCCAAGTCTCCCCAGGCACCTTCTGCCAAAGGCTCCAGGACAAGCCATTGTATCCAGCTGCAGAGTAGAGCATGTTCTTTACCTCTGGTCCTGTCCTGACAGGGCCAAGGTCTACTGCATGAGCAATCTCCTGCTTGATCTGTGCAAAGGCTTGTTGCCGCTCAGGGCCCCACTGGAAATTATTCTTCTTGCGGGTGACCAGGTAAAGAGGGCTCACGATCTGACTGTACTCAGGAATATGCATCCTCCAAAAACCTATGGCACCCAAGAAAGCTTGTGTCTCTTTCTTATTGGTGGGTGGAGACATTGCTGTGATCTTGTTGATGACATCTGTAGGAATCTGACGCCGTCCATCTTGCCACTTCACTCCTAGGAATTGAATCTCATGAGCTGGTCCCTTTACTTTGCTCTTTTTAATGGCGAAACCAGCTCCCAGGAGGATCTGGATGATTTCCTTCCCTTTCTTCAAACACTTCCGCAGCTGTGTTCCCTCACACAATGATGTCATGCATGTACTGCAGATGTTCTGGAGCCTCACCCCTTTCTAGTGCAGTCTGGATCAGTCCATGGCAGATGGTGGGGCTGTGCTTCCACCCCTGGGGCAGTCGGTTCCAGGTGTACTGCACGCCCCTCCATATGAAAGCAAACTGAGGCCTGCATTCTGCTGCCAGAGGAATGGAGAAAAATGCATTGGCAATGTCTATAGTGGCAAAGCACTTCGCTGCCTTGGACCCAAGCTCATACTGGAGCTCTAATATGTCTGGCACAGCAGCACTCAGTGGTGGAGTCACTTCATTCAATGCACGGTAGTCCACAGTCAATCTCCATTCTCCTTCAGATTTTCGCAGGCCAAATGGGGCTGTTGAAGGGTGAGTGGGTCTTGCTGACCACCTCTTGGCTCTCCAGCTCTCGGATCATCTTATGGATGGGGATCACAGCATCTCCAGTGGTTCTATACTGTCGTCGATGCACTATGGAAGTGGCAATTGGCACTCGTTGCTCTTCTCCCGTCAGGCATCCTACTGCAGATGGATTCTCAGACAACCCAGGCAAGGTGTTCAATTGCTGGATGCCCTCTGTCTCTACAGCAGCTATTCCAAATGCCCATCTGAGTCCTTTTGGGGTACCCACTTCGAAGGTAGTCTATGCCCAAAATACATGGGGCCTCTGGGCCAGTCACAATAGAATGCTTCTTCCACTCATTTCCCATTAGGCTCACATCAGCTTCCACCAAAGTGAAATCCTGGGATCCCCCTGTCACACCAGCAATAGAAACAGACTCTGTCCCCACATGTCTTGATGGGATTAATGTGCATTGCGCACCAGTATCGACCAAAGCTTTGTACTCTTGTGGTTCCGATGTGCCAGGCCAACGAATCCACACAGACCAGAAAGCACGATTTTCCCTGGCCTCTACCTGTCTAGAGGCAGGGTCCCTCTAAGCCTGGTTATCCTTCTTTCCCTGGGCATATGTTTTGGATGTTCCTTCAAGGGGATTAGACATGTCATCATCATCATACCTGGCAGTTTGGCTACGGGCATCTGGAGCTGCTTTCCTCCTGGTGGCTTCCTTCAATTCACGCACCTGTCGTGCCAGAACAGCAGTAGGTTTCCTATCCCACCTTCTCATGTTCTCCCCACGATCACGCAGGTAAAACCACAGCTCAGCTCGTGGGGTGTACCTTCTCTCACCATCTGGGAAACGTCTGCCTTGGATACCAGAACCTTGGATCTGTACTGCTGAAATTTGGAGGTCTTCTTTAATCTCCTCTCTAAGCTTCTTATGGTTCTCCTCTATCTTATCCTCTAAATTCTGCAGACGTGTTCCTACCGCTGCGATTCTGGCATGTGTTGGGCCCTGCACAGCATCTGCATATGCTCGGAGCTTCCTTGCCATGTCAAGCACAGTCTCATCCCATTCTTGGATCGTCCAGTTCTCCTCCACCTCCCTAGGAGCCAAGCCAACCACAAACACCCTCCTTCCCAGGTAGCGTGCCTTTTCTCAGCATCTTTGAAACCACAGGAATAAAAACCAACAAGCTTTGTCCGACCCTCAGGACCCCACTGCCAAATGTGTACTGAAAGCTGTGAGGAGGCAAATCCCCACTCCACCTGAAAGGGATCTGTAGGATGCATAGGGTCCAGTGCTTGGTGCGCTGTCACTTCAAAAATCAGTAATTGCAATGTTTCTTCCTGAGAAGAAGTCAAATCACATTTTGTTCTTTTTCTCAGCAAGTCATAAAAGGGAACAAAAAGGTCATTCTGGTTACTAAGAAGTTTATCTGGTCTTTCTATAGGAGACAGAGCTACTATGGTTTTCTGAAGGAGAATTGCTGTAGGCTTAAGTGTTCCTGGAAGCCCTTGAGTTAAAGAGGTCATAATTTCAGGCTTTACAGGTGATTTCATTGGTGACTCAAAACCAGGAATTAATTTCTTTTCATGGATCAATTGCAGGCATTTGTGGCTTTGTGAATGTTTTCCTGGAGTTGGTCGGGGGTACCAACCAAAGGGTCTCTCCTTTCTAAGGGGTTAAGCCCCCCTGCCCAATGAGCTGTGTGCTGATTTGGGGACCATGGGATGTGTCTGTCTGCTGTTGTTAAGAACACCCCATGTCCCCAGCACCCACCGACTTCTTGTTCTGACAAAAGAATCTGATCTCCCCCAGTGAGAGACACTTGACAAATGTGTTCTGTTTCAGATTTTTGAGGGAGAAGCCCGTACTGCTTTGCAAGTTTTATTAATTCAGTAGCAGTGTACCGAAATTTCTTTAGTGGTTATGTGCGGGTCAAGATCTTCATTATAGATATGGTTGCATTCTATTTGAGAGCAATTTTGATTAATGTGAGGAGTTTCTTTCTCCTCCGTTTCCTTTGAGGAATCTCCATTATGTGAATTTTTAACATGTTCCTCTCTCAGGGCAGCCTGTAACAAGTTATTTACATTTCTTTCTTCATCTAATTGTTTTTGCAAAACTTCAACTAGGTTTTGGAGGGAGTCTATGATAGCATTTTCCTCACTTTTCTGCTTAAAGCAAGTTTCTATGGCTGCTGTGAGGCAGGCTCCCAAAACTGAGCAGAGGATTGTTTTATTATTTGTGCCCAGTTTGAATTTTGATTCGTGTTGCAGAGAACATATTCTATCAATGACATTTTCCAAATTAAACCAATTGTTCTCTGCCCAAGTTTCTCCACCAGGTGATGGTTTTGCATTGTGTTTAGCAAGCAATGAGTAAAAGTCAGCTTTTGCTTTAGCACTGAAGTTTTTAGTCATTTTGTGAGGGGACCAAAACTACACCAGGGAGTTAATTGTAAACTCAAGTTACACAAATCACACAGCCTTACTAGTGTCCGCTTGCTTCCCTGGGTAGTTGAAGAGACAGAATCTGCTGGGAGCCTCTGTGTGGTTACATCACGTTTGTCTCTTCCTTCCCAGACAGTGTATACACATGCACACACGCACACACATGATTCCTTTGTGAGGGCACCAGGACCTACATCAGGGGGAAAGTCACTCAGCCTTTGCTGCGCCGCCCCTCACTCCCCTGTGTAGGTGAAGGGACAAAATCTGTCTAGGAGGCTCTGTGTGGCTGCTTCAAGTTTGTCCCTTCCTTCCTACACAGTCCAGATACACACAAATACAAGAGTAACAGTTATCCCCGTTTTGCACCGAAAAATCTTTTGTGCCAATTCCGGAGCCTGAGCGCTCAGTTGAGCATGAGATTTGCCTTTTAGGCGTGTGCAGTTTGCGAGAGATTCGAATCACACCCTTTTGGAGTAGACTCTCTCTCCCCTGTTACAGACTACACAGAACCTGCAAATCTCTTTGGCTACCAGAATGTTGTCCATGAAGCCAATTATGTCACAATCCATTCCAGTGAACGGGTGATGCGATGATTTTAAGGTGCAAAAAGAACCAACAAAGGCACAGGGGATTTACAGTAACAGAATCAACAAATGCAGTTTTATTAAAATAACCCCAACAGAAATGCGTTGCTAAGGGGGAACTGGGGAAAAAAGGAGAAGATAAGGAAAAGGAGGAGAAGAGGGGAGATGGATATAACTACCGAAACATGATGCTGCTTTTGTCCTTCGAAGGTCCAGCCATCGAAAGCTCACCAGGCCATGTCCGGGGAGATCTCAAAATCTCTAGCTAACTCAGAGGTTTTTATTATTGAAAATTGTGAGGGGTGGGGAAACAGATACAATAGGGAATAGATGTAGCAGGTAGTCTATGTTCGCAGCAGTAAATGAGAGCCATTGTTTTCTTGGTCCAGTGGTCACAACCTGCAGGCAAACATCTCGCTTTGGTCAGCTTGCTTCCCCCACACACCTCCCCCGGGCTGGGGGTTTCAGTCCCAGTCCTTGGAAGGAGCAGAGGGGCATTTTCACATAGGAGTTTCATGTCTCAGTCCTTGATGGAGCGGCTTCTTACATCCCAGTCTGTCTGTCACGGTGGTTGTAAAACAGGTGAGGGTTTTTTGTGGGAGCCCACCTGAAACTCAGGAGAAGTCCAGCCAGGCCGAGAGGTGGGACAGCTTCCAAGGCTATTGTTGCAAACGGGGCAGGGTGCCCCCTTCTTAGAATACAGCAAACACTCCTGTGAAAACAACTAACACTGTGCTTTCAGGTCTCAGGGCCTTTGGCATGAGACTTTCTCCTTCAGAGCCAGAGATCCTAGACAGTGGGGTCTTCTCTTCAGTGGTCCCCCAATAACAATCGTGAGGCAGATGAGGGATATTTCGGACAGACTCTCACACCACCCAAGCTGATTTTTAATAAAGGCGTTAAAAAGGAGAAAGATCTCCTGCGTTATTTATTTCAGAAGGGATTTGGGGGAAATGTATGGGGAGTGCAGGAAATCGGGAGTGGTTAGGGGCACACTGGGTATCTATAGGGCATCTAGAAGAGGTCTGTGGAATTTTTGGGGGAGACTCTAGGAGTGCTGAGGAAAATCTGTGAAAGGAATTGGGGGTTCAGGTAGGGCTTTGGGAGATCTTTGACGGTCCGGGGGTCTGTGGGATGTTTTGGGGGGCCCAGGACGGCGTTGGGAGGTCTATGGGCACCAGCAAGTCTATAGGGGTGCCTGGGGCTTCGTTGGGCATTTCGGAGCAGGGAGCCCCCAAACCCATGGGAGTGGAGCTCACCTGTCTTCTTCACCTTCACACGGCTGACGTGCGCCGGGGGGTTCTGGTGGCTCTCCGCCCCTGAGGGCGCTGGGGGGGAAGGGGAGGGGTCAGAAGCTCCCCCTGAGCCCTCAAAAATCCCTCGTGCCCCCCCTCGCCTCCCACTTGCCTCTGGTTCCGCGCCAGTTTACTCACTTCCTGGACTACAACTCCCAAAAGACCGCGGGGCCCCGTAGGACGCCGATAGAGCCGGGACTGCGGTTCCCGTCATGCCCCGCAGCCCGCGAGAGGCCAGTCAGGGCCGGGACTGTCCCCTAAGCACCGTCCCAGCTGCTCCCCGAGTGCTCCCCTGAACTGTGAGTGCGCCCCGGGGCCCCGTAAGTACCCCCAGTTTCCCTCTCCTGACCCCCAAGTGCCCCTCAGGGTCCCGAAGTTCCACCGACCCCCACTTGCTCCCAAATGCTGCCTGTGTGTCCCCTCGGACCCCCAAGTGCTCTGCACCTGCCTCCCCGCCCCCTAAGCGCCCCTCCAGACCCTTTAATGATCCCCCAGCTGGCCTCCAAGCGCCCCTCGAGTGTCTCCTGGGAATTGGCTTGATGACAACAATGTAGAGAAAGACCCTGACTCTATCGCAGTATCAGCAACACTTCAGCCTTTAATTAAAATTTGAATCAAAACTGCAATTGCCGATGTTTAGGATGAAAAGGCCTCCGCACTTTTTCGTGCCACTCCCGTGGTCCCTCTTGGAGCCAGGGAAATTGCAGGAAAAGCATTCTTGCATGTTGCATGCATCAAAATTTCATGGGAATCAGGAACAGAGTCTGTGTAGTGAACTTCCCTGACAGGTGGAGAAAATCCTGTCAGATGAAGAGCAGGTTGAGAGGGCTTTGGGGACGTGGAGTATACAAAATCCCAGAGACCCCCCTCCATCCCCTACAGACTCCCCAGTAGATCCCAAACATGCTCAGAATCCCCTCAAAATGCTCCATAGCTCCCCCTCCCCCCCGAACACCCTATAAACCCTCAGGACCCTGCCTCTAAAACCTCCTGAGGCTCTCTAAAATAATCCATAGATGTGCCCAAACCCTTGGCACTCCCCCACACCCCCAAAAGGGGCTACCCCAGGTGGACTGCCTGAGCTACTTTTTGGGCTGATATGTATGTAGGTATAAATCTAATAGAGAGATAAAATATAATACAGAAAGGGGCCTCCAGGAGAGCTGGGGAGGGGCTTTGTCAGGGGACAGGATGGAGGGTGAGGGTTTTCACCTGCCAGAGGGCAGGGTTAGATGGGATATTGGGATGAAATTCCTCCCTGTGAGGGTGGTGAGACCCTGGCACTGGTCCAGAGAAGCTGCAGCTGCCCCATCCCTGGAAGTGTCCAAGGCCAGGTTGGACAGGGCTTGGAGCAACCTGGGATAGTGGAAGATCTCCCTGCCCATGGCAGGGGGTGGATGGAGATGACCTTTGAAGTCCCTTCCAACCCAAACCAGCCTGGGTATCTAAAAGTGGGGGAGGTTTGGGGTAGGAAGCCTTGGCTGACCCCAGGTGCCCTCCCAGGCTGCTCCATCACTCACACTTCAGGAAGAAACAGCAAGAGAAAACCTGATGAAAAAGCTCCTGGGAGAGATGGGTTGGGGGGGTGTGAGTCTCTCAGGAACTGCTCCAGCCCTTTCCAGTCCCTCAGGTGGAGGCACTTAGGGCATGATTCCTACCCAATAGGCATCCCAATGGGGGAGAAGACAGGTTCAACCTCTTGATCTAGCCTGTCCCGATCCCTCTGCAGAGCCTTGCTGCCCTCCAGCAGGTCCGCAGTCCCACACAAACTGGTGTTATTTGTGAAATTAGTTTGACTTCCACTTGATCCCCTCATCCAGATCATCAATAAAGATGTTGAACAGGACTGGACCCAGCACTGACTCCTGGGGTCACCCACAAGGAATTGGGTGTTATGGATAGAGTGGGAGCTTCAGACAAGCCCTGTCTTAGGCTAATATTTTTGGATACAGCTTGAATTAGGTGGCCAGCACCTAAACCACTCTGGCTTACAAGTTCTAAGAGTGGCAGATCAGGTCTATTATGAAATTAGTTATTTCTTGAATAGACTGGAGATAATAGACAAAAGGTCTTGAACAGAGTTACTTACTACACGGTATAAAACAGAAGAACTACTAGTAGATTACATAAAACCGTGCACAACATTAAGGTTCCTATATCAAAGCTAGGAAAGAAATAACATAGATTAGGAGTCAATGTAACTTACCAACAAACTGGCAAGAGTGTGCACAGAGACTCTTCACTCAACCCTCAAGAGAGGAACCACAAAACCAGCATCCCAACTTTGAGGGAAAAGTCCCACTCATTTCCAGGGAATGTGCAGGAACTTCTACTTTGTGAAAGTTTAGTGTAGCTTTAATAGATTGTGAAGTAAAATGTCTGTCAGAAATTCCAGCTTATCTTTCCACAATCTTGCTTCCACAGCAAGATGTTTATTGTCAGCCAGAAGTACTGCTTCCATGGCACCCAAATAACCACGAGACAAGCGGTCTTTAGTGATTTATTTCACCAATCAGCAAGCTCTTGTGGCAGGGAACACGTCCTGCTACACTAACCCCAGCTGGATTTAGTTCCATTCCCCACCACTCTCTGGGCTTGGGCATCAGCCAGTTTCTCATGCAGCAAACAGTTGCCCTGTCCAATCCATGAGCAGCCAGCTCCTCCAGTGCCAAAGGCTTTACTGCTGTCTATAAATATCCATCCATGGCCCTTCCCTCATCTCCTGAGTGGGTCATTCTGTCACTGCCTGCAGCCCCTTGGCCTGGGCGGGAACAGCCTGTGGCACTGGGCAGCTGTGGCATTCCAGGGACTTCCACGGCTTTGCTGGCTTTCCCTGGCCCGCAGCCGCTGCTGGAGGTGAGCGTGGCCGCACTGCAGGCGGTGCAGGTGACTCTGGGCGTGCTGGAGCTGCTGCCAATGTGCTGCGCTGCCTGAGCCCACACCCGCGTCAGCTGCCGCCTTTCCGCTCCCTGCATGGCCTCTGAGAGCTGAAGCTGCAGGCGCAGCAGCCACAGGGGATGCGCATGGTTCCACAACGCTTCTTCCAGGGCCTCAGTGCCTTGCGCTCGCTCTGCCTGTCTCAGAACTCGCTCTCGGCCATCCCTGCCGATGCCTTCGATGACCTGGCACCTGTGGCAGTGTTGTTGGCTGTGACTGACTCTGTGCGAGGTAGTGTGCATGGTGGTGTGCCTGCTGGTAACTCCAAAACAGAAATTTTTAACTTTTAAGAAAAAGATGGTTACTTTAGGGAAACATTCTTTTCTTTCCCTCCCAATCTCGCTCCCTCTGGTTTTACAAAGGAACTCTGGGGAAAGGGATTAGTGGGATTAATGGAGGGAGGCCGTGGAAGGGGGGAAAAGGAGGTAGGAATTTGTGGGAACATAAAAAAGGGGTAGTAGGACAATGGAAAGGAAAAGTGGAAAGTGGGAGAGGGGCAGGGAGGCCACAGGAATTGGGGAAGGGTATTAGAAGCGAGACTTATCTGATTGGAAGGTTCAGTCATTATGCTTTACCATGGGAAGGAAAGGATATAGCCCCAGTGGTTTAGGTGGAAGTTACAGGCTGCCCTAGGGAGGTAAAGATCAGCAAAAGCTTTCTGATCTGGCTGCTTTTGTATGAGAGTCATCTTTGAGCATATATAATATCAGAGGTGGTATCCACATTTGAATGATGGGCTTCTGGATGAGAATGAGAGTTCTCTTCTGTAGGAAGGAAAGCATGTAGCCCCAGTGTTTGCGGTGCTGATGAGAGGCTGCACAGAGGAGGTAAAGGCCAGCCAAGACCTCTCTACCTCTCTATCATGGCACCTTTTTGGAGGGAGCAATCCTTGGACATAATATTGGAAGTGTTATCTAATTTGGGTAATGGGTAAAATCCCTGGTCATATTCAATTAAGTGCACTTACAACTGAAAAGCATATGTGATGTAGAATGCATGTACTAAGTTACCATACTTACTAGCTTAAATAAAATAAGTGACTCTACCCTGTGGGTTGAACTTGTTAATATGTGAACCAAATTTGCTTCCTGTTGGCAGTGATTGCTCCTGCAATAAGGATAAGCTGCCCTTTGATGGTTAACTTGATCCTTAGTGGGGGTGTGCTGGCATCATTACTGATATCATTCCTGGATAGAAAAAACAGTATTAGTCTCAGCAGCATTAGCCTGAACAGGTTACCCCTTTATTACTGCGCCTGAATGGGTCGCAGCTGGTGAGAGAGAGACGGTGAATCTTGTTTCTTGAATCAGAAGGCTTGATTTATTTATATATTATATATAATACATTATTACTATGCTAATAGAATATAGAGAGAGGTTTGCAGAGCAGCTAGGCTAGGCTAGGAATCGATAGAAAGAAGAATCCACAACAAAGTTGTGTCCAAGGACTGAGTCCCTGGCTTACACTTTGTGATTGGCCCTTAATTATAAACAAAGAAAATGAGCCAATCAAGGTGCGTCCCATTACATTCCACAGCAGCTGATAATAATTGTTTACCTTGTCTTCCGAGGCCTCTGGCCTCCAGAAGACACAGAAATCCGAAAGAAAGGATTTCTGTGAAGAAATGTCTGCGACACCCCTTAGTGGCTCAAGTTGTTTAATCACTTGGACTAATGACAAAATTCCTTTTTCCCACTCAAAATCTCTCTGTTCCATCTCTTTAAATGGGGTTGAGTTGAATAGTAAATATTTCTTTGGTCTTTTGTGGTGTTAGGCCTTGACATTCTTCAGGAGGAATCTCAACTTCTACTTTATGAAGTGCTTGTCCACTGCTGTTGCTGCTTCCCGTGTTTTCAGGGGGGTCTCCTGCAATTTGAGTTGTCCTCCATGGGTAGTGTGCTCTCCTAATTTCAGCTATCAGTTCTGCAAAGTTTAGTACAGCAGTGATTGTAGGTGTGTTCAACTGCCTGTAATAAATCATAAGCCAAAACTGTCTGTTCAGCTCTTCCATGAGCCAGACCCTAAGACTGGCTCAGTTGGTCTGAGCATGGTGCTGAACCACAGTTGTTGGTTCAATCTGTGTATGGCCCATTCACTTAACAGCTGGACTTGATAATCTTTGTGGGTCCCTTTCAACTCAGAATATTCTGTGATCTGTGACATAATGGCAATGCCAACAGCAAACGTTGGCTAAACACTGGCATGTTCTATGTGGCTGGAGTGTTAAAATGATCACTGGCCACTGTCTCTGACAGGAGAGATAGGAATGTGATTGAGTGATAGTACCTTTTTTCTTTTAATCTGTCACCACCCCATCAATGCCCAAGCACACGGGTGCTTATATGTGGCCGTTAGGTTTGCAGTAATTGGATATTTCAACTCCTAGTTGGGCCACATTGGCCAGAACTTCAGAAATTCCACTTCTCCCTGCAGCAAAAATCCAGCATGGGGACACACTAGCAGTCTTTGGATCAGGGAGTGCAGGTGCCATGTGGAGTCAGCACAGTCTCTGGATTCCTTTTAGGGTTTGGGCTAATGTTCAAACATTAACATTGACTCACTGCCATCAGGCAGACAACAGATTTAAATGCTCAGAACATCAAAACCCTAAATATTGTCATTGTGATCTTTGATTGCAAAGCAAGTAGCCAATATCCACTTCTCATCCAGAACCCATAAATTAACCATAAGCAGCTTGACAGATAACATTTTCTCCATTTACTAAAGTGATTTTAACTCTTAGCGTCTGGGTCATACACCCAGCGTCTTGGCATCCTGCTTCATTAGTACTGAATGCTGTGCTCCTGTATCTACTAGAAATGTAATTGATCATTGACAATAACCAACTGGAATCTAGATGTGTGGGTCATTAGTATGTATTGATAGGGCTCCACTTGTTGCATTTCAGTCTCACTTGGCTTGTGCCTGGAATGCTTTTGCAAATCAGCCACCTGAATGGACTCTTGCACAATACAGGGTGAATTGGTAGCTTGCTTAAGCATCACCTTTGCTGTTTCTTTCAGTTTTCATCTTTTCTCCTTTTCTTCCTGGAACTGTTCCTGCAACTGTTCATTTCTCAGTAACAGGGATAAATAAGGTTTCCTCTCTCAGTTCTTGTTTCTTTCTTCTATAATTTTCCCTATTCAAATTCTAAAATAATTGTCTTTCCTTACACTCTGCTGAAGCAAGTAGGGTCCTAAGATGGTCTTTCTCAGTCATAAGTTGATCCACTTGGATTCTCAGCTTTTCTCCTGTCTCCATCTCAGAGGCCAGTGGTGACTTTGATACCTCATTTTCTGTGTAAGTCTTACTTTTGGGGAGCTTCCTTAAGTGTTTGCAGCTGCCAGCCCCCCGCTCACTGAGGATGCCAAAAGTTGTTTCTAAGACTCCAATTAACAACATTAGCCTGTGAGGCCATAGTAATGGTAGGTCTCCCAGGAGTTCCAACTCCCACATCAACATTTTTATGCTGCTTGTGGCAAAAGAGTGCAACTTTCCTTTTCCCCAGGTACTAAATTCTCCAGAACAGCAGTGGATAATTTATCACTTCCCAAGAAATTCCTTTCTGCAAGCCTTTCACTCAAACTGCATTCCATTATGCACTGGCACCCTCCTGCTCCCTTTTGGGCAGTCTGCTTCCTTGGTGCAAGTCCAATCTCCTGATTTGGATGTTCTGTTTACTAATTGTTAAGTGACACCCATCCTTCTGCCATAGCTAATTAGCCCTGAAGATCTCTTTCACCACAAGGTCTTTTCCCTAGTTTTCCTCTCTGTGGGGTTAACACTTGCTTCAAGTGATCCTGAAATTCTGCCACAGTGTTTTATCATGTCCAGCAAAACTCTAACCATGGCAGCCACATACTTGGTTAATCAGTGATGTAGGTGAGGGCTGTCCTGGAACATCTGTCATTCATCAGTTGCAAAAACACTGCCTTCTGTACACCCTCTGTCCCATGATCAATGGTTGGGGTCTCAATCCTAAGCAAATCACTCCTCTCTAATGGATGCAACCTCCTGCTCAATAGGCGGCACTCTGAGTTAAAGACCACAGTTTTCACTCACCATTGAAAATACTTCTGGCCTCCAGAAGCCTTGGGCCTCCACCTCAGACAAATGATTTAATCACCCTCTGCCAGAGGCACTCTCCAAACATATCCAGTTTCTGATTACTATGTAAGTCTGCTGTACTTTTCCTGGAACTTTGCTATCTTGGCTGCTGTGTACCACACTGTTTTAGTAACAGTGTGCAGACCCTGACTATCATAGAAGGTTTCATCTTTAATTTGGGGTTGTAATGTGATTTCCTCATTATCAAATGTACTGCTGCTTATAGGGACATTAGAGAGGTCAAAGCAATTTTCTGTCCTGCCCACAATTTGCACTATGAACTTTCTTTGAAAGTTCAGTAACAAAAATATTCCCCACCAGACTGGGGAAAAAAGAGGGTTGAGGAGACCCCAAAACTGGAGGTATTTCAAACCAGGTGGGTTGGGGCTGGGCTGGGATTTTAGGGGAGATATTTGGGGTCCCTGAGGTTTGGGGGGCTCAGAGGGTACCCCAAGGATTGCAGGGATGGGCAGTTTTAAGGGGATTTGGGTAGGTTTTGGGTTCTGAGGCTCGGGGGGAGTCTCCAAGGCATGAGGAAGGGGGGGTTGGAGTCCCAGGGCAGGGTTGGGGTTGGGCGGGTCCGTTCTGGGGTCCCTCCCGTGCCCTCAGGCGCGGGCACAGGCGCTGCCGGTGCAGCGCCCCCGCAGGTCCCGCCCCTCCCCGCTCAGCAGCGCCCCGAGCGGCACCAGCGGGAACAGCAGCCGGGGACGGCCCAGAACCCCATGGCCCCGCCCCCCAAGTGTGGCCTTCCCCAAGCCCCGCCCCATAGCGGGGACCCCGTTGAAGCCCCACCCCCAGAGCTCCGCCCATGGACGGGAGACCTCCAGAGCCCCCCCCGCGGGGGTACTAAGCCCCGCCCCCCAGAGGCAACCCTACCACGTTCAAGCCACCTCTAAGCACCGCCCCCAAAGCCCTGACCTCCGCTCAAAAAGCGAATCCCTTAAGCGCCACCCCCTAGCCGACCCCCCCCCCCCCCACCTCTATACGTGGAAACCCTTAGGCCCCAAGATCATCCTGGCCCCCATCCCAAGTGCCCTTACCTAGAATACTCAGAGCCCCTCTCCCTGTGGCTTCTCCTCCCCTCCCGAGTTCCCCCCTGCGGTGCCTCAACTCCAAATCCCCTCCAAGCTCCCCAGCATCAGCACCTAGGGGTCACAAACATTTATTGGGGTACAGCAGAACTGGGAGGGTCTCCACTAGGGTGGAGGTCCTGGGTAGGTTTCCCTGGGACTGGCATGCTGGTGATGGGGGTTCCAGGGGGATCGTGGGTAGGGGTCCTCAATAATCTGAGAGGTGCTGGACTAAGGAAGGGGACCTTCACCCAGGATGGGTCCCTGAAGGGGTTGTTGGGGATCCTGAGGTGGGGGAGTCTATGGGGTGGGTCCACGTGGGGGGCCTTGGGGGACCCCATGGTGGGGGGGGAGGGTCTCAGCATGATGGTCCCATAGGAGGTCCCAGTAAGATTATGGGTGTGAGATTATCAGGAGAGACCCCTCAGAGGGTCCTCATTCAGATGCCCCCCAGCTCGGGTCCCCGCAGGCGCCGGGCCAGCTGCAGATCCTTGAGGAACAGGGTGACTTGGCGGGTGTGCAGCAAGCACAGGTATGCTTCTTCCAACAGCCTCGCCATGAAGGCCTCTGCTGCCTGTGAACCAAAACCTGAGGGAGGGTCCCCAAAGCTCCCCAGCATGCTCCAACCCCCACACCTTCCTCCAGAGTCACCCCCCCCCAAACACACACCCGAGGGGGCAGGGTCCCTCCAAACCCACCCATGGGTGACCAAAGCACCTTGTGCCTGTAAATGTCTTAGGGGGGGGATCAATACCCAGTGACCCATCCTCAATCCCTGACAGACCCTGGGAGTAAGGGACCCCCCCCCACCCAGCACCCAGAGACCCTCTCAACATCCATGGAACCCTGTCCCAGAACCCATAGACCCTCCCCCCAGCCAATGGAGACCCTCCTAGACTCCTCCTCAGCTCCCATCACATTCACCCAGCAAACCTCTCAGCCTTATCCAAGCATCCAAAGAGACCTTCCTGGACCTCCTCAGCTCCCAGAGACACCCCCAGCACCCACAGGACCCCCTGCAGCACCCACAGACCCCCAACCCCCATGGAAACCTTCTCAGTACCCATGAGATCCCCCTCAGCCCCTTCCCCACGCCCCTAAGTCCCTGGATACCCCTGCAGGACCCATAGGACCCCTCCAGCCCCTCTGTGACCTCCCTCCACCATGCCTGAGCCCCGCGAGCTGCACCTCCTGCAGCGCCAGCAGGGCCATGCTCTGCCAGTGGTAATCGATCCCGCGGGTGAAGAGCAGGCAGAGCTCCCGCACCTGCGGCAGAGAGGGCACAGCAAGGGGGGCACATGGGGGCAGCAGGGTCACAGGGAGTGTGGGGACATCGGGACAACATGGAGGGGATATGGGGGCATTGGGGACATCCTGGGCTGGGGACACCACCATGGCGATACCCTGGAGACATGGAGACACTGCCCTGGGGACATCCCAGGGACCTGGGGACACCCTTTTGTCACCCTAGAGACACTTTGGGGACACCCCAGGGAGAGGAACACTGGGGACAGGAACACCTGGGAATACACTGGGGAGTGAGGACATGGGAACACCATTATGGGGACACCCTGGGATCTCCCAGGTGGGAGGAAGGGGCGAAGCACCACTCTGGGAACATCTTGGGAACACCCTCTGCCATGGGAACATGGGGACACCCCAATGGGACAGGGGTACAGTGCCAGCACAGCAGGAGGGGCACAGGGAACTCTCAATGCATGCAGCCTCTGAAGGTGGCAGGACACAAGGATGTCTGGAACCACAGAATGACATTGGAGGATATGCAAGGATGTTGGGGGAGGACAGGCCCACTATGTCACGAGGATGGAGAGGACAAGGACATGGGGAGGGCTGGAACAGGGTTGAGGGGGAGGCCTGGGGAAAAGGGATGGTCTTGAAGAGTCCCAGGGGGTGATCTGGGGTTCTGAGGGGTAACTTGGTGGGTCTGTAGGGGGTTGGAAAATTGCAGTGGGTTTTTGGGGTGGGGTCCACAGGGAAGTTGGAGGGTTCCAGGTTGGATTTCAGGCGTCCCAGGGTGGATTTGGGGTTGGATTTTAAGGGGCCCTAGGGATTGCTTGAAGGGTTGCAGTGGGTATTTGGGAGAGCCCAATGGGGAGCTGAAGGGTCCCAGGGTGGATTTGAAGGCTCTGGGGGAAGTTGCAGGGTCAAGAGGGTTGATCTGGGGTATCCTGGGACAGATTTGGGGATCCCAGGAGAGGGGATCCAGAGTGGTTTGGAAGATCCCAGACAATGCTGGAGGTTCTGGGGTGAAAATGGGGGGGGGGGTCCTGGAGGGGTTTGGGGGTCCCACAGTAGATTTTGTGCGTATCTGAGATGATCTGTGTGGTCCCAGGGGAGTTTGGGAGTCCTTGGGGGTGCTGGGGAGGTTCTAGGGGGGGAAATCAGGATGTCTGGGGATTTTAGGGATGTGGGGGGTTCTCACCAGGCGGGCAAAGGGGCCAGGGCGCAGCAGCAGGCGGGTGCTACTCTGGTACTTGCGGATCTCCTGCAATGCCCGCTGACCTGGGCGGCACCCTGTGGGGGCATCGGATAGGGGTCTGTGGGGGCTTTAGGGGATCTATTTAGCCTGGGGGACACAGATGGGGAGCTCAAAAGGAACATGGGGGTATAGATCTATAGCCTCTGTCAGAACACAGGGGGCTATAGGGGATCTGTGGGGGCTATAGGGGCCTGGGGACAGGGTGAGGCTGTGGGGGTTATAAGGGATCTGTAAGGTCTGGGGGGACATTGTGGGTATAAAGGATCTATAGAGAGCTAAAGTGATGTCTGATATAGGGGAGTTATAGGGACAGGGAGTATGGGGGTAGAGAGGCTATAGGGGAGAGGGAGTGTGGGGTGACTGTAGGTGATGGAAGCATATAGGGGTATATAGGGTGCAGACTAGGGGCGGAGGAAAACAACAGAGGGAGTCCATAGGAATGCTCTAGAGGGGGGCCTGAAAGGGGGCTCGATGTAGGAGGTCCATAAGGGGAGTCCCCCGCCCCTCACTCACTGCGTGCCAGCGGCGGGGGCGATGGGGGGGCTGGGGAACGCCCGCGCCGTCGGGGGGTGGGTTTGGGGCGGGGCATGGTGTGGCCGAGTCCACCGCAGGGTCAGGGCGAGTTCAGAAGGGGACCCAGCGGCTGGGGAAGGGAGAGTCAGGGTGAGCTCAGCTGTGCGGGGTCTCGACACGCTGCCGCCATCCGCCGCGCCGTTCAAATCTCCCGCCGCGCCGCTCGTGACGTCACTTCCCTCCGCGCGCCTATCGGGGCGCGCGACCGCCCGGTGCCGCGCCGGACTCCGCCCGCCGAGGGCTCATTAGCATAACTCTGCATGGCCCCACCCCCAGGCACCCCGCGCCTCCGTGCTGCCGGGGTAGTCTCAGTTACCGTCCCCGTGCGGTGCCAGTACGGGCTCTGTAATCGTCCTGGTGTGATCCCAGTCACTCTCATGTGGTTCCCGTTGCTCTCAGTCATCTGCATGGTTCCATTTACGCCCAGAGTGATTCCAGTATGATTCCAGTCCCCTGCAGTATGATTTTAGTGCTTTCCAGTCACTCCCAGTGTGAGTCCAGTATGATCACAACGACTGTCACTATGATCCCTGCCACATCCCCAACGGTCCCAATCAATTCCTGTCACTACTAGAATGATCCCACCATGATCCCAATCACTCCCAGTATGATACCAGTTGCCCCCAGTGTGGTTCCAGACACTCCCAGTATGAACCCAGTGTGGTTCCAGTTGTCCCCTCGTGTATGATCCTAGTTGCCCCAGTTATGGTCCCAGTACCCCAAACATGGTTCCAGCATCTTCCCTTTGCTCCCAGTGTTTCTTCAGTTGTCTCCCAACATGGTCCCAGTAGCTCCCTGTGATTCCCAGTACCCAGTAGGGGTCAGTCAAGGATTACAACTGTCCATGAAATCCATTGGGAGAAGTAGATTGGGGCGTTAGTGAACCCATGGTGGCCCAGGTGGACTTTGGGGTCTCTTGAGGGCATTGCCTCGCAGACCTCCCAGCTAACCCCCAGTTTTCCCAGCGGGCAGACACACTCCTTATTTGACCCCATCAAGCCTCCCAGTTGCCCCTAGTTGTCCACCCAGGCCAGATGTTGAATAGGACCGGCCCCAACACTGAGCCCTGGGGAACCCAGCAGTGCCCAGCCCCAGCTGGCTGTGGCCCCATTCCCACTCCTCCTTGGCTTGGCCACCAGCCAGGCGTTCCCAGCGAGAGGCACCTGTCCCAGCTGCGAGCTGCAGGTGCTCCAGGAGAGGCAGGGAGATGGAGGCAGTGCCAAAGGCTTTGCTGAGCTGCAGGCAGACACACCCACACATGTCCAACACCCACTGGGGTCACCTGGGCGCAGCAGGAGATCAGATGAGTCAGGCAGTACCTGCTTTTCCCAAGCCCTGGCTGTTCCCAATGCCCTGGTTTTCCTGTCCGTGCCATGGGTGCTGAAGTCCCAGTTGGTGCCATGTTGCCAATGGGACACCGTTGTGCTGGCCATCAGTACCTGCTGTTCTTCAGCTACCTCAGCAGTCCCACAGCAGAAGGGTCCTCTGAAAGACCAAGCAAGGGATTCAGCTGTCTTAATTTCTTCTGTTTCCACAGCAGCTTTCCCAAAGCTCAGTGGTGTCCTTTTAGATCCTTGAAATACCTCTCCTGAGGTAATTTGTGCCAAGGGTACATGCAGCCTCTAGGCCAGCAACAATGGCGTTTTTCTGCCACTCATGCTCAGTCAGGAGCTCTTCAGCTTCCAATATAGTCCCTGTTGGGATCCCCCTGTCATCCCAGAAACAGAGGTGGATTCTGCCCCTGCATGATGGCATCAGGGTGCATTGTGCACCCATGTCAGCTAAAGCCTTGTGCTCCTGTGGCTCTGCTGTGCCAGGCCATGGATCCACACAGTCCAACTGACTCCACTGTCCTTTTTCCACACCTGGCTGGAGCCAGGGCCCCTCTAGCTCTGATCATGGTACTTGTTGCTTGCTCCTTGTAAATATGACCTGGAGGTCCCTTCCAGAGGGTCAGAAGTAACATCAGCCCTTCAATTCCACCTGAAGACTTGCCCAGTGGAAACTGAGTGACATTTTTCCTTGAAGAGTTTTCTGTGGTGGTTAATTTTTCTTCTCAACTCACATACCTGTGCTGCCAAGGCAGAGGTGGGTTTTCCCTCCAACTTCCATATGTCTTCACCATGGCCAGGCAAGTAAAACCACAGGTTACCTTGTGGTGTGCCCCTCTCTCTTGAGCAGGGGGCACCTGCCCCCTATAGAGTCCAGTCTGTGCTAGTGGAGCATAGGGCACTTTTTTCAGTTGCTGGAGGTCTTTACCACAGACAAGATGCAAGCCCATAGGGTGAAAAAGATACTTTCTTCATATTGTGAGAGTTTAGTAACCAAATTATCGACTCTTTGTTCTCCTTTCCATGACATCACTGCCAATGAGTTGGTATATGGTGATGGCACCTCAGTAGGAACTTCCATCACGTGGTTTGTGTACACTGAACCTCATGTGGATCTACAGGGAACTGTAGGTCTGGACACAATCCTGTGCCATGTGCCCCCGATGATCCTGCCTGAGCAGGAAGGTTGAACCAGATGATCCGCTGGCCCCTTCCAACCAAACTGATTTTGTGATTCTGTGAAAGCAGGAGCAACTCGCAAGTGATGATGGCATACAGACAATTGGGGGAAAGAAAGTTCTAGTTACAGGGAGGAATTATGGTACAGGGAGCAGGACAAAGGGATACAGAAAGGAGATATGGCACAGGGATGGATGATGGCACAGTGTTACCGTATTTTAGCTGGTTTGTGATAGACAAACCAACTGTCCCCTGGTTTGACTGACAGGGGCCTTGCCCAGTCACATCTCTCCCAAGGCTGCAGGCATTTCCTTGGCCAGGACCTGAAAGGGAGTAGAGTTCTGAACTATGGAAGCATCCAGATGGGATTTTTCAAATGCCCTATATAAGCAAGGGCTTGGGAAATAAAAGCTCACTGTTGCCACATGAACATTGGGGTTGTTACAGATTGAATTTATTTTATTGATTCCTTGTTAAGTGGTTTGTTCTGTTGTACCTCCATGTTCTCCCCAAGTTGGTTTACCCCTGGGTTTTATCCTCCCTCAAAGCTGTCCCTCATGCCATTCCCCACCCCTTGTTCCAGCTCTTTCCCTGCCTGTCAAATCCAGCCCTTGATTCCTGAACCTCCCCTGCCACTTAAACCTCAGGCCAATCCCCGTCCTGCAACACCCCTTAGGAATTCCCCTACTCCTGGAGGCCCCACTGGCCCATGTGACCCATCCTCTCCACCCTCCTACCCCAGCTGGCCTGGGGCACTCCGTGTAATCCCCTCACTCATCCCCTGAGGATTTCGTGTTGGTTAGCTGTTTGTATCTCCCCCTGACTTGTATCTGTACAAAACCCCTTGCGCAATGGAGCTAGGGGCTCTTTGTCCTGCTCCCTTCATCTGGAATAAACTGTTCCTTGTGGAACCTCAAGATGGAGAGCCTCCTCCTTTCTCTTCTGCCTGCTCCCTGTCGTGGCTTGTGTCTGGCACCTTAGAGCAAGTGGCTATAAAGGTTCTGCCTCTGGTAAATCCCCATACCGAGGCAGTTCCCCTCTCCTGGCATGGCACTGGAGCTCTAAGAGCCAGCCCGAGTTCTGGCAGTCACTTCAGGGGTGAGTGGTCTTTGTGTCCTGCCAATTTCCCCCCCCACCACCGAACACTCACAGCACGGGGAGCAGGACAGAGCAACTGGAGATAAACCAGGAGGAAGGCAGGGAGAAGGTTCCCCACTGGACTCCATAAAATTACATCATAGAACCGATCTAATTGCCTTCTATTGCGGGGTGTAGAGGTTTAGGGACATCACACCATGACCAAAATGATGCAGTGAAGCCAAATTTATTATCCCTAAAAAGACTCCATTTATAATAAATCTCTACTGTCCACGTGTCTCTAGCTAATACATGATTGGTTAATCCTAGCTGTTCATGCGTCTAAATTAAAATGCTGATTGGATCATCTAATTTTTCACACATCTTGCTGTGGTCGTCTGGCCCACCCATGACTCACATTTTTCTTACTTTCCCAGGCTTGCTGACAAACTTGCTGAGTGCTGATGATTCTTCTTCTTGTATCTCTTTCAAGGATATACTGACCCCATTTCTGAATATGTCCATTATTCATTGTTTGTGAACGTGTTCATTGTCCACGATTACAAGCAGGCTGGATTGTGCATCGGCTGAATATGGCCATTGTCTTGCCAAAACTCATCAATCTACAAAAGACTCTCAACAGTTCCCTGTTTTTTGGGGTTTTTTTGCCACAAGCCAGACTGATTTAAAAACACGGTCAATTACTTTTTGCACACAGAGTAGTAAGCAAGGCACTATAAGCAGAATTGAAAAAAGAATACAAAGTAACATAATACCAAAGAGTACCAAGTCCTTGAGCCAGCCTGTTATTCCCCAGGATTTTAGTCACTCATCAAAAGAATTCTCAACAACTGTCAGCTTTTTCATATTCTCCTTAAGCAATGACAGTTTCTTGTCAACAGATTCAGAGTGGTCAGAGAGATTCATGCAACACATCCCTTCAAAATCTTCACACCCATCTCCTTGTGCTAGCAACAAAAAATCTATAGCAGCCCTATCCTGTAACACAGTGTGGCGTATGCTACCTACATCAGTGGGTAAGCTCTTTCAGTATTGCAGATGTAATGTTAATTTGTTTGTCTGGCCAACAAGCCAATCGTTTGAATTGTATAAGGGCCTTTGATGAAGCTATTCCTGGTGTAAAAAGTGATGCCAGTATAACCAAAGGCATATTCTACAATTCTACATTATCCTTACAGTCTGAGCCTAATAGATGCACACTACGTTTTGGACGTTGGAATTTGTGCCTGGTGTCAAGCATCTCTTGAATGCTAGGGGCAAACAGTGTCAATTTCCCAAAAGAGCACGGTCCTCCTCATGCTTTCTGAGGAATTGCAGGCTAAGCTTTATCTCCACAAATGAGAAAAACTCCAGGAGGTGACATCCTTGCAGATTTTTTGTTTTAGGGATACAGACCATGTCCAATTGGCACAGTATGCCATGGTATTGTAATACCAGGAAGAAACTGGAGATATCCAAGTGCTATCATCTCTGGGTTTTCCTGATTTCTCCCTAATCAGCTCTTTACCCTTGTAGTACTCAAAGAACAAACAATAATTTCCTGGCACTGATCCCAAAATATCCAGTTCCTGTGCTTCCTGACTTGTAGTATTTAAACCTTGAGTGATTGTAAATGCTTGAGTTCTTAAAGGATTTCTAGGGATTTTTTGTTTTTCACACCAATTTTCTGTGATCACCCCATTTTTATTAGTACACCAATTTGACCAGGCCTTACTTAAGTTGCCATAAATTTGAGCTCTGGTCCAATGTCCGAATTCTTCCATTGAGTCTAAGGGCATCCCAATTCAACAGGTGCCAAATGGTTCTGAAGGTGTAGCTAGTGATAAGCAGAAAGATTCTTGCCTTGTTCTGTTAGCCTATGTAACTCACATGTTAGCTCGCTGCTCTATATTGTATACTCCCTGCATTTCCTTAATCACTCCACTAAACAACATTAATATTTGCCAGACTGGTGCCACTGTTGCCCTTGTCGTCCATCAGGTCTGTGCTTTGCCCAAATTGCTTTAGCTTCTTCTCACTCCAAATCTCTCAAGTGATGGATTTGTGGTATTGCTATTCCTACTCCACATTCAGCAGCTATTATCTTGCTTTCTAGTACAATTTGGTTTACTATAGCAATTAAAGCAAAGTTAAACTGCAACCACAGTAACAATCTTTGCTTATATACTTCTATCAAAGATACATCTTGGAGAAAACTCTGATATCCTCCTGAGGTACGCCCTAAAACTTTAGCTAATGGTACTCTCGGGGTACTAGTATTAAGTATGTGAAAGCTGTTATTGCATATTAGGTTAATAGGCCTAAATTTTTGCTTTTCCCCTCGGACCACTGCTAAATTATGCTCTTGACAAATTTGTCGCCAAGTTTTTAAGTTACACTTTATACAATGAACCTTAAGCCATGGCTTACATGTACAACCATGCAGATATCAAGCATTTTCTATCTGACTTACAACTTGTGATGGAAGTGAAGGTAAAAGAAGTCTGTCTATATCTAACTCGTGTGTATTAAGCTTATCTGGAATTGCTCGTACTTCCTCAGCATAGTCCAGCAAACTTGGTAGGTATTCCAACCATTGGTCAGCTGTTGAAGAATCGGATTCAGGGCTGTCTGGAATCGGTGCTTTCGCTGATTCTCCGCCTCTGGGCACAACATTGGTTGATAACAATGGTTTCACCCACTTGGCTGGAATCCAGCGAATGCCTTTATCTGTAAGTAAGCACATAGAACCTCTTCCTCGTAATTTGACTGTAGCTGGTCCTTTCCACACCCCTGTTTCTGGATTTTTGAACATGACCTGAATACCGTCAGGCAATTCCTCCCTTGGATTATGTGTGAGGGCATGATGCACAAGAATAGGTGGATCTTCCCTATCTCCTGTTGTTCTAAGGTAATTAAGTACAAAAATAGCTTTAGCTATTTTTTCTTCAGAGGATAACCCTGAAGTTCCCCCTTTTTGTTTTTGCAGCATGCCCTTGAACATCTGATGGGCATGCTCAATAATTGCCTGTCCAGTAGGATTGTGAGGAATACCGATGTCACGTCAAATACCCCATAAATTACAGAAATGTTTGAATCTTAAGGAACAGGAAGCAGGACTATTGTCAGTCTTAATTGCTAAGGGGATACCTAATATGGCAAAGCAATTGTACAAATTTTCTCAACATGATGTCTCACCTGTTAAGGGAGTAGCCCATAAAACACAAGCATAGGTATCAATGGAAACATATACAGATTTTTTCTGACCAAATTCTGCTACATGAGTTACATCCATTTGCCATAATTGCAAGGGTTGAGTACCCCTAGGGTTAACACCAGTGCCTAAACCAGTGCCATCTCATTGACAGGTCAGGACAGGATGGCACAAAACTAGAAGCATCAGTAAGGGGAATAGCAAATTGTTTACCTAACATTTTTGCAGATTGATGAAGAAATGCATGGGAAGTTTTGGCTTGCTGAAATTTATCAGAGTTTGGCATTGGCCAGACAGTGGCTACTAACCCATCAGCTTGAGCGCTACCTTCAGACAGACCAGGGAGAGCTTGATGACTACAAACATGAGTAATAAAGTATTCCTGCTGTCGTTGATTTAGGTTTTTAAGCAGTCAGCTTAAAAGGGAATACAAATGCTTATTAGTCACCTCCTTAAGTACTGCTCTTTCAAGGCGTTGGACACAGCCAACTACGTAAAGTGAATCAGAAACAATGTTAATGGCCTCATTATTCCAATTTTCAAAAGCCCAAATCACAGCTTTCAATTCTATTGTCTGCAACATATCTCTTACCTCTCCAAAAAATGACATGCTTTTTCCACACTTTGTCTTGCTGCCAAGTGCAGGCAGCCCTTTTGGACCTTTTACCTGCATCTGTAAATACTGTCTGCCCAGACACCGGCCAATCAGATCTCCAGGGTCTGTCCTCCAGACGCTGATGCTCCACTAAAGATAACACCCAGTGCCGTGGATAAGTATTGTGAACTTTACTGTCATATCCAGCCCAAGCTATCTGTAACGAAACAGAATGTCTAATTCCCCATTCAAAATACCAGTTAGCCATTGAATATGGTTCATGTCCCCAGATTTCCAATATTCTCCCTCTGCCCTTCATCATCAAATGAGCAAAAAGTTCCAGTCGAGTGGTAATAGCTCTAGATTGTTTTACAGGTAAAAATACCCATTCCAAAATAACTAAAGGATTAGCCCGAGTTTTAATCCATTGACAAATCAAGGCAAAAGGATGCTTGGCATAATTGTCACCCTCCTTGCTCTGATTGATGATCATCAGCTGAACTGGAACATGCTGGATCAGAGGATGTGCATACGATGTAGCAACCTTTCTGGCAATGTGATCCAAGGCCTGCTGTTGTCTCTTATCCAGGCTCTGGCGTTCATCTGTCTGAGAAAAAGTGCCTAGTAACTCTATTTGTCGGGAGTTTAGTTCAAGCATGGCTTAAAGAAAAAGGCCACGAAGCCATGCAACTGAGAGAAAAGTAACAGGTAGCTGTGAAGCAGTTTCAAAGCAGTTTCCAGCCTGACTTCTATAAACAATTAGTCTCTCTCAGGCATCATTGTATAAACAATAAGGTTCTCAGGCAGTCTTCCCATAACAAATGTAACATCCTCTCTGGGAAAAGATGGCACCCTGGAAACAGATGTGGAAGTTTTGGGAGCCGTTCATATCACAGTGGGAACACTGGTTTTGTTTTATGTAAACAATCAACGGTATTGTAAAACAAAAGGAGTGGTTAGAGTTTTCTCTGTTAGCCTATCGTAAAGCTGTATTTTGGAATATGCATGAAGTTAATTAACACTGTTATTTAAAGTGACTGATCGATCAATAAATTCGGAGTTCGATGCACAATGGTCGTTCTCCCCCTCACTTCAACAAATTGGTGACCCCGACGTGATAACGGAACCACGACGATCGCGGCCACCACGGGGATTGCGAACACCAAAGGATAAGTGAGGACTGGTTCAGGCTCCGAAGCAGCGGGAGCGGCAATAAGCGCGAAATTAAAGCGGAGGAAAAAAGGAAACCGCCGATACGCGCCGTGCCCTGGCGACCATATTAGATGGGACCAGCTGATACGTGCGGCATAGTCTGGGAAAACGCTGCTAGGTGAAAGTGCGCACTTAAAAAGAGGTATGGAAAGACAAGCCGCATATGAACTTTTTATTATGTTTTTGCAAAAAAGGCAAATTAAGGGAATAGACTTACGGAAGGAATTGCAAGGTCTTTTGGCTTATGGTCTGGAACGGGGAATCTTTGTGAATCCCCACACAGTTTACGAGTTAACGGAATTGCGTGAATTCGGTGATTTATTGTCAGAGGCTGCTTTAGAGAGTGGTAAATCTGCCAAGAAGCTAAGCAGGCCATGGCGAGTGATATATGGTGCACTATTTTACTATCTCTCTGAGTGCAAGACAGCGGCCGCAGCTCGTGGCACTTCCGAGTCTGTGCTACTCCGAACTCGGCACGGGCGCTCTGCCATGGGGATCAGCCGCGGTGAGCGACCGCCTAAAACGCTGCGCTATAGCGGCGGGAGCGGAGGCAGCGGCGGGGAGAGCGGAGCCGCCCCGGGAGAGAGCGAAGCCGCCGCGGGGGGAGAGCGAAGCCGCCGCGGGGGGAGCCACGGGTGCAGCGGTGCCTGCAGCGGAGTCAGCCTGCCGGCGAGTAAACAAAGAGCCCAGCACAGGGGGGGTTTTCGCCCGCTCCGACACACGCACCGCGGGACTGGAGCGCTTTTTGCAGCGGGAGCGTTTCTCCCTCCCCCCACAGCCGGCAAAATCTTCAGTTTAAGACCTAACAGCCTAATGGATGTAACTTTTGTCAACAAAAGGAAAAGATCCCTGTTGAAATTAAGAAACAAGTGATGGTAAACAAGGAAAGTTAAAGGCACTTTAGTTCTTCCTGGCAGAGACTGAAACAGGAATCAGCGTACTGTATGCATGGGTCAAATTTCGGCCGGTTTGGCTCGGCATTGGTTATGCTGTCTTGAAATCACCTGTATTGGCAGAGACTTTAACATCAGAAGCCCAGATGGCTCAGTCAGTGGAACATCAGACTCTAGAATTATATTTTGAAAAGTTTAAAAATGTTAAGATATGTTAGACTGATCGTATGAGTGAGATGTTGTGAGTGTGCTTTTTGATATAGAAATGCTATAGCAAACACGTGAACAAAGTTATTTTAGCTTAATATTTTAGAATCAGGCCTGTAAGTAAGTTATAGTAAATGCTATATTTTATGTCTATAGTAAGTTTTATATGTTATTAAGTAGTTTAAGTTAAATTAAATGCTAAATACTATTAAGGTTAAGTTTGTTAAGTTTATTTGCTGTTAAGTTCGAGGTCTGTTAAGGTTAAATCATATTAGGTTTAAGATAAGTTAGATTCTGTTAAGTTTGATCTTACATTATTTACAAATAAGTCTAAAATCAGTTAAATTTTGTTATAGTTTTGTTAGAATTAAGAGATTTTACATGTAAGTTCTGTTGATTTAAAATTCTATTAAGTTTAAGTAAAGATAAGTTTAAGTAATGTTAAGTTCTATTAAGTTTAAATATTTTAAGTATTTTAAGTATAAGTGCTATTAAGTTTAAGTGATGTTAGATAGATTTATGCTTTTACGATAGGTGTTTGTTTTATGACTTGTGTTCAAAGTGTTGTTGTGAACATCAGAGAAACCTTGCTAGCTGAAAATACTATTTAGTTATTAGAATTGCCTATTCTTATGTTGCAAAGAGTGTAGCACAGTTAGCCCATAGAATTTTGAAGCCAGTTAAGTTCTATTAATTTGAAAATAAGTCTGCTAAGTTAAGTATTTTAAGTGCTTCAAGTGCATACTACTTTCTCACCACTCCAAATCAACAAAGGACTGAGAATCGCCCAGCTGATGCCATTTCAGCCAAATGACTAAAGGATTACAGACTATAAAGCTGATTTTGAACATTTTTGAGAAACCCAGGGAAGAGGTGGATGTGAAAATCTCATGGACAGAAAGGATCGTTTTCAGACTTGCCATTCACCTCCTCTCCAGGTTCACATGAATGAAAACAGCTAACAGCTTTCTTTTCTTAGTCCAATTACCACCTGCCGTGCAATGCCTGATAAGGCCGGACATTGTGGCTCAGCTGAGGGTGGTTTTAACCTTTGGGATAAAACGCTGTTGCCGGACGACCAGGGAACTGATTGACATTATTGAATCATTATCATCTTTCCATATAAAAGGACCGGCAAAAGAGAACTGCCTTGAATGTCACAGCCCAAATTGTGCTGCTTGGGTTGCACTGTGTTGTGGAGGTTGTGACAGGACCTTTTGGGTGGATCAGCTGTCACTTTTCCATTTATGGTGTAACACCTGTAATTATAGACATACCTGAAAACATAATTGGGAGTGGGCTCTAAGGAACGAAACAGGACTAAACACTGCCTCAGCTTTAGATCTTTATGAATCACATGAGCAGAAAATCTTGGCTTATTATCGGTGGGAGGTACAGTGTATTTTGAAAAGGGTTAAAGGTTAAAAACTGATAAGAAAAAAAAAAAGGTCAAAGTAAAAACAGAAAAATGAGGTTTACTTTTGTTATATTGCTAGGTGTAGTGGTAGCTGAAGAATTAAGGGTAATACAGTTTAATCAACCTAGAGATAATGTATGAATAACACTTGCTAGACAGATTAATCAGTCGTCGCTTTGTCTCAGCATTGCCAGTATCGTCTCCTCAAGAATTCTGCAGTCTTATTAATAATCGTGCTTTATGTATGCACAATATGGTAAATATTAAATTGCCTGCATAGAAAGGGTATACTGCCAGTCAGAGTGATGGCTACCAACAATGTCTGTTAATTCAATCACTTAATACTCCTTTGCATTCTCCACCTGAGGAGTTGGAGCTTTTTGGAAGTGCAAATGCTAGCATGACCAGCACTTCCAACAGTGGATGGTTTAGCTTTGATTATTCTAATCCTCAAAAGATGAATCCATATAAACAAACATGGGCTACTCTGGATTCAGCTCTAAAGCCAAACATAGTGTCTAAACAACTCTACAGCCATTGTAAAGGCTCTAGCATCATGACACCTAAGAAATTACCTACAGGAATATTTCTGGTTTGTGGAGATAGAGCCTGGAATGGAATACCAGCCCAACCTCAGGGTGGACCTTGTTATTTAGGCAAGTTATCACTATTCCACCCTAATATATTTGTGTTAATGCAATTAAGTCATAAGACAAGCAGGCAAGGGCGCAGCTTACATGACTTGGACTGTAGTCCAGTGGGGGATCCATGGTTCTGGAGTAGATTTAAACAAGTGATGGTTTCAGCTCTCCTACCATGGGGTGCTGCAAGCAAAGCCATGACTCTAGCAAAACAAATAGGGTGTTGGGCTAAGGGTGAACTAAATAAAACTTCACAGATATTAGATATGTTAACTTCAGATGTACAAAGTGTTAATCACGCTGTTCTACAAAATAGAGCTGCTATAGATTTCTTATTATTAGCACAAGGCCATGGGTGTGAAGAGTTTGAAGGGATGTGTTGCATGAACTTATCTGATCATTCTGTATCTATTCATGCTAAGTTAAAGGAGCTATGACTAGGGCTTAACAGCCTTAAGGAAGAAGAAGGATTGGGTATTGATGAGTGGCTTAAAAGTTTAGGATTGGGACCATGGCTAAGAAACCTTGTAAAATATGCTATAGGGATATTAGGTGTACTCTTATTGCTTTTGCTTATCTTGCCTTGTTTCTGTAGCTGTATCCAAAAGATGGTTAGTAGGATGATAGAGAAAATGTGGCAAACTAACCTCCTTTCTTTTAAAGAAAAAGACGGGGGAAATGTCGGGAGTTTAGTTCAAGCATGGCTTAAAGAAAAAGGCCACGAAGCCATGCAACTGAGAGAAAAGTAACAGGTAGCTGTGAAGCAGTTTCAAAGCAGTTTCCAGCCTGACTTCTATAAACAATTAGTCTCTCTCAGGCATCATTGTATAAACAATAAGGTTCTCAGGCAGTCTTCCCATAACAAATGTAACATCCTCTCTGGGAAAAGATGGCACCCTGGAAACAGATGTGGAAGTTTTGGGAGCCGTTCATATCACAGTGTGTCCTGGTTTAGGACAAATTAGGGGAAATCTCCAAAAGGGAGCCCCCCAAAAACAAAACAAACCTCCAACCACCCCTCCCCCAACACCGGGTTCGGGAAGGAATTTCTCGGAGGAGCAAAGTGGAAAACAAAACCTATTTATTTACAAGTAACAAAAGAACACTCCCCAACACAAGAAAAGAAAAGAAAACAGAAAAAAAAGACTGTGTGTTGAGAGGGCGCGGCGCTTCTCTGCAAGCTTCGGGTGTCCTGGACGCCTTCAGGTCACGTCCGGAGCCGGTCCAGTATCTTCAGGGGAGGGTAAGAAAGAGGGAGCAAGAGAAAAGGAAAAAAACAGCACAAAAAAGCAGAAAGCAAGCAAGCAAAGCGGCTAGCCAAGCCAAGCAGCAAAAGCCAAAAGCAAAAAAAGGCCTGGTCAAACACTCCCCCCTCTCTTCCCCGCCCCGCCGCAGCAAGACGGCCGGGGGGGGGGGAAGAGAGAAAAGGCACAGCTGCCAGACACAACACACGATATTGGGATAAAGGCTGTCAACCCACGACACTCCACCCCTTATCCCATATCGTGAATATACAATAAAAACTTTCATTTCACTTACTCACACCTTTGACACTTACGCATTCCTCTCATCTTACTTGCTCAGACCTTTGACACTTACAGTTTCCTTCTGTCTCACATTCAACAAACAATGACATTCATATATGAATCTCATCCCACAATCAGGTCTCCCTGAGGTACACACCGTGTTGTTCCATCTTTCTGCATTATCCACCATGTATAACCTGGTCCTTGAGCAAAGACAATCCCACGGATGGGTTTGTCTGTACTCGAGGCAGGGTTGATCCATACTGTCTTTCCCAACAAACCTCTGACATGGGCCACTGGGGCTTTATCCCCATCTACTATATTAAGGAGCTCAGACTGAGCAGGACCCGCTCGGTTGGTGGAACCTCGAGTGTTAACTAACCAGGTAGCCTTTGCCAAATGCTGCTCCCAGTTTTTAAAAGACCCCCCACCCAATGCTTTTAAGGTGGTTTTTAACAATCCATTATACCTTTCCACTTTCCCTGCAGCTGGTGCATGATAGGGGATATGGTATATCCACTCGATACCATGTTCCCTAGCCCAAGTATTAATAAGATTGTTTTTAAAATGAGTTCCATTATCCGACTCAATTCTCTCGGGAGTACCGTGCCTCCAAAGGACCTGCTTTTCAAGGCCCAAGATAGTGTTACGGGCTGTGGCATGAGACACAGGGTAGGTTTCCAACCATCCCGTGGTGGCTTCTACCATGGTTAGTACATAGCGCTTGCCCTGGCGGGTTTGAGGCAGTGTGATGTAATCAATCTGCCAGGCCTCCCCGTATTTGTACTTAGACCACCGCCCCCCATACCAGAGGGGCTTCACCCGCTTGGCCTGCTTGATGGCAGCGCACGTCTCACAGTCACGAATAACCTGAGAGATACTGTCCATGGTTAGATCCACCCCTCGGTCTCGTGCCCACTTATAGGTGGCATCTCTACCCTGGTGGCCTGAGGCATCATGGGCCCATCGTGCTAAGAATAACTCTCCCTTATGCTCCCAGTCGAGATCTATCTTCAACTCCCCTATCTTTGCAGCCTGATGGACTTGCTGGTTGTTTTGCTGCTCTTCATTAGCTCTACTTCTGGGGACATGGGCATCTACATGGCGAATCTTCACAGGTAACTTCTCTACCCGAGTAGCGATATCTTTCCACTCTTCCGCAGCCCAAATTGGTTTTCCTCTTCGCTGCCAGTTCGCCTCTTTCCATCTCTTCAGCCAACCCCATAGAGCATTGGCTGCCATCCAGGAATCGGTATACAAATAGAGCCTTGGCCACCTCTCTCTCTCTGCAATACCTAGGGCCAGTTGAATAGCTTTGATTTCAGCAAATTGACTGGATTCACCCTCTCCTTCAGTAGCCTCTGCAACCCGTCGAGTGGGACTCCACACAGCTGCTTTCCACCTCCGTTTCATCCCTATGACACGACAAGAACCATCGGTGAATAGAGCATAGCGTGTTTCTTCTACTGGTAACTGATTGTATGGCGGAGCTTCCTCAACCCGGGTCACTGGCTCTTGTTCCTCATCTGCGACACTAAAGCTTTCACCTTCAGGCCAATTTGTAATTATCTCCAGGATCCCAGGGCGATTTAACTTCCCAATTCGAGCGCGCTGCGCAATGAGGGCAATCCACTTACTCCAAGTAGCACTGGTGGCATGGTGGGTAGAGGGAACCTTTCCTCTGAACATCCATCCCAACACCGGTAGTCGGGGTGCCAAAAAGAGTTGTGCCTCTGTACCAATCACCTCCGAGGCGGCTTGGACTCCTTCATAGGCGGCCAAGATTTCCTTTTCTGTTGGAGTATAGTTATCTTCAGACCCCCTGTAGCTCCGACTCCAAAATCCCAATGGTCGGCCTCGGGTCTCGCCAGGTACCTTCTGCCAAAGGCTCCAGGACAGACCATGGCTCCCGGCTGCAGAGTAGAGCACGTTCTTCACATCTGGTCCCGTCCTGACTGGACCAAGGGCTACAGCATGAGCGATCTCCTGCTTGATTTGGACAAAAGCTTGCTGCTGCTCAGGGCCCCAATGGAAGTCGTTCTTCTTGCGGGTAACCAGATAAAGGGGTCTCACAATCTGACTATACTCAGGGATGTGCATCCTCCAGAAACCTATAGCGCCTAAGAAAGCTTGTGTTTCCTTTTTATCAGTTGGTGGGGACATGGCAGTGATTTTATTAATAACATCCACAGGAATCTGATGCCGTCCATCTTGCCACTTCACCCCCAAGAACTGAATTTCTCGGGCAGGTCCCTTGACTTTGCTCTTCTTAATGGCAAATCCAGCTTCCAAGAGAATATGAATTATCTTCTCTCCTTTCTCGAACACTTCTATTGCCGTGCTCCCCCAAACAATGATATCATCAATATATTGCAGATGTTCTGGAGCCTCACCCTCTTCTAGTGCAGCCTGGATCAGTCCATGACAGATGGTAGGACTGTGTTTCCACCCTTGGGGCAGTCGGTTCCAGGTATACTGCACTCCCCTCCATGTAAAAGCAAACTGAGGCCTGCAGTCTGCTGCCAGAGGGATGGAGAAAAACACGTTAGCAATATCGATGGTCGCATACCACTTTGCTGCCTTAGACTCCAGCTCGTACTGCAGTTCCAGTATGTCCGGTACAGCCGCACTCAGTGGTGGAGTCACTTCATTCAAGGCACGATAGTCCACAGTCAGTCTCCATTCTCCGTCAGATTTTCGCACAGGCCAGATAGGGCTGTTAAAGGGTGAGTGGGTTTTACTGACCACCCCTTGGCTCTCCAGCTCTCGGATCATTTTGTGGATGGGGATCACGGCATCTCGATTCGTCCGGTACTGCCTGCGGTGCACTGTTGAGGTGGCAATTGGCACTCGCTGCTCCTCTACCTTCAAGAGTCCTACTGCAGATGGGTTCTCTGATAGTCCAGACAAGGTGTTCAATTGTTTAATACCCTCTATCTCCACTGCAGCTATTCCAAAAGCCCACCTGAATCCCTTAGGATCTTTGTAATAGCCATTCCGGAGGAAGTCTATGCCCAAAATACACGGAGCCTCTGGACCAGTCACAATCGGGTGTTCCTGCCATTCCTTCCCAGTCAAGCTCACCTCAGCTTCCAACAAAGTCAACTGTTGTGATCCTCCCGTCACTCCAGCAATGGAAACAGGTTCTGTCCCCACGTGTTCCGATGGCATTAAGGTACACTGTGATCCAGTGTCAACCAACGCTTCATAGTCTTGTGGCTCTGATGTGCCAGGCCATCTGATCCACACCTTCCAAAAAACCCGGTTCTCCCGTGCCTCTTCCTGGCTGGAGGCAGGGCCCCTCTAAGCCAGATTGTCCTTCTTTCCTTGGGCATATGCCTTAGAAGTTCCTTCAAGGGGATCGGACATGTCATCGTCATCATTATACTTAACATCTCGGCTACGAGCGACCGGAGCTGCTATCCTTTTGGTGATACTTTCTCTTTTCTTCAAATCACGCACCCGTTGTGCCAAAGCAGCGGTGGGTTTTCCATCCCATCTCCTCATGTCTTCTCCAGACTCACGCAGAAAAGCCCATAACTCAGTCCGTGGGGTGTACCTTCTCTCCCCATCAAAGGAGCGCCAGCGTTGGACACCAGGACCTCTAATTTGTACAGCTGAGATTTGAATAAGGTCCTCCTTAATCTCTTCCCGGAGTTTCTTATGATTCTCCTCAATTTTATCCTCTAGTTTCTGCAGTCGGGTTTCCACTGCTGCAATTCTGGCATGAGTTGGGCCATGCACAGCATCTGCATACGCTCGAAGCTTCTTTGCCATATCGAGCACAGTCTCATATGTATCATCCCGCTTCATTATTGCTAGGGCAGAAGCGTATTCAGGTGGCCCAAGTCGCACGAGTTTCCTCCACATTACAGGTGTGCATGGTACCAGGTCCGGATTTCTAGTTGTTGTGTCATCTGAGAAAATGAGCTCTGCCACCGCCATCTCTCTCAGGCGTTGGATCCCCTGTTCTATGGTCTTCCACCGTGTCTGCTGCATATAGAGATCATCCGTACACAGGTATCGTTCTGCTACGCTTCTTAGGACCCGTTCCCAGAGGCTGTGAGGGTTAGCCCCCCTCATCATACCTTGATCGATGACAGGATCATGTGACAGGGATCCCAAATGCCTCGCTTCAGTACCATCCAAAATCGTAACCTCCCCTGCAGCATCCCAAAGGCGGACTAACCAACTAATTATAGATTCGTCAGGTTGTCGTCTGTAATCCTTTCTTAGGCCTCTGAGGTCCTTCAGAGAAAAGGAGTCAATATTAGCTCCAGATTCTGTGCCCCTTGATGTGGCCTCTGATTTTGGTGAGGGTCCTTCTCCTGCATCATCATCCTCATCATCCTCCACCTTTCGATCGGTCTTGCCTTTACACTTTCCACCTCTTGTATTAGCTGCAACAGCCATGGTTTGGGGCCTACTGTCTGATGCAGCTGCTAGCCTGGAGCCTGGGAGGTTAGCTGCAGCCTGGGTCACTGGGGTAGTAACTAACTTATCACCCTGTTCCCTTTCTGCTATCTGCTGCTCCACAGTATCTAGCAGAGTACGGTAAACAAATGCCAAGGCCCAGCTCACTGCAGTAATCCTTTCTTCCTTAGTGTTACCATGGCACTTCTCCCTCAAATACTTTGCCACCTCGACTGGATTCTGAATTTGATCAGATGGAAAGTCCCAGTCCATAGGATCAGAAAATTCCTTTAAAGTCTGGCCCATGTCCTCCCATTTCCCACTCCAGTCAAGATTTTTCCTGCTTTGTTTTACTCCTAAGTCAGGAGTGTCTCTAACCCCTATAGAAATCTCAGTCTTCATTTTATACACACTCCAGACAGTATAGAAAAGGCTTAATAAATTAAATGCCAGAAAGATGGTTTCTTTCAAACTCAGGGGAAATTCAGTATTTTCTAATAGAGATGTCAACAATTTGGAGGACAAGAAGGAAGACAAAGGCTGAAAAGCCCCTTCCCCTTCTTCTCCCCAAACAAACTGAGTAAACAACCATAATAACAGTCCATAGATTCCTGAAATAAAGTCCAGCATTTTTATCCGACACATCATCATACATAAGACCAGCACAATGACTATTCTGGTTAGTGCCCCCCGCTTACAAAAGCTACTTATTAGGGCCAACATCAGAGCTATTTTTGGGTAAGGAAATAACCCCAGGGACCACAAAAGTATTAAAACTTCAAAAACCCCTAGGGACCAGAACGACCGGCAAGCTTCCACTCCAAATGACATTATGAATCACCGATATGCCCACAAAATAGCCAAAACCAAAATATTATTGTTATAGGTTTTTTTCCACTGTTTTTTGGCCTCCCTTTCCCGGCCAACGCACCAAAAGTATATTGTCCTGGTTTAGGACAAATTAGGGGAAATCTCCAAAAGGGAGCCCCCCAAAAACAAAACAAACCTCCAACCACCCCTCCCCCAACACCGGGTTCGGGAAGGAATTTCTCGGAGGAGCAAAGTGGAAAACAAAACCTATTTATTTACAAGTAACAAAAGAACACTCCCCAACACAAGAAAAGAAAAGAAAACAGAAAAAAAAAGACTGTGTGTTGAGAGGGCGCGGCGCTTCTCTGCAAGCTTCGGGTGTCCTGGACGCCTTCAGGTCACGTCCGGAGC
This sequence comes from Ammospiza nelsoni, assembly GCF_027579445.1. Taxonomy (NCBI): domain Eukaryota; kingdom Metazoa; phylum Chordata; class Aves; order Passeriformes; family Passerellidae; genus Ammospiza; species Ammospiza nelsoni. The sequence continues at coordinate 1,462,277 of NC_080667.1, forward strand.
CGGTCCAGTATCTTCAGGGGAGGGTAAGAAAGAGGGAGCAAGAGAAAAGGAAAAAAACAGCACAAAAAAGCAGAAAGCAAGCAAGCAAAGCGGCTAGCCAAGCCAAGCAGCAAAAGCCAAAAGCAAAAAAAGGCCTGGTCAAACACTCCCCCCTCTCTTCCCCGCCCCGCCGCAGCAAGACAGCCGGGGGGGGGGAAGAGAGAAAAGGCACAGCTGCCAGACACAACACACGATATTGGGATAAAGGCTGTCAACCCACGACACAGTGGGAACACTGGTTTTGTTTTATGTAAACAATCAACGGTATTGTAAAACAAAAGGAGTGGTTAGAGTTTCCTCTGTTAGCCTATCGTAAACCTGGATTTTGGAATATGCATGAAGTTAATTAACACTGTTATTTAAAGTGACTGATCGATCAATAAATTCGGAGTTCGATGCACAATGGTCGTTCTCCCCCTCACTTCAACATCTATTAACGGTCCAAGTTCTTCATTAGTTATCCCACAAATAGGTCGAATCCATTGAATATCCCCCACTCACTTCTGGACACCATGTACAGTTTTAATTTCAGTGGTAATGGTGAGTTTCTGTGGCTTCACTACAGACTGATCAATTGGCCACCCAAGATATTTCCAAGGAGCAGAATATTGCACTTTATCAGGAGCAATTTTTAAACCCCTTTCCTCTAGCAAAACTCTTGTGGTTTTTAGAACAGTTACAGAGTCTAATTGTTTTCCAGCCACTAATATATCATCCATGCAGTGATAGATGATATACTCAGGGAATTGCTGCCAAACAGGTTCTAATGCCCAAGCAACATAAATTTGGCACACCATAGGGGAGTTTCGCATGCCTTGGGGCAAAGAAATCCATTCATACCTTTTGTAGGGTTCTGCCTTCTTGATAGATGGAACAGAAAATGCAAAATGACTCGTGTCATCTGGAGAGTTAATTTCAGGTGAAAGAATTTGTAAAATAATTTCCCAAGTTTATGCTGCATAGTATTACAGCACATAAGAAAAGATGTTTGTGTTACCCAATTCTTGAATAAAAAAACAATGTGCACATCACTTTTCCCAGTGGAAATACTGATGGCATACAGAGTTATAAATAAATACTATGTGGAATCTGTGTGGAAAAGTCCCCATTGTCTTTCTGATTTCAGTCATCAAGGGAATGGTGAAAAAACAGTCTTTGAGATAAATGATCAATAGATTCTATGACTCAGGTATCATAGTAGGAGATGGAAGACCAGATTGCAAGGCACCCATCCTTAGCATTACTGCATTAACAGCGTGTAAGTCATGGAGCAACCTCCATTTCCCACTCTTTTTTGGGATGGCAAAAATTGGAGTGTTCCAAGGGCTAGTGGATGCCTTTATGTGCCCTTCCTCAAGCTCTTCTTGCACTAATTGTTGGATTATGGGCAGTTTTTCCTTTGACAGAGGCCACTGATCAATCCACACAGGTGTATCAGTGGTCTAGCTGATTTTGAGGATTGGCTGCCTTCCAGTGGCCGCTGCTAAAAAGGCTGTGGAACAATGGCAGCTTTTAACTAGCCTAACAGATCCCTAACCAAGCAAACCTAGTAAAGTACCAGGAGTTTGCATGACATAAGGCCTTGTAGATACATTCACTCCATCTGGGAAAGTAAAAGTAATTACTTCCCTGCTCATCTGAGTTGCCTGAGTCCCTCCAATACCCACAATGCCTAAAGCAGGATTGACCAATGCCTAATGTTTTGGCCATATTGTGTTTGAAATGATGGTTACAACTGCTTCAGTATCAATTATGAGTTTCTTAGTAATGGAATCACTATTAGGATGTGTCAGGGTTACCTGTTTGTCTGGTTTACCTCTTGTGATGTCCATGGCCCACTATACTTCTGGTTTACCTGTGGAACCAAAGCTTCCTGTTCCCCCTTCCTTGTAGCGTGTACAGGGGACACAAGACTTAGAAGAAACAAGCTGAGCAATTCATGAACCTTTGGGAATAGATACAGGAGGGAAAAATGTTCTAACCATAATTTTAACAACCCCTTGATAGTCTGGAATTACATCCAATCCCTTTTTACTGGTAGATGATCTCCCTAACAGAAAAGCACTCAGCCCATCCCCCAAGGGTCCTTTTACATTAGTATCTATCAGGTGCACAGCAGAGTCGGTGATGGTAACATCTACTGCGGTTTCCATGTCCACTCTGGCGCTTCTAGAAGTTGATTATCTGAGTGAGCAAAGTCCTCCTCCTCCTCCATGGGAGGCTGAGCTATCCAGACAGCTCTCTGTACTTGTTTCTTTACCCACAGAGATTATGCGCTCCTAAGTTCGTTTCCCTGGAACCAACATTATTTAGTATTGTGGTTATCTTTTTTGCAGATAGAACAAAATTTTTTCATAGTTGCAGAGTGACACAACTCCCAACATGTCCAATTTTACCACACTCAAAGCATTTAATATTCTTTCCTTTGGCTCTCTTTTGCTGTTTAGAAATCAATGGTTTTACTGCATCCTGTACTGCAGCAGCTACATAGGCTGTTTTTTCTCTCTCTGTAGTTCTAGCCATAAGTTCTGGCATTTCTGTAACATCAGCTCCCTTCTTTAATGTTCCCAAAATCTGACGAGTTTTAGCATTAGCATTGTCAAAAGCAAGCATATTAAACAATTGTACCTTTGTGTCTGAATCCAAATCAGGACGATCATAGATAGCTTCATGCAATTTGTCTACAAATTTATCAAAGTCTTCATTCATTCCTTGGCAAATCTGTGTAAAGGACTTAGTGCGTAACCCATCTGGAAGTGCAAGGATAGCATTATATGCTAGTTGTTGGCTCATCTCTAAGACTTGATCAATGCTCCTAGCCTGGGCAGTGGCAGTAGCCCAGGGCCCTTTGCCAAGTAACTGTTGTGCTGTTAAACCATACAGAGGATCACCCTGCACTCTAGGTCTTGCTGGTTCTTGAGTACACTTTTTCTCCCAGCTTTTATGACACATCACCTGCTGAGAGGGTGGCATTATAAGTCTTATTAGGGTATGCACATCAGCTGGAATTAGTGTTAGATGGAAAAATATACTGCAGAAGTGGCTGTGCAAGTTGGGATTTTAAACCAAATTGTGAAATTGCAACTCTCAACTTTCCTAAAATCTTCCAATTGAAAGGTTCTCCAACTCAACTTGCAGCATTAGTTACTACAGGAAAACCTTCTACATCATTTGAGAGAAAAGTCCCTTCTACAATAGCTTCTGTAATAACTCCCTTCCACTTTCGTTTCTGAGCTGCTTCTATTTCAAGGTCACATTCCAACTCTAATTCCACATTCTTTACAGCGTGGAGGGAGGATTTCATTTAACCAGCTTGAATACTGGCTCAGAGACAAAATGAGAGGGTGGTAACCGCTTTCCTGGTAGTCTGTCTGAACCTACTATCATTGGCAAGTCCATTTTCTCGAAAGAATAGTCTCTTTTGGGGACAACTGAATCTTTTTGTTGAATTACCAATTTTTGCAAAGTGTCCACTAAAGATTTTAAATCCTCTTCAATAGAAGCATTACTCATAACATATCCTTCCTTATCCTTTTCACTTTCAGCATGTTTAGTTCCTAAATTACTGTTATCAACAGTTTGTTCACTCTGAGTACAACTGTCCTCTGTTCTGCAGCCTAACCCCCCTTGAAGAGGCAGCAGCTTCCTCATTCCCGCTCTGAGCTGGAGGAGCAGTTGGTGTCATGCTCGATTCTGAGCTGAGGGGTTGTGGGCTGCGTGAAGGAATATCTAAGGTGGTAGGAAACAGTTGCTGAACTGAAGTTACTGGAAATGCCTGAGGCTGTTCCGACTGAGAGGCAAGGGCTGTGCAAGCCGCAGCAGCAGCTTTTCTCTCTGCTTTTAAGGCTTGCAACACCTCTATGACAGTTTTCTACAAAGTAGCATATTTAGATGCCTCTTTTGCCTCACTCCTGCCAGATGCAATGCTATCCCACAACTTCCGCCCCACAACTTGCCATGTCAAAATCTCTAAAGCAACCTGTGCTCCTGCTATGAGATTATAGTCCCAAACCCAGTGTAATAGTCTCTTCAAATTGGAAGCATCATACTTTTGTTCTCTCTTAGAGAGGACATGTTGGAGGAGTTTCTGAACACTTTCCCTTTCATGTTCAGACCCCATCTCCTCCCTGGCCGCTCGCCTTGATCAGGGTGAGATTCAAGTCATCTACGATTGGAGCTCCAGTAACCCTTTCCTCTCACCAGGGCAGTGAGGATACTTTCGACCAGCTTCTCCGCTCCTCCAGGGTTGGCTCTGATCCTCTGCACAGCAGCCAAATTGCCGACCTCGAGTCCCTCTGGTGCTATGACATTGGGCCTGCCCGTGTTCTCCACCAGAAATGCGGAGGTTCAGGGACATCACACCATAACCAATATGATCCAGTGAAGCCAAATTTATTATCCCTAAAAAGACTATATTTTATTATAAATCTCTACTGTCCACGTGTCTCTAGCTAATACATGATTGGTTAATCCTAGCTGTTCACGTGTCTAAAATGGAATGCTGATTGGATCATGTAATTTTTCATGTGTCTTGCTGTGGTTGTCCGGCTCACCCATGGCTCACGTTTTTCTTACTTTCTCAAGCTCACTGACAAACTTGCTGAGCCCAATGACTCTTCTTCTTGTATCTTTTTCAAGGATATACTGACCCCATTTCTGAATATGTCCATAATTCTTTGTTTGTGAACATGACCATTGTCCATTATTACAAGCAGGCTGGATTATGCATTGGCTGAATATAGCCATTGTCTTGCAAAAACTCCTCAACCTGCAAAATATTCTCGACAGGTGTTTCTTATTTGCAGGGACAGGGCATGGCCCAGTATCACTTCACACATCAAAGGCGGACTTTGAAACTTGGAGAGGCTTACCTTGCTGGCACCCAACATGAAAATGATTCATAGCCAAAGAGATAGAGTGAAAAGATCTATGCACTACTTCGAATCTGATTGAAAAGACAGTGTTATGTATTGGAGTTAAAACAAGACAAAATCAGCCTCCATCTTGTGCCCTTGGGTGGCTGAATCCAAAGCCTTAGTGATGGTATAGGGATAAAATGTTTCTAAAATCATGGAATATTCGGGTGAGTTAGAAAGGAAGGATAGGCCTGGTAGGTCCTGGGAAAATGTTGAAGGAGACCCTGGGAAAATGTTAGGCTGCACCTGTATAATCATTTAATGACTGTGATAAATTATATGATTGTTAGATGCTTGTTGGATGATTGTTTGGTAATTGGATATAATCACTGTTAGATGATTGTTAGATGATTGTTAGATGATTGTTTGGTAATTGGATATAATCACTGTTTAATCGTAACAAGGATAATGAGAAATTATGTTAGGGGGGTTTGATGGAAATTACGGAAATCCATTCTTGGATGAAATCAATGTATACAATAGAACAATATAAGTTTAATAATTAGTATGTAGTTATATAACGATAAGTGTATAAAACCATGTTCATCCTGAATCCATGTTGTAGTCAGATTTGGGTCTGTGCCCCTGACACCCAGAGCTCTTCAATAAAAGCACCTGCATACAATCATTCTGTGATTATGTGTTCCTGAACGCTAACATTAGGACAATTAGACCATCTTGGGTGCCTAAGTAAGCAAACCAATGCTACCTCCCTTGCATTGAGTGGCCTGCTGTCAGATGTAGATACCATCAGACACACTACCTTGCAGAACAGGGCAGAATAGACTTTCTACTTTTGGCACATGAGCACAGCTGTGAGGACTTTGAGGGAATGTGTTTCATGAACCTCTCCCGCCACAGCAAGTCAATCCACAGCAGCATTCAAGTGCTGAGGGGAGGGTTCGAGAAGCTTCAGGTGGAAAACAAAGACTGGTTGAATGAACTCTTCAAATCCTGGGGACTGAAGGGTTGGATGATGTCTTTAGTCAAGATGGGACTGTTAGTTTCCTTGGTTGTTGTTGCTGTGATGTTGGTTGTTCCATGCTTGTTTGGATGTTTTTACAGTTTTGCAAAGTTCTTTCCGCTCCATTTTTGTTAGGAAACAGAAAGGAAGAGATGTGGGAATTGGCCCAGCTGTGACACGAAGTCAGCCAGATTTTACCCCAAAAGAACTGGGCATTAGTTTCAAGCCCTGGGAATCATTTGTTTAACTTAAGGTGAGACTGAGAGTTCCCCCATAAGCCCATGGTGTTATTATGTTAAGTTGTCCAAGTTCTGCTCCCCTATTGATTACTTGTTTCCCATATATGGTTATAGTTCCAGAATGTTCCACCCCCAAGTGTACATGTTGCTGCTTCCCCTTTGTTTTGGGTCTCTGGATGCTGCCCCTCACACTGTGCTCAGCTACTCCACATTTGCTGTTTTTCACCCTTTATTAAAGTTCTTTCCAGGCAACTCCATTGAACCCGCTCCTTTTCATTTTCGCCACCCTCGCCCTGAAGTTAGGGAACCAAAGAGGTTTGCTGCAGCCATCCTCACCACGACAGTGATGGATCTTAATCACTGCAGGTAATATTTGGTAGTGATGATTGGGTGCATTGCTGAGCTTCTCCTTCTGTGATTCTTTGCTGCTTTGAACTACAGTAAATTACACTGATTCCTTCAGTTCATGTTTGTTTCTTTGGTGCTGACCCTGCCCACTCATGAAACAAAACTGGCACAGTCTGGCCAGATCAAAACAAAATGTCACTTCTTAAATGTAAATTTAAGGAATCAGTTCCATCTGAAATTCACAGATGGGAAGCCCTTCCCTAGAGTTTGCTGACTCTGGAGTGGACTGAGGTCAGAACACCGTCTGAGCAATGAGGCAGTCACTTTAAAGAAACTGAACCACTGGATGTATTAAAATGCATCCAAAAATTGCATATGGAGAAAGGAAAACAATTTGTGAGTGGGTAAAGATGAGGATGAATTTTGTTAACAGCCCATTGGAAACAGCACCAATAGAAGGACCGGTTGTTGTTGCTCTCACATGGAGTGACAGCAGAAGTTTTTAATCTTGAGCATATATTAATTTGTTCAAGTGAAAGAATATTAATATAATAACTATATACATATGTGTAATAAAATATAACATTTTAATATATATTTATAAACATTTATCTATGTTTCTATCTATATCTTTATCTATATATAAAATAATAATGTGAAATAATGCTGACAATTCTGATTTACCACCTGTGACTTCTCAAGGATCTAGCACTAAATATCCTACAGAAAAGCGTTCTCCAGGACCCAAATGTCGGTGGTAAACTTTGTAAGATTGTATACAACAAATAAAGGAGGAATGGATGAAATTGGCTATTTTTATGGGGTTTGCTGATACTGTGATGTGGAATGCTTTGTCTGTTACTGTGAAAAATACAGTGATTAAGACTGCTAGGTTTTTCATACACCAGACTATCCACAATCTGCTAGATTGATTGAATGGGTAAAAGGGTTATTCAAAGAGCAGTTGAAAAAAGGAGATGGGAACCTGCCCCCGTGGAGAACCCATCTCACAGATGTGCTCTATAGATTTAACAAGGGTACAAGGGCCCCCCTGGGAAATGGAAACCCCCTGGATGTGCATGGCTGCACCCAATTTGCAAATACAACTATAACTATGAACAGTGACACTTTAACTTCCTGAGAAATTATTCTGGTCTGATGGCCCCTGACAGGGCCCTCCTAGAGGCTGCAGGGCTGGACCTTCATGCATTATAATTAATTAGGATAAATCAAAAGCAAATGAGAATTATCAATACTGACATAGGAATTCCAATTCCTCTAGGACACTTTGGTTTGATAACTGCTCACTGGAGCTTGGCTTTGAAAAGTGTACCTGTCATGGGAGGAGTTGATGCAGATTATCAAGGAGGAATTAAAGTAATTAATGTAATTAAAGTCACTAAACAATAATGAATAAAGTGTGATTATTCCACCCCATGACAGGGTAGCACAGTTATTGATATTGCAGTTTTAAAAACAATTGTGAAAAAAGGAGATGCACCTCCAAATATCACTGTTGTTGGAGATAAAGGGTTTGAATCCATCAGTCCTAATAATGGAGCCAAAGCGTGGGTCCAGAGGCCAAAAGGCCCTCGTAATCCATCTGAAGGAACAGCTGTGGGGAAAGACAACACTGTTTGAATCCTGAAACCAAAATCACCAAGAAAAGGGGGCTAAAATCACCCACACGGGCTTAAGATCCACCCATATAGGTTTAAAATCATCCAAAGGGACCTAAAATCCCCACTAAAATGCTTGAAATCACTCAGATCTAAAACCCACCCTAAACTTGCCCAGCTTGGCCTAAAATCACCCAAATGGGCCTAAAATTTCAGGGACTGGGACCAAGTCTGGGACCAGAACTGATACCAGAACCAAGACCAGCACCGCTCTGGGACAGGCACCATTACTGGGACCGAAACTGAAACCAGCACCAGAACTGGCACTGGGACAAAGACTGAGACTAAGACTGACACTGGGACTTGCTACCCGGAGTGCTCTGGGACCAGGACCAGGACTGGAACTGAGACCAGCACTGGCACCAGGACCTCTCTGGGACCGGGACCAGGATGGAGACTATCTGGAGCACTGCGGGACTGAGACCAAGACTGGCATTGGAATCAGCACCGAGACTGGCAGCGCTCTGGGACTGGGGCTGAGGCTGGCACAGGGAGCACTCCAGGACCAAGACTGGCACAGGTACCAGCATTAGAACCAGGACAATTCAGAGACCGAGTCTGAGATGAGGACTGAAACCAGAAGCAGCACCAGCACCAAGACTGGCACTGCTCTTGGACTCAAACTGAGACCAGGACCAGCACAGCTGGTTGACATTGAGATCAACACCAGGATGAGAATCAGCACTGGGAATGCTCCAGGAGCACCCTGAGACTGAGACTGGACTGGGACTAAGACTGACACTGGGAGTACTCCTGGACAGAGACTGAGACCAAAACTGGGAACGGGATTGGCACCGGGATCGATCCAGGACTTCCGTGTTCACTCTGGAGAGTTTTGGCTATGCCCCCGTGCAGGACTGGGAGGGATCCCTGGGCGGGGTGGGACTGCCTCAGTTCACATTGTTCTGGTGCAGCCATCCCAGTCCATATGATCCCAGTCCGCATGATCCCAGTCTGTATGGTCCTGCATGGCACACACTCCAAAAGTCTGGAATTCCAGTTCCCCCTGAGGAAAAAGTGTTCCTGCCCTTGAAGGCAGAGCGCTTAAGAAGGGGCTGAAAGCCAAGTCTACTTGCAAGATCTTACAGTGACATTTCACTGCCAGCCTTCAAAACCTCACCGATCGTTGCTGTAGCTCCTGCATTGGGAATTAAATCAAAGCAGGGTGGCAGCTGCCCTGACTCAAGGGAGATACTGAGAGAGAAACAGAGCAGGCAAAGAGAGGCAGGAGAGAAAGGAGGACACAAAAAAATCAGCTGTGAAGGTGGCACTTCGGAAACAGAACTGCAACTGACTGAAAATGAATGGGACAGAAATCACTAACTCTGAAAGTTTTATTTACTATCAAATACATCCCACTCACCCAGCCCCACGCAATCCCAATCCACCATTCCAAATTTGGATCCCACTTCTCCCAATCTCCTTCCAACCCCTTCTCACCATGGCGGCTTTGGAATCAAGTGAGTTTGGCACACAGTTGAGATTTTTGAGGAGGGAACAAGGAATTTTGAGTTGGGTTTGAGCCATTTTGGGGTACAACTGTATGGTTTTCAGTGGGGCTGAGTTGCTATGAGGAGACAGATTGATCCCTCTTGGTTTCTGCAGTGCAAAGAGATGGAGAACACTGCCCAAAAGCCTCCCAGAACCCATAAATCCTCAAGATCATGTCCCCAAATCATAAATTCCCTCTAAAACTGTGAAATGGTCGGACTTTAGATATCTTTGATCAGTTTCTTTCTTTTCAAGCCTGTTTTGCCTGTTTTTAAGGGATGAAGATGAATCAGAAGAAAATGAAGGCCAAAACAAAAGGATAACCAGCTAGGTGCCTTCCCAACATGGATCAAAGGGAATGTGGGTCACCAGGGCTCTTCCCAACAAGGGTCCTCCAGTGGGGAATGGAGTTGGAGCAGCATATGAAGGTCTTCCTGAAACTGGGGCACTCACAGGGTTTTCCTTACTGGTGGCTCTGTTGGTGCTTGGTCAAGACTGAGCTCTGTGAGAAGCTCTTCCCACACTGTGGACACTCATAGGGCCTCTTCCCAGTGTGGATGCACCGATGGCAGATCAGGGAGGAATTGTGCTTGTAGCCCTTCCCGCAGTCAGGGCAGTGGAAGGGCCTCTCCTTTGTGTGAATCTGTTGGTGGTTGATGAGGGTGGAGTTGTACATGAATCCCTTCCCACAGTCGCGACAGTGGAAGGGCCTCTCCTCTGTGTGAGTCCGACAGTGTACGAGGAGATGAGCTGATCCGAAACCCCTTCCCACATTCTGAACACTTGTAGGGCCTCTCCCTGTGTGGATGACCTGGTGCTGAACCAGGTTGACACGCTGGCTGAAGCCCTTCCCACATTCCCCACATTTGTAGGGCCTCTTCCCAGTGTGAATGTTCTGGTGCTGGATCAGGTTGGTACTCTGTCTGAAGCTCTTCCCACATTCCCCACACTCATAGGGCTGCTCCCCAGTGTGGGTCCTCTGGTGGTGGATCAGGTGCGAGCTCCGGCTGAAGCTCATCCCACATTTCTCACACTCATGAGGCCTCTCCCCAGTGTGGATGCGCCGGTGCCTGACAAGATGGGCATTTTGCCTGAAGCCCTTCCCACAGTCGGGGAAGCGGAAGGTCCTCTCCTCTGTGTGCCGTGCACTGGTGCACAAGGAGACTAGAGCTGAGCTGAAACCTCTTCCTGCACTGATCACACTCATAGGGCCTCTCCCCAGTGTGGACCACCTGGTGATGGATGAGGGAGCAGCTCCGGCTGAAGCTCTTCCCACATTCCCCACACTCATAGGGTTGTTCTCCAGTGTGGTTAATCTGGTGGCAGATCAAGCTGGAGCTGACTCTGAAGCTCTTCCCACATACCCCACACTCATATGGCCGTTCCCCAGTGTGGATCCTCTGGTGCTGAATCAGGCTGGAGCTCCGGCTGAAGCTCTTCCCACACTCCAAGCACTTATGGGGCTTCCTGCAATCATGAAGCTGCTCATGGACCACCAAGTCCAAGCTCTGGCTCGATCCCTGGCCGCCTTCCTGGCCCAGGTTGGGTCTTTCCTCCTCAGATCCCCGTGATCTGCGTTTGCAGCCCCTCCTTGCGTGTGATCTCCGGGGCTTTTCTTTCCCCTTTGATTCCTGTGCTGTGGAGCTGCTCAAAACAGCCTCTTCCAGGAGGTTCTGGTGCAGGGATTTGTCCTCCCTGGTCTCCATGCTCAGCTCCTGGTCTGGGGGAGGAAGGACAAGGAGAGGATGGGATTTCCCTCTGTGCCACAGGGAAGGACAAGGAGATCCCCCCAGTGCATCCCCAGCAGGACAGCTTTGGCAGCAGGGTTGTCCTGCAGCCGGGGGCCGTGCTGGGCTGGGAGATGGAGCAGAAGAGAGGGGGAAAGGGGCACTGACTTCCTCCTCACCTGCCTGGGTGTTCCGTGGCATCTTCCTTGTCCTTGCACCCTCCTTCTCCATCCAGCCAAGGGCTGGGAATGGGAAATCCTGGTTTGAGGAAAAACAAGGGATAAGCATGTTGAGTTTGAAGGTCCTTCTGCCCAAGTCCATCATCTCTGGAAGTCACTGGGCATCGGGGGTCCATAGAATCCTCCAGAACACCAAGATTCAGCTCTGAAAAAACCTCACAGAAGTTCCCCATCTCTGGTCTCTCCCCTTTGGTCTTAGGGGATTCCTCCCTGTCCCAGCTGCTTGGGGTCGTGCTCATATTGTGGGTCTCCCTTCTCCTCGGTTCCCATCCTCCTCAGGCTGCTGTGAATCCCAGGAATCCAAAAGGTTCTCCTCTCCTCAGTCTCCCCATTTAGGAATGCTGGAGGTTTTCTGGGGTCCCAGGGTGCCTTCTCCCCTTATTTCTCTGCTTTGGGGTGCAGAAGCTCCAAGGAGTTCCCCCTGCCCCTCTCCAGGCTGTTGAAGGTCCTGTGAATCACGGCACTCCCCCTTCTCTGAGCTCCCCACTTTGGGCTCCTGGGGAACACAGGGCTCTGCTCCTCCAGGCTGCCTCTGCCGGCAGCTGCCACTGGAACCCCTCAATGTCCCCAAAAGGGGCCTTTTCCACTCAGCTGTACAGTTCTTCATTCTCCAAACACTGCCCCCCAAAAAACCCAACCCACAGAGCCCCCAGAATATCTGGGCCAAGGTCCCCTTTCCCTGTCACCTGCAAGATGGGGGGGTGATGATCCCACAGGTGCAGGGCTGCAAATTCAGGGAGTGCTCGACCTCGTGGTTCCTTCTCCTTTCCTTGATCCTCCTCTTCCTTGCACTCCTCCTCTTCCATCCCTCCTCCTCCTCCTCCCTAAGCCCACCTCCTTCTCCTACTTCCAACCCTTCTCCCCCAGCAGCAGCCACACCCTCGCAGCCCGCAGCAGGAGCGGGGATGGAGCCGGAACAGGTCAGGATGGGCAGAGCGGGGCTCTCGCCTGCTCCCACCCACTGGGGCCGGGGGGAACCTGGCCTGGGCCAAAGGAGAGGCAAACTGGGCCTTGCTGGGGGCTGCACATCCACACTGGGGCTTGCTGGGGACCCTGCCTGGCCACTGTCAGCCTTTGGGGCTCCTCTTGGGACATCCAGGAGCGGGGGGATGCAGAGAGGGCTGGGGGATACCAGGAGTGGCATCACAGGGAGGAACTATGCTATACTGGGGTAACTGGAAACTTACTGGGGCAACTGGGAATGACTGGGAATTACTACAAGCATGCTGAGAGCAACTGGGGTATACTAGGAGTGTCTGTAACCATACTGAGCTGACTGGAACCACACTGGGAACAACGGGGACCATGTTGAGGAGAACTGGGATGACAATGTGGGCAACTGGGAGGGAATGCGGGTGACTGGGTCTGCACTGGTGGCAACTGGGCATGACTGCGACCATGTTGGGAGGGATTGGGATCATCCACAGCATGACTAGGACTATACTAGGGACAACTGGGTGCAACTGGCTTCACACTGGGAGGAACGGGGAGAAATCGGAACCATGCTGGGGGTAACTGGGATCCTACAGGGATCACAGTGGAAGCAGCTGGGCCCATGCTGGGACAGACTAGGATCATACTTGCAGCAACTGGGACTGCACTAATGGTGACTGGGAGTAGCTGTGATCAAATGAGCTGGAAGCAACTCTGGGCATCTGGGAGTGCTGGGAACATGCTGGGACCAGCTGGGTTATACTGGGAGAGACTGAAACAATAGTGGGGGTAAATGGGAGCAACTGGAATCATGCTGAGTGATAATGGCAGGAGGTATGCCTATGTCAAGGTCATACTGGGATCATACTGGGAGTAAGTACAATAGTACTGAGAGTATGTAAGAGTGACTGGGATCCTACTGGAATCAGACTGGGGGTGACTGGAAAGGTGCTTGCCATGACTGGAACCATACTGGAGGTGACTGGGAGCAACTAGGACCACACTAGGAGTTATAGAGAGTCACTCTGGGCATGACTGGAATAATACTGGGAGGATCTAGAAGATACTGGATGCAACTGGGATCATACTAGGAATGACTGGAACCATACTGGCAGTGACTATGGGCACTACTGGGACCACCCTGGGAGCTACTGGGATTACAATGGGTGTGAATGGAACCTGACTGGGGGTTACTGAGAGCTACTGGGCCCATGTTGGGAGGAAATTGTGGACACATTGGGAGCAACTGGGATCAACTGGACTGTACTGGAACCATGCTGAGGGGACTGAGCTCACAACTGGGATCATACTGGAAGCAACTAGGACTGTACTTTGGGCAACAAACAAAAACTGGGATCATGCTGGAGGCAACTGGGAATAACTGGAAAATACTGGGATAATTCTCAGGTAACTAGAGCCTCACTGGGGCAACTTGGAGTGCCTGTAACCATACTAGGGATAACTGGAACAACACTGGGAACAGCAGGGACCATGCTGGGGATGACTGGGACTACTCTACAGAAACTGCAAGTGATTGAATCTACACTGGGGGACACTGGATGTGACAGGGACCATGCTGAGAAGGACTAGGACTATTCTAGGGGCAACTGGGATCATACTTGTAGGAACTAGGAACAACTGGAACTATGCTGGGGGCAACTGGATCATACTGAGGGTGACTGGAATCATACTGGGATTGACTAGGAGTGGCTGTGGGCAACTGGAATCATGCTGAAAGTTACTGGGAGCATGCTGGGGGTGACTGGGATACACTGGGAGAGACAGGGATTTACCGGGATCATACTGGAGGCTACTGGGGTCACTCTGGCATTGACAGGGAGCAACTGGGATCACACTGGGGGCAACTGACATCAGACTGGGAGTGATTGGAATTATACTGGGATTAGAGTGCCTGTCATTGGACCCTTATTGGGGGTTATTGGGAGCTACCAGGCCCATGCTGGGAGCCAACTGGGGACATAATTAGAAGAACTGGGAGCAAGTGGGATAAAAACAGGGGCAAGTAAAACAGGAGGTTCACTGAGGTAACTAGAAGTGCCTGGCAATAACTACGAGAAAGTTCAGGGTACCTGGGATATACTGGAAGTGTCTGACACCATAGAAGTAGTGCCTGGGACCAAAGTGGGAGTGGCTGAGAATGCTCTAGAGGACCTGGGATCATGCTGGGGGCAAGTGTGAGTGACTGGGGCCATGCTGGGAGAGACGGGGACCATATTGGAATGACTAGGACTATGCTAGGGGCAACTGGGAGAACTGGGAACACACGAGATGAAACTGGGAGCAAGTGAGATCTTGCTAGGAGCAAATTGCATCATCATAGGGAATGACTGGGAGTGACTGGGCTCATAGTGGGAATGTTGCGGAAACTGGAAACGGGGGGAGCAACGAGGGGGCTCATAGTGGGAGCAGCCACTTCCAGCACCAGGAACCCCAAACCCCATTCCCAGTTATCCCACCTGCTGGGGTCCTGGCAATCCCAGGGTTCCCCCCCTCTCAGGGTCCCCGCTTTGCCCTTCCGGGGCTCTCCTGGGGCTCCCCAGAACCGGTGTCCCCCCGCCGGTGCCGCTGCTCCCGCGCGCTCCCCATGAGGCCCCAGCAGAGCTCGGAGGGCCGGCCGGGAAGCCCAACCCCTCCCGCCAGGGCTCTGCCACCACCCACACCGGGACCCCCTAAAACACCTCCCAGGGACCCCTGATGTCCCCCCAAGGGCCATCCACGGCTCGGCTTTGGAGCCCTGCCAGATGCAAACATCCCCCCCAAAAAACCCCAAAGCCAGCTCCCCCTGCCCAGGCACCTGCAGGATGGGGGACGATGGTCCCTGGGTGGCTGCAGTGAGTTCAGGAACTGCCAGGGCCATGAGATTCCCCCGTTGTCTCTTCCTCTGTTGCTTCCTGCTGCCACTCCACCTCTTCCTCCCTCCCTCTCCCCCATTCCCAAACCCCAAACTGTGAGGCAAAAGGGGCGCGGTAGAGGGGACACGCACTCCTATAAGGACCCAGTTTGGCCTAAAATCAGCCAATTGGGATTCAAGTTATCCAACGGGGTCTAATGGTTTGGTCTAAAATCCAACCAAATGGGCCTAAAATTGCCCAAAGTAGTTTGCACAAAATGGCCCAAAATCACCCTGAATTTCCAAAATGGGCTTAAAATCCACCCTGAAAGTATCTGGTTTTGCCTAAAATGACCCAAATGTGTATAAATCCACCCTAAAATCCACCTGTTTTTTACTAAAATCACCCACATGGACCTAAATTCACCCAAACATGCCTGAAACCAACACAAGAGGACCTAAAATCACCTTAAAAAGACTTGATTTGACCTAAAATTAACTAAAGAAGCCAAAAATCTGACTAAATGGGCCCAAAATCACCAAAACAAGGAACCTAAAATCACCCACCCAGGATTAAAATTCACCCAGTATGGGCATAAAATCAGCCAAAGGGTCCCAAAATACACACTAAAACTGCCCAGTTTATCCTAAAATCATCCAAACAGGCCTAAACTCTATACAAACGGGCCTAAAATCATCCCGAAGGATCTAAAATCCACTCTAAAACCCACAAGATTTAGCCTAAAAGTCATTCAAAGAGGCCTAAAATCCACACTACAAGGCTTGAAATCACTCCAAAGGATCTGCAACCCACCCTAAACCCACCCAGTTTGGCCCAAAATCACCCAAATGGGCTGAGATTGGGGCCGAGACTGGGATTGTCACCAGGATCGGTTCCGGTATCCGCGCGTTTGGCTGCACCCCTGGATGGGACTGAGTTGAGACTGGCAGGGGCCAGGGCTCTCAGGAGAGCTTTTGGGGACACTGGCCTCTTCTGAGCTTCGGGGAATTTTGTTGGGAGTTTAAGGGAAATTATTGGGTTTTTTGAAGATAATTGCAGGGTTTTCGGTGAGTTGAGGAACTTTGAGGGGTTTGGATTTGGGGGGATTTTATTGGTGCTTTGCGGGGTTGTTTTCTAGGGGTGTTTGGGAGCTTATTGAGATTTTTTGGGGTTTTGTTAAATTTTAGTGGGGTTTACTATGATTTTGTTGGAGTCTGGAGTTTTTAATGGTTTTATTATATTTAGGGGGGTTGAGGGCATTTTATTAGAATTTGGGGGGCATTTAGTGGGATTCTTTGAGGGTTTGGGTTCATTTGGGATTTTTTTGGTTTTTGGGGAGATTTTGGTGGGTTTTTGTGGGGCTTTTTGGGTGTTGCCAGGATTTCTTTGGATCTTGGGGGGATTTTGTGGGACTTTTTGTGGTTTTGGAGATATTTTTGGGGTTTAATTGGAGTTTTGAGAGGTTTGTTGGGATTTCAAGAGATTGTGTGGGCTTTTACTGAAATTCTAGGGTGTTCTAAGGGGATTTTGTGAGATTTAATTGGGATTTTATGGGTTTTATTGGGACTTTTGGGGGTTTTAAGGAGATTTTGGTACCTCTAAGCCCTTCCCCGCACCCAGGGGCAACCATAAAGCCCCCCAACCCTGAAGCCCCCCCAAACACCCACTAAAAACAAAATCCTCTAAAAATCCCAATAAATTCTTCGAAAAACCCAGAGAATACCTCAAAATCTCAGTAAAACCCACCAAAATTCAAAAAAAACTTCCCAAAATTTCTATAAACCCCCCCAAAACCCCAATATAATCCCCCAAAATCCAAAACCCCCCAAACCCACAAAACCCCCCAAAACCCAGTAATTCTCTCCAAAAACCCACTAATTCCTCCTAAACTCCTGACAAAATCCCCCAAAGCCCAAAAAAGCCCCCCCAAAACGCCCAAAAATCCCCACAAAATCCCCCAGACTCATGGGGGCTGTCTTGGATCAAGGGGGCACTGGCTGGAGGAACAGGAGCCACTTCAGTGGCCCTTGAAGCTTTTTGGGGAGGGGGAACGATGGGAGACCTGCATAAAAACGGGGATTGGGAACCCCTGTTGTGCCCCCTCTGCCCAAAACACCCAGACCCCGGTCCAGGGTGGGCCTGGGACCCCCTGGGACACCCAAATCTCCCCCAGTATTTCCCAAATCACCCCTCCAGGAACCCCAAACCCTTACAGAGCCCCCCAAGGTTGGCCCAGGACCACCCTGGACCCCTAACCCCTCCCCAGGTCCCCCATACCCCCAGAAACCCCTGAGACCCCCAGGAGCCCCCTGAGAGCCCCCAGACCCCAATCAGGCCCAGCCCAGGATGTCCCCGGAGACCCCCCCCCCCCCCACCCAGAGCCTTCCCAAGACCCCCCCCCCAGAAGCCTTCCCTCCGACCCCTCCCCAATCCCCCTCAGGGATCATCCGCAGATCCCCCAGACCCCTCCCCAAAACCAAGCCAGGACCCCGCAGGGCCCCAAAAACCCCTCACACAACACCCCAGGACCTCCCAGACCCTCCAAAGACCTTCCTACGACCCCCCACCTCAAGACCCCATCCACATCGCCCCCCCCCCCAGATCCCCCCCGTCAATGCCCCACGACCCCTCCCCAGAGCCTCCCTGACACCTCCAGGACCCCTCAGGATCCCCCCCCACCAAATACCCCTCCCCAGACCCCCAGGACCCCAAGAACCCCCCCAAGAACCTCCCACAATTCCCTCTTAGAACCCCCAACCCCCCCCCACATCTCCCATCCCCCACCCGTCCCGGCCGCCTCAGCAGCTCCAGGATCCCTCGGTCCTCTCCCAGCGCCTCCCGGAGCACCCGCCCGAGCCCGGGACAGCGGAGGAGGCGGAGGAGCAGGAGGAGGAGGGAACGCCCGCTTCAAGACCGACCCCGGGGTCAGAGGGCTCCACTTCCGGCTCGCCTCTAATTGGCTGGAGTTGAGCGGGGGAGGCGGGCGTTGTGAGGCGAGCCGCACGATGAGTGGTTGGTTTGGGGAGGATCGCGCCGCTATTGGTTGGAAGGGGCCCGCGCACGCGGCGGACGCGGTCGCGGCAGTGGCAGTCAGTCGTGAGGGGAGAACGGCTGAGGAGGGAGCTGAGGTGGGGTATGAACGGAATGGAGTGGTCTTAGATGGCTTTGGGGGGAAATAGGTGGGGGTTGAGGCGGCTCTGAGGGAAAGTGGGAGGTGTGAGGTTGCTGGTTGCTGCGGGACGGATTTGGGGGAAATTGGGCGGGTCTGAGGGATTTTTGCGGGGTCTGAGGGATAATTAGTGGCATGTCAGGTTGTTCCGGGGGGGAAACTGCAGGGAAAAGACGGGTATCTGAGGTGGGTTGGGAATGCGTTTGGGGGCAGTTGGGGTTGTTTGAGGGGCTTTTGTGGGGTGTGAGGCGGATTTGGGGCGAACGTGAAGGGAATTGAGGCGGTTTGAGGGGGATTTGGGAGGAGTTAGGGGCGTTTGAGGTGGGTGTAGGTGCATTGAGTGGTCCGAGGCTGTTGGGGGGCGCTTTGGGTGGTTTGAGGAGTTTTTGTGGGGTCTGAGGTAGAACTGGGGGGAAATGGAGGGGGAGGGGGCGCTTTGAGGTGAGTCTGGGCAGGAATGGGGAGATCTGAGGTTGGTTAGGGGGTTCTGAGGTGAGTCTGAGGAGAAATGGACGATTTTGGAGGAATGGTTAAGGGAAAATAGGGGGATCTGAGGTCGGTTTGGGGGGAATGAGGGAGTCTGAGGGGCTTGGGGAGGAGCTTGAAAGGGTCTGGAGGGTTCTCAGGTGGGTTTAGAGGGGTCTGAGGGGGATTCGGAGCATCTGGGGGGTTCTGAGGTGACTCTGGGGGGAATTTGCGGGGTATCTCAGGTGGGTCTGGGGTCAATTTTGGGGGGAACTGGGCGGGTCTGTGGGAAATTTGGGGAGGTTTAGGTGGGTCTGGGGGCACCTAAAGGGGGTGTCAGGGGGTGAAGGGGTCCCAGATGCCCCCTAAAGCCCTCCTGTCCCCACAGAGGAGTCCTGGCCATGGCAGTGCAGGACCCCCGGCCCAACCACACCATCTACATCAACAACCTGAATGAGAAGATCAAGAAGGATGGTGAGGAGGGGCTGGGGGGGTCTCTGAGTGTCACCAGGGGCTCAGGCTGTCCCTTGTGCGTCCCCACTGTCACCGTGATGTCCCCATTGCCAGTGTGCTGTCCCCATTGTCACCGTGCTGTCACTCTGTCCCCAGAGCTGAAGAAGTCCCTCTATGCCATTTTCTCGCAGTTTGGGCAGATTTTGGACATTTTGGTGTCTCGCAGTCTCCGCATGCGGGGCCAGGCCTTTGTCATCTTCAAGGAGATGAGCAGTGCCACCAACGCCCTGCGCTCCATGCAGGGCTTCCCCTTCTATGACAAACCCATGGTGAGACAGAGACTGGGGGAGAATTCTGGGATTTTGGGAAAAAAATGGAATTCTAGGGAAAAAACACCAAAATGTGACCACAAATATCCCTAAAATCTAACTTATAATCCTTCTGAATTCACCCTGAGCACCCCAAAACTTCCTCCTCTATGATACACTCATGGTGAAACAGAAATTCTGTGGAAAAACACTGGAATTGTGGGAAAAATTCCTGGTATTTTAGGAAAAAGACTGAATTTCTGGGAAAAAAACCGCAAAATCCTGCTGGAAATCTACCAAAAATCCCCTGGGAACACTCTCAAATCAAACTACGAATCAAAGCTTCCCCTTCTATGACAAGCCCACAGTGGGACAGAAACTTGATGAAAAAAAATCTGACATTCTAGGGAAAAACTGGAATTCTGGGGGAAAAAATGCCAGAATCTGGCCTCAAGTATTCCCAAAATCCAACCTGTAATCCTCCAAATTCACCCTGACCACCGTAAGGCTTCCCCTTCTATGACAAGTGCATGGTGATAGCCAAACCTGAGGGAAAATTTTGACATTTTGTGAAAAAATCCTGGAATTCTGGGGAAAATCCTGAATTCCTGGGGGGAAAAACCCCAAAATGCAGCATCAAATATCCCCAAAATTCAACCAGACCACCCCAAAGCTTCCAATTTTATGGCAAGTTTCTGGTGAGAGACAATTCTGGGGGGAAATGCTCAAATTACGGGAAAAATCCGCAAATTTTGGGGGAAAAAAACCTGAATTCTTGGGGGGAAAAATTAAATCCAGCCTCAAATATCCCCAAAATCCCACCAAAAAAAAAAAACAAAAAAAAACAAAAAAAACCAAATCCCACTAGGAATGCACCAAAATCAAGCCAGGACCTGCCCCAAAGTTTCCTCTGCTACAGCCAAACCCAGTGAGAACCAAATCATGGGAGAAACCCCAAAATTACTGGAAACCCCCTGAAATCTAGCCAGGAATTCCCAAAGCTTTCACTTCTATGGCAAACCTGTGGTGAAACTGCAAATTCAACCTGGAAGCCCCAAAAATCTGTTGGAAACCCCCAAATCCCTCTTGGAGCTCCTCCAAAATCTCTGAATTCCTCAGAAACTCCCAAATCCCTCCTAAATATTTCTGAATTCCCTCAAAATCCCTCAGAAATTCCTAGATCCCTGCTAGGACTCCTGAAATACTCCCAGATTCCTCTTGGAGCTCCCCCAAACGCCATCTGAAAATCCCAAAATACTTTCTGGAACCTTCCCAAATCCCTCGCAACCCCTGAAAATCCCTTGGAAAACCCCAACCCCCCGCTGAAACCTCTTCAAATTCTTCCAAATTCCCTCTTGAAATTCCCTAAAACCCCTCAGAACCCCCCAAAATCCCTCAGAAACTCCCTGAATCCCTCCTTGAATCTCTCCCAAATCCCTCAGAACCCTTGAAAATCCTTCAGAAAACCCCAAAATCCCCCTTGGCAATCCCAAAATCCCTGTTGGCACCTCCCAAATTCCTCTGAATTCTCCCAAAATTCCTTCTTGAACTTCCCAAAATTCCTCAAAAATGTCCCTAATTGCTCTTGGAACCCCCCCATATCCTGTCTGGAACCTCCCCAAATGCCACAGAATTCCTGAAAATCCCATGGAAAACCCCAAAATCCCTCTTGGAACTCACCCAAATCCCCTCTAAATTCCCTCAAATTCCTCTGAAATTTGCAAAACTCTTTCTAGAACTTCCCAGAGTTCGTTGAAAAACCCAATATCTTTCTTGGAACTCCCCCAAATACTTGAGAAAGTCTCAAATCCCTCAGAAAACCCCAATTCCTCCCCAGATCCCCCCAAAATCCTCGGGAACACCCCCAAAACCCCCTGGACTGATCCCAAATCTTCTGGAACCACCCCAAAATCCCATGGAACAACCCCAAATCCTCTTTGGAACCTCCAGAAATCCCTTGGAAAGCAGCAAATCTGAGCACTCCTGGGAAAACCCCAAAATCCCTCCCAGAGATGCCCCGAATGCTCTGAAATCCCCCAGATGCCCCAATCTTGGGAATGTGCCATCCCAGCGGATCCAGTACGCCAAGACGGACTCAGACATCATCGCCAAGATGAAGGGAATGTTCGTGGAGCGGGATCGGGACCGGGAGTGCAAACGGGACAAGCGCAAAGCCAAGGGGGGAGAGGCCCCTGGCCCCAAAAAGAGTGGGGCTGGAGCGCAGGGGGCAACGCAGGGGGCAGTGCCCGTGAGTGCCAGGGGATTGCTTGATTGGACTGGGGTCATTAGTGGGATTTTGGTTGTTCGTGGGATTTGGGGTTATTAGTGGGATTTGGGGTCATTCATGGGATTGGGGTTATTAGTGGGATTTGGGGTCATTCATGGGATTGGGGTTATTCGTGGGATTTGGGGTCATTAGTGGGATTGGGGTTGTTTGTGGGATTTGGGATCATTCGTGGGATTTGGGGTAATTCGTGGGATTTGAGGTCATTCGTGGGATTTGGGGTTGTTTGTGGGATTTGGGATCATTCGTGGGATTGGGGTTATTAGTGGGATTTGGGGTTATTTCGTGGGATTGGGGTCGTTCATGGGATTTATGGGATTGTTTTGTGGGATTTGGAATCATTTATGGGATTGGGCTCATTTGTGGGATTTTGAGATCAGAATCAGGGCACAGGGGATGGTGCCAGTGGGTGCCAAGAGATTTATAGAATCTTTTATGGGATTTGGGGTAATTTGTGGATTTTGTGATTGTTGCACAAGGGTCAGTGCCCATGAGTCCCAGGGTATTTATGGGATTGTTTTATGGGCTTTGGGGTCATTCATGGGATTTGGGGTCATCTATGGAATTTTGAGATCAGAATCAGGGCACAGGGGGTGGTGCTCAGTGGGTGCTAGGAGATTTACAGGGTCATTTATGGGATTTGGAGTCATTTATAGGATTTGGGATTGGGAACAAGGCACAGAAGGCAGTGCTCGTGAGTGCCAGGGGAATTTGGGATGGTTTTGGGGGATTTTGGGATTGTTTTATGGGATTTGGGATTGTTCCCAGGGCATTTGGGATCACTACAGGGGGTTTGGGATTGTTTAATGAGACTTTGGGATCATTTTGGGGGTGGTTCTGGGGGATTTGGGATCATTCCATTGGATTTTGGGGTGGATTTATGGGATTTGGGATTGGGGCACAGGGGACAGTGCCTGTGAGTGCCAGGAATTTGGGATCGGTTCAGGGGATTTTGGGATCAGTCCTGGGGGATTTGGAGATGTTTGGGTGGGGATTGGGGATCATTCCTGGGGATTTGGAATCAGTTGATGGGAATTTGGCATCATTTTATGGGATTTTGGGGATTGTTCTTAGGAGATTTGGGATTGTTTAATAGGGTTTTGGGATGGTTCCAGGGGATTTTGGAATCATTCCAGGGGGTTTGGGGAAAGGTTCAGGGAGATTTTGGGATTGTTCCAGAGAATTTTGGGGGATTTGTGGGGATTTGGGATCATTCCAGGGGATTTGGGATTGTTCCTGGGCATTCTGGGAGGGCATGGGGGGATTTGGATGGGATTTGGGGAGGATTTGAGTTATTTGGGTTCTTTGTGTGCCTTTGGGGTTATGTAGGGTAATTTTGGGGTTATTTAGGGTAATTTTGAAGTTGTTTGGTGTAATTTTGGGATTTTCAGGGTAAGTTTGGGATAATTTGGGGTAATTTTTCATAGTTTTGGGAAAATTGGGGGGTTTTGGGGCCCGCATGTCTGTAGGGTAATTCAGGGATAATTCCATGTGGGTTTGGCATAATTCTACATAGATTTGAGATTCTCACTGTACTTTTGGCATAACTTTGGGATTCTGTCTGTGCCTTTGGGATGATTTGGGATGTGTTGGGGTCTCTCCTCAGGGGATGCCGCCACTGGCGCAGCCGCCCCGGATGCTGCCGCACCTGGGGGGACAACCGCCCTACATCCCCCCCCCGGGCATGATTCCAGCCCCAGGAATAGCCCCAAATCCCGGAATTCCCCCGGGAATGGCCCCACAGCCTGGAATGGCGCCGATCCCTACCCCACAGCCTGTGAGTGACCCCAGAACCTGAGTAATTTAGAGGACTTGTGGGATTTTTGGGATGGAATTTGGTGGGATTTTGAGGGAATTTTTGGTGGAGAATTTTTGGGTGGATTTCCTGAGATTTTTGGTAGGATTGAGGGAACTTGGGGGCATTTTTTGGTGGATTTGTGAGGGTTTTGGTGGGATTTTGATGCGGATTTTTTGAATGGATTTGCAGTGGGTTTTGTGGCTTTTGGGACAATTTTTGTGCAATATTTTAAGGGGATATTTTGGACGATTTTGAGGGATTTTTTGGGTGGATTTTGTTTAATTTGGGGATTTTGGGTGGGATTTTTGTGCAGATTTTTCTGCATGGATTCTGTGAGATTTTCATGGGGATTTAGTGGTACTTTTTGAAGATTTTTACTGTGAGATTTAGGGGGATTTTTGGGGTGATTTTTGTGGGATTTTTTGGGGATTTTGAGGGATTTCTGTGGGCTTCGGTGCATTTTTTGTAAGGATTTTTGGCATGAACTTTGTGGTCTTTTGGGTGGAATTTTGGTGAATTTTTGGTCAGATTTGGAGAGACTTTTTGGGGGATTATTTAGAGAGATTTTTGGGGGGTTTTGGTGGGATATTGCACAGATTTTTATGGGGGTTTTTCCAGGATTTTTGGGCAGATTTTTTTTTAGTGTGTACACAGTGTGACTTTAGGTAGATTTTGGGCCTGATTTGGGGCAGATTTGGTGCTGATTCTGGGGTTTTTCTCTCATTCCCCACAGCTGTCGGAAAACCCCCCGAACCACATCCTGTTCCTGACCAACCTCCCTGAGGAAACCAACGAGCTGATGCTCTCCATGCTCTTCAACCAGTGAGAACTTGGGCAATTCCGGGAATTCTAGGCAGGGACTGGGGTATTGGGGTATTCTGGGGCTTTGAGAGGGTGGAGAGAGGTGAGGAGGCCTTTGGGCTCGATTTTTTTTTTTTTTTTTTTTTTGGCAAATATCAGGATTTTGGGGGGGAAGTTCTGGATTTTTTGAGTAGGAATTTCTGGGTTTTTGGAGGAATGTTTCCAGATTTTTTTGAGGAATGTTTTTTGGTTTTTTAGGGGAGTTGGGTTTTTGGGTTTATTTGGGAACGGCTCTGGAGTTTTTGGGGGAAGTTCCACGATATTTTGGGAATGCTTCAGGATTTTTTTTTGGAGAAACTTTCTGGACTAGGGGGACAGGTTTATCAGTTTTAGGGGGAACATTTCTGTTTTTTCTTAAGAAGGTTTCTAGATTCTGAGGAATGTTTCCAGATTTTTGGGGGAACATTTGTGGATTTTGGGAGGAAGTTCCTTGATTTGGGGGAATATTTCAGGATTTTCTGCAGGAAAAGCTTCTGGCTTTTTGTGGGGACAGTTACGGATTTTTTGCGGAAAGATCCTCAATTTTAGAGTTTATTGGGGTTTTTGGGGGGATGTTTCTGGACTTTTTGAGGACCATTTCTCAGTTTTTGGGGGAAATGTTTCTAGATGTTTTGGGGGACACTCCTGGATTTTTTTGGGGAACATCTCTGGATTTTTGGCAATCTTTCTGGATTTTTTCAGGGAGGCTTTGGTGGGGGGGAATGTTTCTTCACTTTTAGGGAGGTTGGATTTTGGAGGTTTTGAACAATTTTGGGAGGGTTTTTGTGGGATCTTGGAGGTATGTTTCTGGACGTGGTGGAATTTTTCGGGATCTTGTGGGATATTTCTGGATTTTGGGGGGTGTTGGGTTTTTGGAGTTTTGGGAATTTTGAGAATGTTTAAGTGGGATTTAGAGTTGGATTTTTGATTGATGGGATGTTGGATCTTTGGAAATGTTTTGGAATCTTTGGGTTTGTTGGATTTTTGGGGAGTTGAACATTGAAAGATTTTCAGAGCATTTCCCTGGAATTTTGGGGAAATCCTGCAGGACTTTTGGGGTTCTTGGGGATATTTTGGGATTTTGAGGGACTTTCTGAGATTCGCAAGCCATTTTGAGAGCATTTCAGTCGTATTTTGGGGGTAATTTCCCAATACTGGGGGTTTTCCCAAACTCGGGCTCTCCCCCTTGGATTTCTCAGGGATTTCCCCAAATTCTCAGCTCCTCCTGACCCCAACCCCCCATCCCAAATTCCCAGGCATTGGGAATCCAGGAGCTCCCTCGGGGGCATTTGGTGGCATTCCTGGAATTTGAGATTTTTTTGGGTATTTTGAGAGGAGTCATGTGGGGAATGCGTTGGATTTTTGGGGGAATGTTTCTGGAATTTTTGGAGGGAAATGTTTCCAGACGTTAGGGAATGTTTATGGAGTTGGATTTCTGGGGTTTTGGGGAGCATTGCTGGATATTTTTGGGGATGTTTCTGGATATTTGGTGCAGTTGGATTTCTGGATCTTTTGAGGGGGAAAAGTCTGGAATTTGAGCGGAAATTCTGGATATTAGGGGAACATTTCTGGACTTTTATGGGGAGTTGGATTTCTGGAACTTTTTTTGAAGCGTTTCTGGATTTTGGGGGGATGTAGCCAGATCTTTTTGGGAATGTTTCCAAGTTTTTTGGGGGGAATGCTTCTGGATTTTGGGGGAAAATTTTTAGGTTCTCGGGTTTTTTGAGGAATATTTCTGAGTTTTTGAGAGAAGTTTCTGGATTTTTTGGGGAACATGGCTGGATATTTGGGAATGGTGCTGGATTTCTAAGAGACGCTGTTTCAGGGGTTTTTGGGGGGGATGCTTCTGGATTTTTGGGGGGTGCATTTCTGGATTTTGTTGCGGAACATTTCTGAATTTTTGGGGAACCATTTCTGGAATATTTTTGGGGAACATTGTCAGATTTTTTGGGGAACGGTCCCAGGTTTCTGGGAGAACGGTTGCAGGTTTTTTCAGGCTCTCCTGACTCCACTCCCCATCCCAGGTTCCCAGGGTTCAAGGAGGTGCGCCTGGTGCCCGGGCGCCACGACATCGCCTTCGTGGAGTTCGACACAGAGGTGCAGGCGGGCGCTGCCCGTGAGGCCCTGCAGGGCTTCAAGATCACCCAGAGCAACGCCATGAAGATCTCTTTCGCCAAAAAGTGACCCAAAACACCCCAAACCCCACCAAAATACCCCTAACCCCCCCCAAAAAAGGGCCTGAAATACCCCAAGATCCAAAAAAGCGCCTCAAAACCGCCCCTAAATACCCAAAACCTGCCCCAAAACACCCCAAAATCCCATAGAAACGCCCTAAAATCCCTCAAAACCACCCCAAAACAACCTAAATCCCATAAAACTGCTCCCAAATTCCAGAAAACTGCCCCAGAAAAAGTCCTGGCCCCGATCCAAACCCCACACACACCCCTACTCCCCCAGGTAAGTTCAGCTCCGCCCAAATCTTCATTTTTTTAACCCAAATCCTCCTTTTTCCCACCTCAAATTATTTTTTTTCCAGCCCAAATCCTTTGTGAGTCCCCAAATCCCTTTTCCTATCCCAAAATCTCCCTTTTCCACCTCAATTCCCTACCCCAAATCCTGTTTTTTTCACCTCAAATCATTTGTGCATCCCAAATCTCCTTTATCTACCCCAGATAACCCTTTTCCACCCCAAATGCTTCCCTGCCCACCTGAAATCCCCTTTTCCCACACAAAATCTCCTTTTTTAACTCCAAATCCTCTTTTCCCATCCCAAGTGCTTCCCAGCCCACCCTAAATCCTCTTTTTCCACCAAAAATCTTTCCTCACCCTAAATGCCTCAATTCCCACCTCAATCTCCCTTTTCCCCTCCCCACCCTAAATCCCCCTTCCCCCACCCAAAATTCCTTTTTTACCCCAAAATCTCCTTTTTTCATCTTAAATCCTTCTTTTTCCACCCCAAATCCCCTTTTTCCACCCCAAAATCCGTTTCCATCCCAAGATTTCCTTTTCCCACCCAAATCTCCTTTTTTCCATCCCAAATCCTCCTCTCACACGAAAATCTCCTTTATCCATCTTAAATGCTCTTCTTTCCTCCCTACATCTTCTTACCCCAAATCCTTCTTCTTTCACCCCAAATGCCCTTCTTCCACCCTGGATCCCCACCCCAAATTCACTTTCTCCACCCCCCAGGGGCTTTTGGGGTTCCCAGGGAGTTTTTGGGGTTTTTCCCAGCATTGTACCCAGGGTCTCTCTGCAGACATTGCACCTGGAGCTGCCCCCACCCCAGATAAGCCCAAATCCCCTTTTCCCACTCCCCCACATGTTTCTGGGGTTCCCAAGGGGGTTTTGGGGTCTTTCCCAGCATTGTACCCAGAGTCTCTCTGCAGACATTGCACCTGGAGCCTTCCAAAATAAACCCCACTATGCCCCCCAGGGCTGGAGTGGTTTTGGGGGGATGTTGGGGATGGGGGGGTGGGGGGCGTGACCCCTGAGACTTCGGGGACTGGGGGGGATTTGATCCTGAAATTTGGGGGTTGGGGTGTTTGACACCCCAGGGTTTGAGGTTTGGGAGTATTTGACCAGGATTTGGGATTTTGGGGGGCTTTGACCCCAGGATTTGGGGATTAGGGGATTGGACCCCAGATTTTGGGGATGAGGGTTGGATACCCCACATATTTCAAACCCCAGGAGTTGGGGATTGGGGGTTTTAAGCCCAAATTTTGGAGATTGAGGGTGTTTGGCACCTTAGGGTTTGGAGATATTTGACCCCAAACTTTGGGAATTTGAGATGGTGGACACCCCAGATGTTTTAAACCCCAGGATTTGGGGCTATGGGGATTCTACCCAAACACTTGGGAATTGGGGAGTGTTTGACACCCCGGGATTTGGGGGTTTGATTCTAAAATTTAGGTTTCAGGGTGGAGGGGGGAGGTTGACATCCCAGAATTCGGGTTTAGGGATGTTTGACCTCCCCTGCCAGTGTTGGAACCCCCAGGATCTGGGGTCAAGGACTTGACCCCAGGATTTGGCATGTTTGACCCCAGGATTTGGGGTGTTTGACCGCCTCAGGTTTGTGGTCGGGGTTGAGATCGGAGCCATTCCCTTGAAACAGCGGCGGGATCAGGAAAGGGAGACACCTCAACCCAATAACGGTCCCCGACCCCGGGGAGAGACCTCGTCCCAATCCCGGAATGGACCCATCCCCACAATCCCGGACCCCTCCCCATTCCTAGACCCTGTCCATCTTATGGATCCCTTCCCCAATCCTAGACCCCTCCCCAGTTCCAGATCGTTGTGTTAACTGATCTCGGAGTGCAAAACACAACATGGAAAGGGGATTGCAGTATCAATCAAAAACAAATGCACCTTTATAGAATGACCACAGCAAATGTGTGAAAGGAATTAGGGAGAGGAAAAGAATAGAAAAGAGGGGGAGAAAGAGAGAGGGAGTATATCTACCAAATGTGGAGAGACGAAGTCCTTGTAGTCCAGCCGATGGAGTTTGCCTAGTCATGTTGGCAAGATCGCAAAGTCCCGGTTAACTCAAGGTTCTATTATAGTCCATTGCTGAGGGGGGAAACAGATATTGAAATGGCTGAGGGGGAAGAGATACAATCAAGAAGTCTATTGAAATGGCTAAGGGGGGGGAAAAGGTATTGAAGACAGGTACAGACAGTCATGTTCTCAGCAGGATAAGTCAGTATCAGCAGTGAGTGGGACCGACTGTTTCAGGACTGCTTTCTATGGGAAACCAATCTATGTCCAGTGAACACATCTGTACGCAACACTTAGCAGGCTTCCTGCTTCAGTCAGGCCAGCACCCCTGCATCAGAATTACGGGGGTCTGAGTCCTTGGCAGGGGGCTTCAATCTCTGTCCCTCATGGTGGTAGTGGAGCAGATGAAGGATTTTCCATGGTGGTTCTACCAAAGTTGCCCCAGCAAGTTCATGTGTCCAAGAGGTGGGAAAATTCCTGGCCTATTGTCAAGAAGCAGGTGCAGTCATAGGGCGTGTTGCCCCTTGGCAGGCCCTGCTAGAAGCAGTCACTGTAGACACAGCTGTGAACAATCACTTGGCAGGCCAGAATTCTGCTCAGGGGCCTCAGGATTTTTGGTGTTCATCCACGTCAAGCAGGCCAGAATTCCGATCAGGATCCTCAGGGTCCCGATATCTGTCCTGGGGATGGATGGTCGTGAGGTAAATGAGGGGAACTTGAGATCATCTCTCATACCAGCCGGTGACTCATGACAGTCTGCCATAGGTCTTCATCAGCAGGGTTCCATAGCATAGTTGCAAAGTCTTCAGGGCTTGTCGAGTGTTGGTAGTATATTCTGGAAAACAGAGACAGAATGTAGAGAGAGAGAGAAAAGAAGGAAAAAGAAAAGATAGAAAAAGGGGAAAAGGGAAACAATGAACAAATATAATTAATATTAATTAAAACAATATTCTTTTCAAACAATTTCTTCAAACGATCCAAACAAATCACAAATAATCAAAGGCATTAAAGCAATAAACAAATACAGTAAGTATTAATTTAAAATAATTTTTGCAAAACAAATCACCAAAAATCAAAAGTAATTTTCACAAAATCACAAAAGAAAATTGAGGATTATTTCAAAACACATACTCTAATTTGTAATTACCTTGTGTCAACAGTTTTGGGGATGTCCACAGTGAAGAGGACATCAGCCAAGTTGTGTGCATTAATTACAAACTTCAATTTTGTTAACCATTTAATCATTCTCCAATTCATAATGAATAAGATTGCTGATAAAATAAAACCAATCAGAACTAGAATCTAAAGCATAATGATGGGATGATACACATTGTTCAGAACACTTGTGGCAGTAGGTGATCATGCGAAAAGAGTGTCCCACCACCTGTGTTCGGCCTCTTTTTTTACTTTCTCTATGACACAGTGTATTTCTTTCACTTGGTGATGAACAGTTACCAGGGCTTTCTGTGCATTCTTCTTGATCTTCTCTAATATTTTTATTAAGTCCTGGTGAAGCAACAATTGCTTTACCAAAGTAATGTTCATCCCAATGGGAGTAGGTAATAATTTGTGAATTGGTGTTTAATTGGATTGTAAAAGGTAATGAGAGGTAACTGGAGCTTCATAAGAAGAATCACATCTTGCAATTTTGGTAAAGTTACAAGCACAAAAATTTGAATTATTTTTAGTATCCACTACTACATTTTCTATAAATACAATATCACAAGCAGTTCTAAAGCATGCACACCTATTGCCTATGTGTTTAAGGACTCCTTTCAGAAGTCTTGTTAGGACTAATTTCAAAATGACATTTTGCTCTGTGTCCAAACGTCTTGAGCTATAATTGCATTGCTTTCACAGATGAACACTTGTTCTTGGACAATACAAGGTTCCAAATTACCAGTTTGCCATTTTTTACCAATTTGACAGGCCCATTATCTATGTTCAGAAGGATAGAGAACAGCTCCATCATGATTCAGCCCTAATGCATTGATAGGAAATCTCAAATGCACTGAGGCATTGCATATAGTTAACACAAAAGCTATGGCTGTGTTTGTAATGAGGTCATAAGTAAAATTCACCAAGTTCCACCAGGACTGGAATTCTCTTTCAATATCAATGGCACTGTCCCAAATTTTTTTCTGAATTTTAGTAGGAAAATTCCTTCTTCACCTTCTCTTATCATTGAGGCAGCAACTGACTGCATCCACAATTGTGCCTGGATACAGCTGAGAACCAAAGAAAGGTTGTTGTGTGTAGCACTGAGCGCATCAATTACCAATTTGTGATTGTTTACATTTACCTTCTTCCAATTTGGTCATATGTTTGATAACAACCAGTGCAGTCATCCTTATTGGCTTTGGAAACGCAGCAGTTGTTGTTATAATTTAGTCAAATCCCTATTTGTGGCAGCCAATTTATTCATTAGTACTTCTGAATCAATGCTATTTAGCGTTCCCAAACCTGTTCCTGCAACACCAGTTATGTCTCTTAGCATCCATTTTTTAAAAGAGCTCCCTTTTCACAGCCAGGTCATCCAACCCTCAAAGGAAGTCTGCAATAAAGGTAAACAGGCCGGCTGAATTTCTGAGACATTGTTTTGCATCAGCAATTTGACTTGTTTAAGAGACCATGCCGGATTGAATATTTGTTGTTGTCCAGTTTTCCTGATTATGTATGGTCCAATTTCAAAAATTCTCAGACTAAGCATAATCGGTGGTTGGGAGGGAGTGGTGGTAGTAGAAGGTTGGGTCATAGCATTTATTATAAACTTAAGAGAAAGGCCTTTAGTATTTTTAGACCAGACACAAACTACTTCTGTGGTTTGTGTTAATGTAAAATTGTGCCAACAGTCTTCTACGCTGGGTGCATACAAACCTGTTCACACTTATTTGTCTGATCTGTCAAAACACTGATTGAGATTGCTTTGCTATAAGTAGTTCTGCAAATCATTCAGCTAATTTCTTCTCCCAGTACCCCTTGAAGCTGCCAGGATTTTTGTTTTTCCCATTCCTCCAAAGTGAACAAAAGCCTGGGACCAAGGCCATTCGGTAACACACTGACTAAGGGTACTCTCAGTCCCTTCTACCAGTTGGGGTATAACTATTGTACTTAATGTGGGCTTCGTAGTCTCAGTCCCTTCTGCCCACTGGGATGTAACTACTGTACTTAATGTGAGCTTTGTGCTCTCAGTCCCTTCTACCCATTGGCGTGTAACTACGGTTCTCAGTGTGCGCTTCATGCTCTCAGTCCCTTCTATCCACTGAGATGTAAATACAGTACTCAGTGTGGGTTTTGTTATAGCATCTATCCTAAATTTATGAACTAAGCCTTTTCAACCTAACGGGTCAGTCAAGTTATTTTGCAGGTGGCATGTCACATAAGTCGGTTTAGCTAAAGTAAAATTATGACAGCAATCGGTTCATTTTTACAATCCTTTGTACTTGCAACATTGTTTGTTTTGGGACCTAGCGTGTAATGCCCAACATACTCCTGGCAGCATCACAGAGTAAGGGGAAGTTGTTTGGCACACTCCCACTTGTTTGTATGACACAGTCTCGCTGAAGGGATATCCAGATCATTTTTCCCACCTGCTTCCATAAAATTTCCGACAACTGTAATGGAGGTGGCTTTCTCATGGAGAAATCTTTCCACTTTTCTGCATGCTACCACAATCATTTCACCAATTGTTCCAGTTAGGATTCTAGTCCAGTCCTTCTGATCCCATCCCTGCTCACTTGGATGATATACCTCGGAGTCATGCAGCACTACAGGCTCTAGGTTCGGGTGGCCACCCTTGGGATACGCTCCTAGAACATTAGTGTGATGGAGGGTAGCTTCAGATCATGACCATTCATCAGGATTCTGTCCATGGAATTGTGGTAGGATGCAGAAAGCAGGATTCTGTCCATGGAATTGCGGTAGGATGCAGAAAAATATCACCAGTGTTATCATGGTTCAGATGATTCTCATGTCCCTCGGGGTTCTTCTGTAAAAGTAAAAACAACAGAAATCCTTCCACTGAGGGGCAGAAAAGACTTAAAATGATAGGATTATCCAGCATGTATTTATCCAATGCTCTTTCCCTAGAGTATCAGAGGCTGCCCATGCATATTTATTCAGAGGGGTTTTCAGCACTAGTGGTACTTCCCCTACAGTAGGGAGGTCCACCAGAACAGGTTGTCCAGGGTAATGTGCTGGATTTTTTGAATTGTCAGGTCCCTGCTGTGAGGGAATGATTCTTGGAGCTGTTGGGCAAAAGGCAGTGATTTTGGGACATGCATTCACCCCCCCGCCATCTACTGTTCACTCCTTTAGCAGCTTCCCATAACTGAATTTCCCAATTTCCCTCCTGTGGCTTCAGAAGTCGTTTCAAAAGACCATTGGTCCTTTCCATTAGCTTGAGGGTAGTAAGGGGTGTGGAAAGTCCACTTAATTCCTTCACCTTTTGCCCAGTGCTGTACACCTCTAGCAGTGAAGTGGGACCTGTTGTCAGATTAAATTTCCTGTGGCTTTGGGAAAGTTCCAAACCACCCCTGCAAAGCTTTAACCGTATTACGACCTGTGGCCCTTTTAAAAGCATCAGCTTGAACGAACCCAGATACAATTTCTACTCCTACCAGCACGAAGTGTTTACCTCCTGACTTCTTAAAGGGACCGATATAGTCTACCTGCCACACGTCCCAAAAGCCTTTACCCTTTCTTCAATGCAGAGGGTCATCTTCTAAAGGATGTTTTACACATTTCCTTGGTAACCAGC
The DNA here is from genome assembly GCF_027579445.1 of Ammospiza nelsoni. NCBI lineage: Eukaryota > Metazoa > Chordata > Aves > Passeriformes > Passerellidae > Ammospiza > Ammospiza nelsoni. The sequence continues at coordinate 1,496,274 of NC_080667.1, forward strand.
CAACCACGAGCATGAGCTTCTTTGTAGAAATCTTTTGCACCCATGTTCTTTTTACGTGCAGCCATTCTAATAGTTGATCCCAGTCCTCAGTAATTTGTTCCTTATCCAGGGGGCTGAGTCTTGCTAGTTCATCAGCTCTATTATTCCACTCTCCTGCTGGATTTCCATCTGTTTGGTGAGAAGCTACCCAACCAACAGCAAAATTTCCTTGACTTGCAAAATCTAAAATTTCTTGCCACTTTTCCTTTTGCCACACTGGAATTCCTAACTTCCCAATCATTTTGCTGCCAGAAAGGAAGCCACTTGGTACAACCTTTGTACACTGCATAAGAGTCGCTGTAAATGCAGACAAGAGAAATGTTCTGTGCCTCATGTCAGAAAACACTCCAAACAGCTATGAGTTCCCCAGCCCGAGGGCTGCCTTCCCCTTTGGTAATGATTCTTTCACCAGATGAAATGTGTAAGGCAGCTGCTCTATATCTCCATACCTTCCCTTCCTGTTTTGCAGAGGCATCTGTGAACCAAGAACTTGCTGCTAGTTCGGGGAGAAAGGAAGGGCAGCTTTGATTACAGAGGCAGGTTTATCTTAGTTTCTAGCCAGGCTCTCAGTGCCTTGGATTGCTAGATTTTTAGCAGCATCTTCTGTTATTGAGACGGTATTACAGTAGGCTTCCATCTGAGCATACCATTTTATAACTGAGGCCCTTTGGGCTACCCCATCAGGTGGGGGGAGGTCCCATTAGTGGCAATTTTGATAACTTTGAAAGGGTCTCTTAAAACAATAGGCCATTGTTGTGCAATTTTTTCCACTTCTAGGAGAGCTAAGCTAACCACAAACAACCCCTTTCCCCAGGTAGTGTATCTTTTCTCAGCATCTTTGAAACCACAGGAACAAAAACCAAGAGGCCCCGTCAGACCCTCGGGACCCCACTGGCAAATATGTACTGATAGCCCTGAGGAGGCAAATCCCCATTCCACTTGAAAGGGGTCTGTGGGATGGATAGAGCCTAGTGCTTGGTGAGCTGTTGCCTCAAAAATCAGTAATTGCAATGCTTCTTCCTGAGAAGGAGTCCAATCAGTGTCATCCTTTTCCTCAGCAAGTCATAAAGCAGCCTAGCAATTATTGAGAAATCTGGGATGTATTTTCTCCAGAACACTAATAGTCCTAGAGCTTGCTGGAAGTCTTTCCTCCATTCAGACATTTGAATCTGATCTAAAGAGGTTAGGATATCAGTGGAATACATGTCATACTTCCTTTCCACCAAATTCCCAAAAACTTCACTTCCTGAGAAGGCTTCTGAATTTTCTCTGGGGGCATCTGCAAATCAATACTTTCTAAGTAAGAGATTATTTTCTGCTGATGTTCCCTTACTACCTCTATTTCAACCCCCCTCCCCCTGCCCCGCCCTCACCCCAGAATGTTATCAATGATTATCAGCTACAGGATCAGGTTTGGGTATATTTTCTAATTCCCGGGCTAAAGCATGGTGGGCTAAAGTGGGGGAGTGTTTGTAGCCTTGGGGAAGCCTAGTGAAAGTGTATTGCTGTCCTTTCCCATGTGAAGGCAAAATGGTCCATATCTTCTGGCTGTATAGGTATCATAAAGATGTCTTTGACATCCATAGTTGCCATTGCCGTGATTGAGTGAGCCTTTTCTTGAATTGATGTTATTAATTCAGCTAAGTTTGGGACCGCTGCTGTAAGAGTGTCTGTGTTGGCATTAAGCCTGTGAAAATCTATTGTTAGTCTCCACTTTCCATTGGCTTTTCAGACTGGCCATACCGGTGAATTAAAAGGAGAATGTGTGTGAATTATTACCCCTTAGTTTCTCAAGTCCTGTAGAACCGCTTTGATACCTTCTCTGGCACCAGAAGGTAGAGGGTATTGTTTTACATTAGTTGTTTTATTATAGGGTAGAGAGGGTGCAGCTTGAAGCAGCCTAATGTTAAGTGGCAGTGTGCCAAAAGACCACAGAAATCCCTCAGAGTCTTCCCACTGCCTCCCAGCAAGGACATCCATTCCTAATCAATTATTTGCAATGTTCCAAATTACCATTTTGACGACTAGTTGATGCCCATCTCCAGGGAGCGTCAGTTTGACTAAGACAACATTCATAGATTCTATAGTTCCCAGAGCATTAGGAACACAGCATTGTCTCTTAGTTGGAACAATTCCACACCTCTGGGTATCCTTTTTTGTTAGTGGAGAGATTTGATCCCCAGTGTCAATCAAAAAGGTTACTAGTACTCTTTTGGGGCCCATGATAGCTGTGATTAATTTATCTCCTGATTTATTTTTAGTGAACATTCTTAAATAAATTCAAGCTCTGCCCCTTTGCCCACCTGTAAGCAGCAGAGAGATTCTTTTTCCCGAAAACTCTTGGTTTTGGTTCACTGCCTATGTTCTGTGGGAGAGGCTGGGAGAGGGTTAGTTTTGGTTCCTGAGAAGGGAGGGGTGCACTGGGTTGAGTCAATGAATTAGGTGCTAATTATTTATTATTTTCTGCAATTTATCAAGGGGCAAACCATCCATCACCTCTTTGGGGACCCCTTTATAATTTCCAACAACCACCAATGGTGGCGGTTAGAGATCTGTTTTCCCTTCTCTATATTTTCACTGTGAGGAGCCCCAATAAACCAAACACCTTTTGTTTTTTCTGATTTCTCCTCCGGGGTTTTTATAGGTCCATTAATTAATTGTCTACAATAACTAATCAGATCTACTGCAATTTCACCCCATGTCCAAACTTTACAGCTACTGGCAGGTGAATCAGATTGAGAAGCTGAAGGCTGTGAGGGGGAAGAGTATGGAGTGAAGCCAGGCTCAGTAGATCCACTTTGGTCAGTGGAGTTCCTGAGGAATCTATCTAGTCTTTCTACAGGATTCAAAGCCATTATGGTTTTGTGTAGAGTCATTGCTGTAGGTTTAAACATTTCTGGAAGCCCACAAATTCAAGGGGTCATTAGTTCTGGCTTCACAGGTAATTGCATTGGGGATTCAAAACCAGGATGTAATTTCTTTTCATGAATCATTTGCAGGCCGCTTTGTGGACACTTTCAAAGAGCTGGTCAGGGTGCCAACGATTGCCTGGGGGGGTCACCCCTTTCCAAAGGATTCATTTTCCCGGCCCAGAAAGACGCGCCCTGTGTCAGGGACCATCCGTCACACTTATCTCCTTATCTCCTGTTGTCAAGAAGACTCCATGTCCCCAGTACCCACTGGCCTCCTGTTCAGCTAATTCAATTTGATCTCCACCACTGAGGGACACTCGGAAGACATATTCTGTCTCCAATTCTTGTGGGAGGTGCCCGAATTCTTTTTTCAGCTTAGCTAATTAGGTAGCACTGAATGGTATTTGTTTAGTTGTGATGTGTGGGTCAAGATCCTCATCATTAATATAGTTATATTCTGTTTGAACCAAGGGTCTCAAGCGAGGACAGCAGTACTCCCCACAATTTTTTACCCCCTGAAATTCCTTATGGGGATAGATTTTTTAATCTGAGGAGTTTCCTTTTCCTCTGTAGAGGAATCAGTATTATGTGAATTCTTAACATATTCCTCTCTAAGGGCAGCTCACAACATATAGATCTCGTTTCTATCTTCATTTAATTGTTTTTTCAAAATTTCAACTAGGTTTTGAGGGTAATCTATTATTGCCCTTTTCTCACTTCTTCACTTAAAACGGGTCTCTATGGCTGCTGTGAGACAAGCTCCCAAAACTGAGCAGAGGATGGTCTTATTTTTGCCCAGTTTAAATTTTGTTTTGTGTTGTAAAGAACATATTCTGTCAATAACATTTTCTAAATTAACCAGTTGTTCTCTGCCCAAACTTCCCAGTTTGGCATTGTATTTAGCGAACAGAGCACAAAACTCAGCTTTAACTTTTTCACTGAAGTTTTCACTCATTTTGTGAAGAGACCAGAACCATGACAAGGAGATACAGACTTAAGTTACACAATCACACAGCCTTTGCTGTGTTCCCCTTTGCTTCCCTGGGTGGGTGAAGGGACAAAGCTGCCTGAGAGGCCCTGCTTAGTTACTCCAAAGGCGTCCCCTCCTTCCCAGACAGTCCAGATACACACACTAAAACGGTTTTTTTGTGAAGGGACCAAAAACCACAACAGGGAGGTACAAACTAAGTTACACAACTACACAACTCTTGCTGTGTTTCCCCTCACTTCCCTGGGTGGGTGTGGGGATGAATCTGTCTGAGAGGCCCTGCTTAGTTACTCCAAAGGTGTCCCTTCCTTCCCAGACAGTCCAGATACACACAAACACTAAAACAGTTTCCCCTTTTTGCACTTAGAGATCTTTTGTGAAATTCTGAAGACAGAACCCTCAGTTAAGTATTGGGATGTTTTTCACCTAGGTGTGTGCAGTTTGCGGGAAATTCTAGTAACGCCCCTTGCTATCCAGATATGTTCAACTCTTTGGGGAATTGTCGCAGACATTTCTCCACAGAAATCCTTTCTTTCAGATTTCTGCGTCTTCAGGAGGCCAGAGGCCCCCAAAGAGAAGGTAAACAATTATTATCAGCTGCTGTGGAATGCAATAGGATTCACCTTGATTGGCTCATTTTCTATGTTTATAATTAAGGGCCAATCATCAGTGCAAGATAGGGGACTGAGTCCCTGGACACAACTTTGTTATGGATTTTTTTCTATCTATTCTTAGCTTAGCTAGCAGCTCTGCAAACCTCTCTCTATATTCTATTTAGTATAGTCATAATGTATTATATATCATATCTTAATAAATCAAGCCTTCTGATCAAGATACAAGATTCACCGTCTCTCTCTCACCAGCAGCGGCCCACTCAGGTCAATGTAATATCTGGTGACCCCTCGTGTCAGAGCAAAAATTAATTTGATAAGACCAGAGGAGCAAAATTGCTGCACTGGGTAAAAATCCTGTATGTGTAGCATTTGATGGTTGCTTTGAAGCGACCACGAAAGTGGATTCAAGCCAGGAGCTGAAGAACTGAAGATCCTGATTTGGACAGAGTTCACAGCCAAGGCTGACCACAAGAGAACCTTTCCTCTGGAAAACCATCAGGAAAGATGATGGAAAAGAGCAGCAGACCTGTGGAGCTGGCCAGAGCAAGCTGGACTCTTTCAAAAGGTACTGTTCACTTTTCTATCCCTGATGAACCAGCCCTTCGTAGCTTGTGGCTGTTCGTATGGCAGACCCATGCCTTGCCAGAAGAGATTCAATTCTCCCCTTCAGAGGAGAAAATCATGGCCCTCTGGAAATATTGGTGCAGAGAAGACGGTTTCCTTTTGTCAAAAACAGATATCTATGAATTCTTTCGATGGGCAAAGCTTTTTGGGTTCTTTGCTGATGTCTTATATGCTTTAGATGTTTTTGTCTGGGAGTGCATGGACTCAATTATCCAGTGCATCTACAGTAAGGGACGCGTGTTGCCTTCTATCTACCCAGCATTTATAAAGCTTTTCCCTGTCCTGAAGCGCAGAGCAGCTTGTTTTCCATGGATCTCTAACTGTTATGGCCAAGCTCTGTTTCCACTGCCCTTGGCAGAAGACCTGGTGGGTGATGACTTTGGGCTTTTTTCCCCCCCCGCTTCACGGCGGAGGGGGGCGAAACTTCGCGGTGCGAAGAAGTTTTTTTTACTCTTTCTCCGGACCATGCTCAGATGGAGCCTTCTCCTTTCCCCCCTTCTCTCTCTCCGGGGGGATGGGAGTGGCCGCTCAAGCCAGGGCCGGCCTCTCAGACTCCGCCTTCAGACATGGGGGCGGCACCGGTCTATGAGGTTTCCTCCACGCCCCTGCCAGAGCTGTCACTCCAGGAGATCCCGCCCCCGCCAGAGCCTGTGTCGGAGAAGACAGAAGAAACAGCACTGTCAGCGATTGACCTGTTGCTAAGCAACAGCGACGCTCCGCCGCTCCTCCCAGCTCCGCTGGTGCCCGTGCCGTGCCCGCCGCCGCTTTCAGAGCCAAGGGACGCAGCAACAGCGTGTTCCCGCGCGTCCCCGCCGCCTCCGCAGCGGACCCCAGAGTCAGCAGCAGAAAACGGAGTTGAGCCCGCGGGACCCTCGGAGCAGCCCGCGGCGGATCCCACGCTCAGCGCGGTTCCCCCCCCCGGTTCCGGCTCCCTCCCCGATGCTTCCACCAGACGTCCCAGCAGTCGCTCTGGCGGGGGGTCTCTCCTTCCGTGGAGCGGGGGCTGCCCGCCAGCTCACTGTTGTGGCAGTCCAGCTGCCTGTTTTTAAGATCAGCATTCTCGGCGGTTTGGGGGGTGGTTTTTCGGGGATTGTCCCATGGAGGCCGCCGCCTCTCTTGTGCCCTAGTGGCATGGGGGGGCAGGTGCATCCAGAGAGTTCTGCCTCTGATCTCCAGCCCGGAGGGGATGGGGATGAAGCCAGGGGGCGGATGAGAGACAAACCCGATGCATTGCCAAGGGAGAGGGCACAATTGGAGGAGACCATAGCTGGTTTGCTGTGGGAAACAAACATCTCCAGACCCCAGATGGGATTGCTGGGGAAGGCTTCTATTTCCCTGCTGCTGGCATGCCTCAGTGGTTTAGGGGAAAGGAAGCGTCTCACTACCCGTGCTGCCATTGTGCTGGCAGCAGGGTTCAGGCCTGTGGATATACACAGCCTTCCTTATGAGTTTGGCCTGGGCCGTTTGGCTCAGAAAATTCCTGGGCCAGGCCCACTGCGAGGCCTCCTTATGATTTTGGGGATACTGGTTTGTCCTACCGGTCCGGGTCCCCCCCTGTGTGAGCCAGTTTTGGGGTTCCTGGTCCAGTATGGGCCAGGGCCCCCAGGGCCTTTCCTTCTCTGGCACTGCTCTGCCCAGCTGCTGCTCTTTTGCTTTTCGATCAAAAAAAAAAAAAAAAAAAAAAAAAAAAAAAAAAAAAAAAAAAAAAAAAAAATTAAATAAAAAAGATTGAAAATACTGGGCAGCAGCTCTGAAGCGCTGAAGCACTGAAAGCACTGAAGGGCCAGAAAAGGACATTCTAAAAATTGTTCAAATTGTTTAAAATTGTTTAAAATTGTGTTATGCTGTTTCAGGACAAAAAGGACTCTAAGGACTCTCAGATGTCCAAAAGAAACAACTTCAGCTGATGGACTGTTCCTGAAACTCAGCTGCATGGACTTGAATTCTCTTTACATTGTATTTTGCAATTTTCTTATATTGTAGGATTGTTTTAGTGAATTGTTAGTATTCTATATTTTATAGGTGAAGGAATTTCCTGTTCATTCCACATCAGCATTTTTTCTTTTATTTTATACAATTTAGAAAGGTGAGATGTCGCAGACATTTCTCCACAGAAATCCTTTCTTTCAGATTTCTGCATCTTCAGGAGGCCAGAGGCCCCCGAAGAGAAGGTAAACAATTATTATCAGCTGCTGTGGAATGCAATAGGATTCACCTTGATTGGCTCATTTTCTATGTTTATAATTAAGGGCCAATCATCAGTGCAAGATAGGGGACTGAGTCCCTGGACACAACTTTGTTATGGATTTTTTTCTATCTATTCTTAGCTTAGCTAGCAGCTCTGCAAACCTCTCTCTATATTCTATTTAGTATAGTCATAATGTATTATATATCGTATCTTAATAAATCAAGCCTTCTGATCAAGATGCAAGATTCACCGTCTCTCTCTCACCAGCAGCGGCCCATTCAGGTCGATGTAATAGGGAATGAGGGGCTGGGTGTGGCTGGTGTAGAACTTTTTACCTGTATTATCAGCCCATGCCTGGTCCTTCTTCAGTCTAACCTGGTTTTAGCTAATTTTGCGGTTTGCAAGTTCTGTTAAACTTGTTATCTTGCTCTTGATAGCATTTGTTGTGTCACTTGCTCTGCTATCTTGCTTTCTCTTCTGTCTCGCTTTATGTGCACATCTCATTCCAGTGCTGCTTGTGGTGAACCTTTCCTTGCACACCACTAAGGATTCCCCCATACCCCAGTGTCCCAGCAGCTCCATGCCCAGCCAGGAGGAGCAGCAGGTTTGACAGGGCATCCCCCCAGATTTTACCCACACTAATAATACAGCCGGACACTTGGGAAGCTGCCTTAGGCTTTATTGTCCACCACCATCCCAGGAGGGAGCAGCAAATTGTCCCCCCTCCTGCAGACGCTGATTCCGGGGGCTCACAATGCTTCCTTGCTTCCATGAGGTTCTGTCAAGTCCCAGTGAAACCTTGGTGCCATATTGTTCCAGAGCCTCACACTGCTCTCCTGGCTTCCACAAGGTTCCTCTGTTACCCACTGCAGCCTTGGCTGCATGAGGGTCTCTTGGCTTCTATGAGGGTCTCCTGACTTCCAAGTTCCTCTCTGACCCACTGCAGCCTTGGCTGCATGAGGGTCTCTTGACTTCTGTGAGGGTCTCCTGGCTTTCATGATGCTCCACTATGTCCCAAGGGGCATCTGTGGCTTGGCTTTGGAGTCCTGCAAGATCCAAAGATTTCCCCTCAAAAAACACCAGCCCAGGGACCCCCAGGGTATTTGGGCTGAGCTGCCCTTCTCCAGGCATCTGCTTGGAACCCAAGTGACTGTTGTGACTCCATTGGAATGTCATGGAACAAACTGTCCCTTGTAAGACTGTGGGGTGCCACTGTGAACATTGCCACTGCCCATGGAACCAAGTGTCCATGGTGACACATTAGGCCAGGCCTAATGGAACACGGGAGGCCACTGTGACCCAATGGAAACTCATGGAACCAAGGCTCTGTTGTGAAACAGAGGGGCCTCATGGCACCAAGGAGACCATTGTGAGGCAATGAAATGTCCTGGAACAAGGAGTAAATTGTCAACACAACAGGGCCTGATGGAGCCTAGGTGCTGATGGGACATTTCCAAGTGTTCATAGTGACAGAGCCTGGTCTAATGGCACACAGGACAACATTGTTACCTAATGGAATCTCATGGAACCAAGTGTGCACTGTTTTACAGTGCAGCCTCATAGAAGTGAGACCATTGTGTTGCAATGGAATATCCCGAAACCAAGGCTCTGTTGTGACAAGGACACCACTGTGATGGAATGGAATCTCAAGGAACCAAGGGTCAACTGTCAACACATCAGGTTCTCAAGAAACCAAGTAAAATACTGTGACACTGTGGAATCTCATGGAACCAAGTCTGAATTGTTACAAACAGGGGCCTCATGGGACCCAGGGAACCATAACAACACCATGGAATCTCATGGAAGCAAGTGTCCACAGTTTCACGGTGCAGCCTCACAGAGCGCTGGACACCATTGTGTTGCAATGGGAACACATGGAACAAAGGCTCCAAAATGACACAACAGGGCCTCATGGAATGCAAGAGATCATCCTGATGGGATGGAAACCCATGGAACCAAGGGTCCACTGTTTTACAGCATGGCCTCATGGAGTACTGGAGACCATTGTGACACCATGGAAATGAATAGCCGAAAGGCTCCACTGTGACCCAGCAGGGCCTCATGGAATCCAAGGAGACCGCTGTGATACAATGGAATCTCTAAGCTCCAAGGATCAATTGTCAACCCATGAGGTTCTCATGAAAGCAAGCAGAACATTGTGACAGAGTGGAATCTCATGGAAGCAAGGCTCTACTTTGATCAAGTGGGGCCTCGTGGGACACAGGTGCCACTGGACATTGTCAGGCCTAGTAGGAACAAGACACCACTGTGGCAGACCAAGGCCTCATGGGACCTGGGAGAGCACTGTGACACAATGGAACCTGATGGAACCAAGGGCCCATTGTGACACAGCAGGGTCTCATGGAACGCCTGTGCCACTGGGACATTGCCAAGGCTCGTGCAAGCAAGGTTACACTGTGACAAAGGAAGGCCTCATGGTAGCCAGGAGATCACTGTGATGCAATGGATTCTCATCAATCCAAGGCTCCATTGTGACAAAGCACGGCCTTATGGAAACCTGGTGCCATTGAGACATCCCCAGCCTTGGTGGAAGCAAGTGTCCATTGTGACACAGCACAGCCTCAAATCACAGGAGAGCAGAGGGATGCCATGGAATCTTGGGGAACCAAGTGTCAATTCTAAACATATCGAGGACTCATGGAACCCAGGAGACTATGGTGATGCTGCACTTTGCCACAATGGGGCCATGCTTCTGTGAGAATCCATGGACCCACAGTGTTCTCCTGGGTTCCAAGAGGCCACACTGTGTCACAATGGCCCCTTACTTCCACAAGCCACGACATGGTCCCAGTTGCCCCTGGGTTCAATGAGGCCATGCTGCGTTCACAACTGACACTTGCTTCCATGAGATTCCATTGCATCACAGTGGTCCCCATGTTTCCATGAGGCTGTGCTCTCTCACAATGGACACTGGGTTCCACAAGAGCTGGCAATGTCCTGGTGGCACCTGTGTCCTATGGGCCCCACTTTGCCAAAGTAGAACCTTGGCTCCATGAGATTCCAGGCTGTCCCAGTGCTCTGCTGAGTTTGATGAGGCTGTGCTGTGTCACAATGGACACTGAGTTCCACCTGCCCTGGCAATATCCAACTGGCACCTGGCTTCCACGACGCCCCGTTGTGTTTGCAGTTGACACTTGGTTCACCAAGATGTCACTGTGTCACACTGCTCTCCTGGAAGCCCTGAGGCCTTGCTGTGCAATAATGGAGCCTTATTCCAACTAGACCTAACAATGTCCCAGTGGCACCTGTGTCCCATGAGGCCCCACTCGGTCAAAGCAGAACCTTGGGTTAACAACTGACCCTTGTTTCCTTGAGATTCCATTGTACCACAGCCATCTCCTTAGTTCCATGAGGCCCAGTTGTGCTACAATGGTCTCCAGCATTCCATGAGGCCCTGCTGTGTCACTATGGAGCCTTTGTTCCATGTGTTCCCATTGTGACATGATGGTCTCCAGTACTCTATGAGGCTGCGCCTTGAAACTCTGGACTCTTGTTTTCATAAGATTCCATGTTATCACTGCCAGGAAAATCCACAAACGCCAGAGGTTTATGTCCAAAAATGAGACAGAGGAGTCCTCCAACTTTATGTGAATAAAGGGAGAGAGTTCACTGGGGCACACAGCTGAAGGGTTTTCTCTCTCAAGGTTTCCGAGGGTGCAGCTTCTTTTTATCCTAAACTCCCGGCTGCATGCTGTCCTCTTCCTTTTCCCATTGGCCAAGGTACTAGGAAGGCACAGCCTTCTCAACCTGCCTACCCCATATTCCTTCTTGAACCTGGCATTACCCCTCAAAGTTCAGGCTTGTGCAGACCCTTGTCTGTTTCAGGAGTCAAGTTGTCTTCACCCAGCAACAAACCTGCTGCCCAAAGGCAGTAGAAATATTACCACCCATTTCAAAGATATTAACACCCATCCCTTTACCCATCAAATTATTTGTAAAGACATTAGCTCACATATTTCCTCTCAAATTGATGTATCTTGTGCTGGTGACAGTCTTTTAAATCCAGCCTTCTGCTTGACCTTTCTGTTGTTGTAGTTCCATGGGCAGAGGTTGTTGTGTTTTACACCTTCCCATGGGCAGGCTGGTGTTCAGCCATCTCCAGGACAGCAGGGCCCCACCCCACATCACTGTGACCTGGGAAGACAAAATCCATCACTCCAAATGTCCCTCCTGTCTCCTTCTTCCCAGGCATTTGGTTTGCTGCTGGTTGCTGCAGGAAAAAGGAGATGACTGTGACACTTTGGGGCACATGGAAACAAGGAAACTCCTATGACACTCTGGAGTCCCATGGAACCAATATCCATTGTGACACACAGAAGGTCAGAGAACCAAAGAAAGTCCTGTGACACTGTGGGGACCATGGAACCAAAAGGCTGACATGTGGAAATAGAGATTCCGCAACCAGCAGGTTAGTGAAGTAGATATGTTTGTTTATTCAGCACTGGACACATGGGGAATCACTTCTTCAAAGCTGGGTGTGTCCAGCAGAGCAGATGCTCTGTATTATATACACTTAAACCCATACATATTTATCATTGCCTATACATATCCATAACCTCTCCCTGCCTGCTCTCACTTTGTATGTCAATCAGCTTTTATTGTTCTGTGCTTGTACACTTTTAGCACTCTTCACATCTGCAATTCTCCAAGGCTTCTTGTCATGGTCCAAATCACAAATCCAGTTTTTACCAATTTTTCAAGCACTGGTTCAGTCTTCAACAATAGGCGAGATCCCTTAAAGTACAGAAAGTCCCCTTAAGGTATAGGAAAGAGGACCATCTGCTCTTGATTACACAGCAATATAGGAAACTTTTCTTGATTACACTGTGAACTATAGTCTGTTTAAACCTTGATTACACAGCCAACTATAGTCTGTTTAAGCCTACATCAATCCCCCTTTTCAAAACTATAGGCAAATTCTTTTGCCTTCTAGGTGATACCACAATATTTTTATTGTGTTTTCATGTGCTTCAAGAATTGCAATCGTTACATTTATAGATTTCATTATCCTAACAATCCAAATAAGCATAAACAATAATACAACTAGACTTATGCAAACTAAAACTAAAAGCACTATTATAGGATGACACAACATATTTAAGATCCCAGTGGCGGTAGGGGACTGTCACTTGTATTAGGGATGGCTGAATAAAGCGACACAGACTCCAATGTTGTCAAAAGGCAAATGCCCAGTTTATTAGCCATCACATTCTTTTATAGACTGTTCTGACAAAGCTGGACCTGATTGGTCCTCAATAAACACTCCTCACATCATTGGCTAATTAGGAATAACACCCTTCTTGTTAACATCATACAAGTAAATAATAAAACACCAGCTGCAAAGATAAAATATTGTTTTAATTCTTTCTCTGAGCTGTCTCAAAAATCCCCAGAGCAATGCCTGGGAAAGTTTATCTGACTCTCTCTGACCAGACTGTCAGCATCCACAGGGGACCATCCAAAAAGTACTTCCCACCAATGGTGTGTCATGTCATCCCTTACTTGCCTTAAAACTTTCCCTATCTCCTCAACATCATGGTGGATTGTGATTAAAGTTTTCTTTCCAGTCTCCTTTACTTCTTTGAGAATGTTCCCTAGGTCTTCATGTCTTAATAATTGTTTTACCAGAGTAAGGTTCATGTAGGTAATATCTCCTGAACCGTAGTAAAATTAGTTTTTGCATGCCCACCTATTTTGACAAAATTGCAGATACAAAGGTTAGAGTGGTTATAGATCATAGAATCATCTATCAGTATGGTGGGGCATGCTGTTCTTAGATATGCACAGCCTTGGCCTATATACACAAGCATAGTTATTTGGTTAACTGGATGAACCTCAAAATGACAGATGCTCTGTTCAGTATCTAGGCAAATGTCTTGTTCATCTATGGTGTTGCTTTCACAAATGAACCCTAGTTGTTCCCTTGCAAGACAAGACTCTATATTTATAGTTCACCACTTTCCTTTAGTCTTTCGTGCGCAAGTTCTATGTTCTGAAGGATATAACAAGGTTTTGTCACGGTTCAATCCTAAGGCAATGATGGGGTGGATCATGTGTATTGAGGCATTATGAATGGTCAACATGAAATCAGTCACTATGCTAGTGACAGGCTCATAAGTGAAATTTACTAAAGCCCACCAGGGCTCCACCAATCTCTCTTTCTACCTCAGCAGTATTGTCCCAAACAATCCTTCAGATCTCAGTGGGGAAGGTGCCCTCCCCTCCCACTTGTATAATTGAGGCAGCGATTGATTGCATCCATAGTTGTGCCTATATACAGCTGAAAACATTTTAATGAAATATTGTCTTGGAATGTATTTAGTGCAGTTATTGTTAACTCATAATGCCACAGTTCCTCCATATTTTCCCACCCTGGTAATACTTTCAATAATTTGCATTGGCTAGTGCCTTATGCTAGCAAGGAAGACTGAGAGGTTTTTATAAATTAACTAGATTGCTGCCTGCTATAGCTAATCTGTTCATTAATCTTTCTGAATCCATTGTATTCAAACCCCCAGTCCTGTTCCCAGCACCTCTGTAAGGTTTTTCTTCCTTCAAGTTGTAGGTATAATTTTCTGTAGCCAATTGGTCCATTCCATGAAGGAAGTCTTAAGAAATGGAGCACATTTTGACCAGATGTTAGAAGCACTCACCTGCATTGCCATTTCGACTCACTTCAGGGACCATTCTGGGTTAATCAATAGCTTTTGAATTCCCGAGGGGAATTGGGCCCTATTTTGGTAATCAGAGGTTGGAGCTCCTTTTTATATTGGGGCTTTTAATTTTTTTTTATGTTTTCATCAAGATCCTTGACTTAATTTAAATAAATTTGTGTTATTGTATAGAAATTGTATACCCCAGTGTTCTTTGCTTTCAATAAGAATTCAGAAACTGTACAGTTAATTAAGCTTTTATTGCCAACCTCTGTTGAACCTATGGGCCCATATTTTGTTGCATCATATAATACTTTCCCTAAGAAGTTTGTAGCATTCCCAGTAACAATCATACCTGTAGACTCATAGAAGCCTCCCAACAACTTTTAAATAGTGGTGATGCCATTGAAGGTGCACATTGGTATGACATTTTTTGGATTTTGCATATTCACACATCCTTTGATTAAGATTAGGATTGTGTAAAGAGTAGCTTTCCAGGACATACTTGTGTGACCTTCCAGGAAGACTGTGAAGCCTTTTTGATTCTTGTGTGATGTATCCGTGATGCTTGTTCCTTGATCTTGACTGCTGTGAAGGATGTGAGGAGCCATTGGAATGGTCTCTCCCACTGTGGTTCCAGAGTTTTTTTGTGAGAGTCTTTACATACACACAATCTCCAAGTTGGATGTTATGCACAGGCCCATCCAAACCCCTGCTTCAAGTCCCAACTACATTTCTCAGTTTCTCAGTTTTGTTTAGTTGTTTGCCTAATGCCACTATGTATGAGATCATAATTTCATCCCTAGCTTATGTGGACATCCCTTTTTGTATTCCATAAGGTCTCCCATACAAGATTTCAAAAGGGCTCAGTCCTTCTTTTCCCCTTGGCCTAGTTTGTAGGCACAAAAGTGTTAGAGAAATAGACTGAGGCCAGGTCAAGTTTGTTTCTTGTCCTAATTTCACAATCTGCTGTTTGATTAAGTGGTTCATCATTTCTACCTGTCCACTTGACTAGAATGATATGGGGTATGAAGCTGCCAATCGATACCCAAATGGTAGCTGATTTGCTGCACTATTTTTGAGGTAAAATGTGGTCCTCTTAATCCTCTTTGTCCTCTTAGACATAGTTGCTGGAACTCCAAAGAGCGGTATGATTTCCTCTATTTGTATTCTTGTTACCTTCCAAGCCTTGGCTGTTCTGGTAGGGAATGCCTCTGGCCAGCCTGAAAAGGTATCAGTTAGTATCAGTAAATATCTATACCCCCCTTTTCCTGGAGTTCCATAAAATCATTCTGCCACTGATGCCCAGGTCCTTTGCCTTTCCCAGTTTGGCCTAATTTTGGTTTGGGGGTATTATATTTTTGGGATTAGTCTGGAGGCAAAGATCGCATTGCAGAGTCACCTGTTTCACAGTGGCATGTAATTCCTAGCAATAATTCCTTTAAGTAGAAACTGGTGTAGGGCGTCTGCCCCCCAGTACCTTTTCTTGTGCTCTTCCCTAACCAAAGGCCATATTAAATAGGAGGGAATGATCAGTTGTCCTTGTGGGGTGACAGCCTACCCTTCTTTATTAAATGACCCATCTAGGTCAGAAATGAGGCTTTGATACGCTTTGGTATATTTTGGCTCACCTTCTAAGGAGATTCGCCTATCAAGGCTCCTGTTTTTACCTTTTTCTTGGCTGCCTGTTTTGCCTCTCTGTCCACCAGCTAATTTCCTTTTTCCAATTCCTAACTTACTTTTTGGAGTGCTTTGATGTCCATGATTGCCCCTTTCTCAGGGAGTTGGTCTGCCTCCAACAGTTTCAGGATCTCTTCTACACATTTAATGTTTTTGCCCTGTGAATTTAATAGTCCTCTTTCCTTCCAGATTGCTCCGAGTGCACATACGACTCAAAGCTATATTTTGAGTCTGTATAGATATTCACAGTTTTGCCTTGGGCCAGTTCCAAGGCTTGAGTTAGAGCAATTACCTCTGCCTTTTGTGCAGAGGTATTGATGGGCAAAGGTCCTGACTGTATTATTTCTCGGCTGGTGGTGATGGCATATCTAGTGTGTCTTTTACTGCTTAGGGCATAACTGCTTCCATCTGTGAACCAGTTTTCTGTGTTCTCCACAGGACTATGTTTCAGGTCTGGACAGCTTAAATATGTCACTTTGGTGGTTTCCAGACAGTCACGATGTGCTGGTTCTTCTGTATTTCTGCTGAGGAAAGAGGCTGGATTAACAATATTATTTACCACAATTTACACATTGTCTTGTTCTATCATTGTAGCCTGATATTTCAAAAGTCTTTGTTGGGAAAACCACTGCCCACCTTTCATTTCTAGTACTGCAGATACTGTATGAGACACTAGCATGGTCATTGTCTGGCCCAAGATAAATTTTCAGGCCTTCTGGATGTTTAGTGCCAGGGCTGCGACTGCTCACAAACATCCAGGCCAACCTTTTGCACTTGTGTCCAGCTGTTAGGAAAAGTAAGCCACTGATCGGTGATACTGGCCCAGATCCTGTGCCAATATTCCTAGGGCAATCCCCTGCTTCTGATGGGAAAAGAGAAAAAATGGTTTACTCACATCTGGAGTCCCAAGGCTGGAGCTGACATCAGAGCCTTTTTCAGTGACTCAAAGGCTTGTGTAGCTCCCTTGTTCCATTGAAGGTTCTTTCATTCAGTGGTTGTCAGCATATATAGGGGTTTAATCAGCAGTCCATAGTTGTAGATCCACAGCCACCACCACCCCAAAAAGGTTTGTAATTCTTTCACTCTTTGTGGCCTTGGCATTTGGCATATTGACTCTTTTTGGGCTCATCTTAGAGTTCTTTGTGTCCAGTACTAATCTCATGTCCTAGATAAATTACCTCCTGCTGCATTACTCGGGCCTTCTTCTTAGATAACCAGTACCAAGAAGTTTAGCAGACTCACCATCCAGGTCAGGCTAGCGTCCTTTTTTTTGGTGCCAATCAGGATATCATCTACATATTGTAACAGCTTCCCTTCTTCCGATGGGGCCTCCCAGGACTCAAGATCTTTTGCTTATTGATTGCTGAATATAGTGGGGCTGTTCTTGAATCCTTGGGGTAATACAGTCCAAGTAAGGTGGGTTTTACACCCACTTTTGGGGTTTTCCCATTCTAATGCAAATATATTTTGGCTGGCTTTATGGAGAGGGAGGCAAAAGAAGGCATCCTTCAGGTCTAAAATAGTAAACCAGGTTAGTTCAGATGTCAATACAGTCAACAAGGCATATGGGTTTGCCAACACTGGATAGAGGTCCTCAGTTATTTTATTTACAGCTCATAAGTCCTGCACCACTCAATACAACCCGTCAGGTTTATGGGCAGGTAATATGGGGGTAATAAAATCAGACTCGCACTCCTTTACAATCCTAGTTGTAAAAATTTTTCTATCACTGGCCAAATTCCTTCCTGGTCTTCCCTTTTCAGGGGCTACTGTTTGATTCTTACTGGCTGCAATCCCTCTTTAAGTTTGACTTTGGTGGGCAGAGCATTCTTTGCTCTCTGGGCCACATCAGTGGCCCATACCCTGGGATATACCTGGTCTGCGATTTCTTCACTGGTTTTGTTCTCTGTAGAAACACTAGCTAGGGGTAAGCTCATTATTTGTATATAGTGCTGCTCATTTACCTCTGGAGTAATCTTTCCTTTTTCAAATTTAATTACTGCCTCAAATTGCTCTAATAAATCTCTTCCAAAAAACTCCCTTCAGAGAGTTAGGCATATACAGAAATTTGTGGATGCCCTATTGTTTTTCCAGTTTGTATCTCAGAGGTTCACAAAAGTACACCTTTTCACTTTGACGAGTTGCACCTTTTACCAAGATATAATAATTTACCAGGGGCATCAAATCTTGGTTCAAAACCAGATACATTGCCCCTGTGTTGACCAAAAATTCCACTTTCTTTTGTTTTTCCCTAGCTTCATTACAATCAGTGGATCCACTAGGGTGGATTCCCTAGGTCCCCGTCAGTCTTCTTCTACAGGGGCCACTATCTTCCTTTTCTGGTTATTCTGTACTATCTCCTTATCCTTGGATTTTTCTGGACATTCATTTTTACAGTGGTCAAACCTTTTGCATAACACACATTGGTCCTTGCCTAGTCAGGGCAGTCCCCATTTCCTTTCTCCCTCCTCCCTGGTGACCGTCACCACCCTTCCATGTCCCCACTTGTACTTTTCTTCCCTGTTACTAAAAACTCTCCATGCTTCATCCAGGAACACTTATTTATATATTCCTGCTTTCTGTAGGATGCAGCTTTTGCAGCTTGCGCCTAATATCTCCTCTAGACTTGCCCAGAAACAAAGAAACGAGTTATTGTGTTCCTACCTCTGACCCAGGATCCAGCAGTGTGTTATGGCGCATCATATCCCTCAGGTGATCCAGGAATTCAGATGGTGATTCAGAGGAACCTTGTTTGATTATGTGTCATGTGGACAAATTTATGGTTTTATGAATGGCCCTTTACATTCCTTTTGAGATTCACCCCTGGTATGCCTGTAATTTCTCTATGTGTGCAGACCTGTTCACAGCCCATTTTGGGTCTTGGAAGGGGAAGTATTCTATAATGTCTTCCCCCTTGGTTTTATAATAATCATCAGCCAAATCCCCTGTAGTTTTTAGAATTAATTGCTCTTCTGTTTTAGTCATATATTCTAACAATAACTGCGTCATTCCAATCAGGATTGTGTCGCTTTACTATAAACTGGAAGTGTTTGGATGCACTTAGTGGGTCTTTCTGATAATCTTTAGCAACTTTTTCCATGCCTCTAAATTGGTGACAGAAAAAGGTGTCTTAATCAGCAGTGTCCCTCCCTCAGGCACTACTGCCTCCCAGAGAGGTGCCTGCACCACCTCGGGAGCTGATTTTTTCTGGTGTGGGAAGACACAGGATTATCTGAGGGAGTGAGGGTTCTGTCTGAGTCTGCATCTGTTCCTGTAATTGTGGAGGAGGCTTAAACAAATCAGTTAGGTCCTATTCTCGTGCCTGGTGAATTTTATCTCTTCTAGAGTACTGTTGGCCAATTTTGCATGCTGAGCAACATCGCTTCAATTTACCTTTAAGGTCTTTGTGTTTTTCCTTCTCAAGGGCAAGTACAAGAGAATCTTGTGGTGGCACAGTCTCTCTGCCACTATGGGTGGTTTCAGAAGGTAAAAAACATACCTGCATTTGATGCTTCATCCCATTTTCCCTCTCTCCTTAAGAACAGAATTAACTGCAAAGTAATGTTATAGTCTATAGTTCTGTTAAGGGGCTATTCAGCCTCATTCTCTAATCTATACAACAGCCACCACTGGTTGCAATATTTAATAAGAGTCCTTTTATTTTTTGTCTCTCCTGAGCCAACTATATGTTTCCAGTGCACTAATATGCAGCCTAAAGGGGTTTTTCACTGGACCTCTTTACTCTGGCCTTTCCCCATTCCTTCTGTTCCCTTTGGGGCTTCTTGCCCCTAGTTTCCATGGAACTTCTTTGTACACTTTCTTATAGTCTTGTCCCAGTTATTTTCCTAGCTATCGTATTTCTGGCCATCAAAACAGCCTGTCACATACACAGATACACATTCACTAGTTTCAAAGCTAGCTTAATATATTATTGGTTACAACTTGGATCCATAGTTTGCTGATGTTTTAAGTATACAAACTGTTTGCAGTACTGGACGTACCATACAAAACATTTTAGGCACTTTGTCCATCACTGACCATGCCCCTTGCAGGGTCACAGAACTGCAGATCAGAACTCCCTCTTGCTTTGCAGTGATGCTGCATCTCAAACACACACACACACACACACACACAAAAAAAAAACCAACACGGAATGTTTTAAGTACTTAACATAAAATACCCAGGCATTTACAAATTTAACATCCAATTATTATTCCACTTAATACCCCTCCAGCAGCTGTAAGTATAATCCAAGTAATCATTTAAAAGGGTCTGCTTACCCTTTTCCTGCTTCAATCATTAGCAGGTCCATCCTGGCTCCTGATGCTGGGATGCAGCAGTAACCCTGGATTTGCTTGATCTGCACTCAAGATTGCTAGCTCTATCAGTCAGCAAATCCCAGGGCACCCTCCTCTGAAAATTCAGGGCCCCCTCCTCCTAAACAGGGACTATGCCGTACACCAGATGTCTCTGAGTGGTTTACCAGCAGCCCCTGACCAGGCACCAGCATCCCCTACAACTTACTGGCCCCACCTTTGTCAAACATGCTCTTTGCAACCACAGGAGGTTCTTCCCTGCTCCTGCAGTGAGCAGCTGGGGAAGGAGTTACTCCAAGAAAAGGGCTCGGGGTGTGCCTAGGACATCATCCTCCAGTCAGTCCTGCAGACGAGCAGAGAGACTCCTGACTGGTTCACCAACTGACATGTAGAAATAAGGACTCCACAACCAGCAGATTAGTGAAGTAGAAGTTTGTTTGTTCAGTGCTGGACACACGGGGAATCACTTCATCAAAGCTGTGTGTGTCCAGCAGAGCAGATGCTCTGTATTAAATACTCTTAAGCTCATACAAATTTGTCATCGCCTATACATATCCATAATCTATCCCCGCCTACTCTCACTTCGTATGTTAATCAGTTTTTATTGTTCTGCGCCTGCACACTCTTAGCACTGTGTCCTGGATTGCCAAGCAAATTGTATTCTATTTGCCATCTGTATGGCACTTGTCTTCTGTTAAGGGGGCAGTTTTCCTTATCTCTTCCACAACCAGGGAGACATCTGCTGATGACAGGCTATTGAATGTCATTGCATGACTGATAAGAACTACAGCATCCCATTGTGAGATGCTCTGCCTGGAGGGAGGAGCCAAGCATTCCTAGTTGGATGTAATCTGGAGTTTCTGGAACACCAGCACAGCTTTCTCCACTGGATCTTCAGAGGAAGACTACACCCTTCTACAGGATCCCTGCTCCAACAGAACCACACCTGACACTCCAGGGGGACTGCAGCCACAATTCCAATGGGACTGCTGCCAACATCCTGACCAACAGGGTGTCAGGTTGTGTTCTCACTCTATCAGTATCGTTTTGGTCTGCTGCATTGTTTATCTTTTTATTTTCTTCCCTAATAAAGAACTGTTATTCCTGCTCCCATATATTTGCCTGACAGCCCCTTAATTTCAAATTTATAACAATTTGGTGGGGGGGGTTTTACATTTTTCCATTTCAGGGGAGGCTCCTGCCTCCTTAGCAGACACCTGTCTTTCCAAACTAAGACATATTGCTTTCTGGGGGTCTTCTGGGCAGTGGTCATGGGATGAAGTAAGCAGTCTTCCTAGTATGCCCTTTGAATGAACCTGGTCTTTGTGCAGACTCTCTTCACATTTGGCCATTCTCCAAGGCTTCTGGCCATGGTCTGAAACACAGATCCAGTTTCTACCATTTTTTTTGAGCACTTCTTTAGTCTTAAACAATAAACTATATTCCCTTAGGGTATAGAGGATCCCCTTAAAGTATAGGAAAGAGGACCATCTGCTCTTGATTATACAGCAGTACAGGAAAAGGACCACCTTTTTTTGATTACACTGTAAACTACAGTTTGTTTAACCCTTGATTACATAGCCGACTATAATCTGTTTAAGCCTGTATCACGGCCAAAGTGACACCGTGCAGCCCCATGCAACTGAGGGTCCATTGTGACACAGCATGGCCTCATGGAACCAAAGAATCCAAAGGAATAAAACATTTCTTGCAGAGCTCTGTCTTGGGGAAAGGGAATGTCTTTGGTGGCAGCTTGGGCTTGGCACATACTTGAGGGTGTCTTTCCTCATTTTTCAATGAGGAAACTCAGGAATTTTTGATTGCTTCAAAAAAACAAATCCCTAATTTGCCTGAGTGCAGCCAGTTCTCCAAGCAAAACAGGTCCCAGGCGCGTGAGGAGAGACAGGATGGGGTTGGGAATGTTGAGCAAGGTTGTCCACACTGGATCAGGCCTCAATGCACAGCTTCTCTGACCAGGCCTGACCACCTGAGGAAAGTCCCTGGGTCAATAGCAGTCACTGAATGCTGCAATCAACTCTTCTCTAAAGAGAAACTTAATAAAATACAATCTTTAAAATAGGAACTCATATTTTTTAGAAGCACTTTGAAGTATTTCTCCATTACTGCAGTAGGAAAACCTTCTTAATGAATGGCACCAGATCAGAGGGAAATCAAGGCAGAGCCATGCTTTGTCAGGACTGCCTTGATCCTAATGAACCCTGTGGTGCATTTAGTGCTGAGCCCTGGAATCTCAGAGCCTAAGAGGAGATTGCACAAACCTTTGGAGTCAGTCAGAAAAAAATCCCAAAGTGCCTCGAGGCATTAATGGGTCCCACTGAGGTCCATCCCCAACACAGGCTCCTCATGGACTCCTTGGAGGAGAGAATTGGAGACCAGATTGCACAAAAACCTCTCAGAGACTCAGTGTGGAAAAGAAAGTCCAAAGCACCTTAAACACCTTGCATATCTCAAAGTATTAATGAGCCCCACTGAGTGTCAATACAAAGCTCTCAAGGGACTAATTAACGCAAATAACTGGGGTCATGATTGCACAAACTTCTCACCGAGTCTATACTGATGCCTTAAGAGGCTACCTGGAACAGAGGTGAGACAGTGTTAGATTGTTTTGTCTACACTGTGAAGAGAACTTGCTAACACTCTATCTGAAGTTCAGAGTTATATACTAATGCAGTACTGAATCTGGAAAGTATGAAAGCTGAAACTTAAGGCATCAGTATCAAAAGGGAAACACCAAGTACTTTGAAAAAATGGAAGTACCTCGAAGCATTAATAAGCCCACTGAGTGTTGTTACTGACAAAGAATCCTAAGGGACTCATTACATCAGATAATTGGAGGCCATGATTGCACAAACCTCTCAGAAATCCAATGCAAAAGCACAACCCAAAGTCCTTTGAAGAACGTGCACTCCCTGGAAGCCCCCACAGGGCCATTGCTGAGCAAGGCTCCCCAGGGACTCCTTCCAGCAGATCCTTGAGGCCACTGGGATGTGGGCTAGGGGGAGATGCTGAGGGCAGGACAAGGGGCTGAGAGTGCCCAGCCTGGCTGGGGCTGTGCCAGGAGGCCCCAGTGCCTCAGGACAAGGTGTCTCCTCACAGCCCTTGGTGGCACAGACCCTGCTGTGCCCCAGGGCAGCAAGACTTGGCTTCTCTTTGTCCCCACCTGTCATCACTGCCTCCAGTTCTCTGCTCTGCCTGGGGCCTGGGGCCACTTTCTCAGTTGTGTCCCCATTAAAGGTACCAGGAACTTTGGAGTTTGGTTCCGACTGTGGATTCTTTAGAGGTTTCTTCATCTCCCTCTCAGGGACTGATGTTCAGGGCCTCAGCACAAAGCCCCAGAGGCTCATTAAAGTCCTGGTACTGTGTCTGTGCTGCTGAGCTGGGCTGGGCTGCACCAGCAGGGCACAGACAGAGCTCCCAGGGGCTCAGCACTGGCAGGGGCTGTGGGATATCCCAGAGGGGGCTGTGCCACAGTGGCACCTCTGCGGCTGTGTCATAGAGGCACAGAGCAGCTGTGATGTCAGAAAGGGGCTGTGTGACAGCACAGAGTGGGTTGGGTGAGGTCACAGATGGGGCTATGACATCACAGAGTCTGTAATGTGAGGTCATCAAGCAGCTACAGCATCATAGAGGGCACTATGTGACTTCACTGAGCAGGCTGTGATGGCTCAATTGTATGACATCATAGAGCAGGTTATGATGTCACATGGTGGTGATATGACTTCATAGAGTGGGCTGCAAGGTGACAGAGGAGACATCCTAGAGTGGGCTGTGACATCACAGGGCAGGTTGTGTGACCTCACAGTGTCGACTGTAACATGTCTTAGGTTGCAATGCAAGATGTGACCAAAAGTATGTTATCTATCACTGGGAGGTAGTGTCACGATCCATCCTTATGAACCAGTTTCATGATGGTTCGTGGATTGATCTCAGGGTGCAAAAGAACCGACACGGTACAAGGGATTGGCAGTGATAATCAAAACAAATGCACCTTTATTGAATGACTACAGCAAAATGCGGTAGAGGGATTAAGGGAGAGAAAAGATAGAGAGAAAGGAAAGAGAGAGAGAGGTGGGGGGGGGGGGGATATAGCTACCAAATGTAGAGACAAAGTCCTTTGGTCCAGTCCAGTTGAGGATCTGCCTGTTACGTTGGGGAGATCTCAAAATCTCTAGCTAACTCAGAGGTTTTTATTATGATAATTCTATTGAAAATTTGGGGCGGGGGGGATACAATAAGGAATAGATGTAACAGGTAGTCTATGTTCTCAACAGTAAGCAAGAGCCATTGTCTTCTTGGTCCAGTGGTCACACCTGCTGCAGGCAAACATCTCCCTTTGGTCAGCTTGCCTCCCCCAGGCTGGGGGTTTCAGTCCCAGTGCTTGGAAGGAGGAGAGGGGCCTTTTCACATAGGAGTTTCATGTCTCAGTCCTTGATGGAGAGGCTTCTGACATCTCAGTCTGTCTGTCACGGTGGTTGCAAAACAGGTGAGGGTCCTCTGTGGGAGACCACCCAAAACTGAGGAGAATTCCAGCCAGTCCGAGAGGTGGGACAGCTTCCAAGGCTATTGTTGCAAAAAGGACACAGAGCCCCCTTCTTTGGGCTCAGTGTAGCATACAGCAAACAATACCTGTGAAGACAGTAACTTAGCACTGTGCTCTCCAGGTCTCAGGGCCTTTGGCATGTGACTTTCTCCTTCAGAGCCAGAGATTCCAGACAGGGGTGGTCTTCTCTTCAGTGGTCCCCAAATGACAATCATGAGGCAGATGAGGGAAAATTCGGACAGACTCTCACAGGTAAGGGGTGTTCTTTATCTTTTCCATGTCTCATCCTTCATAACTCTGAGGGCATATCTTCTGTTAATGGCCAAGATGTTAAAACCAGATGGGGCAGTTTTCTTTACCTCTTCCACGACCAATCCTCCCTCTGGGGAGATACCTTCTGTTAATGGGCCATTGAGCCTCACTGCATTGTGGAGAGATTTATTAATAATTGGTTAGCTGAGAAAGACCACGCTGAAATAATGCCGCTGGTTAAGCTGAAAGAGAAAAGCCAGCAGTCAGCAAGCTAAAAGGAAAGGTCAGCAGTGACCTTGCTGCAACATGAGGAAAGGGAGTAGAGATATTCCTGAATATATCCTGAGAATATGTAGAAAGTATCAAAAGTAGAACCATAGGAATGTAGAAGTAGGCGTAGATGCTGATATGTAAGCTGACCAATCCTGAGCTCAACTTTTGCAATATGTATGAAGCTTATTATTAACTGTATTTAACCCGCCGTACTGATCAATAAAATTGGGCCTATGATGATCAACGGATGTCTGGGTCTCCTTCCGTCGACAAATGGTGGAGAATGCGGGCATAACCGAATCTCTGCCCTTTTTCTCGATTAAAAGAAAAAGGGATTACGCCACGGTCGGGAAGTTGGGTTTGGGTCCCGGCAGCAGGGACGGTGCCGGAATTTGAAGCACCCTTAAGGTTCACAACGGTGGACTTAAGCCAATACGTGCCGCGGGAGCCTGGAGAGCTGCAACAGCGCGCGCTGATTAACAGGTATGGATAGGCAAGCGGCATATGATTTATTTACCGCCTATTTAGAGCGGCGTGGGATAAAAGGGATAGATTTAAAAAAGGAGTTACCAGGGTTATTAGCCTATGGCCATGCTAAGGGTATTTTTTCTAACCCTCATACAGTTCATGAGCTAGCAGAGTGGAAGAAGTTTGGGGAAATATTGTGGGATACAGTGTTGGACGATGATAAGTCAGCAAAGAAATTCGGGAAGTTATGGCGGGTGGTGTATAACACGTTACTGCAGCAGGTCTCTGAGAGAAAGGCAGCAGAAAGGGCAACAGAAGCTCATAGGAGGAATATAGGGTATGGTCGTGAGGATGATCCCCTGGCACCTTCTGTAACTAAGATACTTATGCCTAAGGGTCCCCAGGAAAGTAGTGTGGAAGATTTTCCTATAGGCGCAGTGGAACCGTCTGCACCTTTCCTGTCTGAGGGGGAGGGCGAGTCGGATGGTGGGGGTAAGAGCAAACCAGCTTTGCCTCCGCCACCGGCTTCGGGCGGGTCGGACGGTGGGAGTGGGAGCAAGCCAGCTTCGCCTCCGCCGCCAGCCTTGCCTCCGCCGCTTCCCCTCAATGAGCCGGCTCCGGTTACAGCTTCGGCGGGGGGGCTGCATACCCCGCGCGAGCCGGCTCCAGCGGGGGGGCTGATTGCCCCCCGCGGGCCGTCTCAGCTTGAGCCGGCTCCGGTTTCACTGTCAGCTCCAGCGGGGGGGCTGCTTCCCCTGCTTCCCCCGCGCGAGCCAGCCTCTGCTTCACTGCCTTCCCCGTGCGAAAACTCGGTGCCTGCACCGAAGCGCCAGCAGCATAGCACCCTTAAAGAGCCAGATCCCATCCCAGGGGCACACCGTGATCCATGGGGGGAGATGGCTAAACAGAGGAGGGAAGCTTGGGCTGCTTTGGCGAAAGAAGTAATGCAAATGGGGGATGGTGAGGCGGTGGAAATAGCTTCTAGTCTTGCATGCCCAGTTACATACACACCACACTATGATGCACAGGGGAACCTTACGCATAATATAGCAGAATATACTCCCTTAGATTGGAAGCTGTTAACTCAGCTACGTTCTACGGTTAGTCAGTTTGGAGTAAAAAGTGAACCTGTTAAGCAAATGCTAGATTATCTTTTTAATACTCAGGTTTTATGTCCTAATGATTTAAGAGGTTGATATTCACTCAGCATCAGCAGTTGTTGTTTAATGCACATGACCCATTACATGGAGTAACAGTAAAGGAGCTGATGGGCTTAGAGGCATTTTTACGTACAGAGGCACAGATGATATCGGGAGAAGATAAACTTAGGGAGTCTATGTGGTTAGTGAGTGCTGCAATTGACATGGTTAAAGAGCCAGGAGGGTTACCGGTTTATATGGGCATTAAACAAGGTAGAGAAGAATCATTTGGAAATTTTATCGATAGAGCAGCTACTGCTATAGATCGGGCTGGTGTTGCAGGGCCCTATTGAAGTAGTGTGCCTTGCAAAATAGCAATCCAGCAACCCAAAGAGTGCTAGCTACTTTAGGGGCAAATTGGGCTATTGAGGAAGCATTAGAGTGAATGGCATTAATGCCAACAGCTTCACAGGCATTTATAGTAGAAGCCTTAAAGGAATTAGGATTAGGGTTGCAAAAGCATAGTCTACTCAAAATCAGGTGTTAGCTGCTCTTGCTCCTCTCCGAAGTGGCTCACTGGTGGTCACGTAAGGAGGCTCGAGACCATTCATCAAGTGTTACCGATGCGGCAATGAGGGACAGACACAAGTTGCCACCGTGTCATCAGAGACACCAGCTGCTGCTGTAACATCGCTGCTACCTCCTGTCTGCAACCCGCAACAACAGGGAGCCTCGGCTTGGACTTATCAGCAGCAGTAGACGTCACACTAATGACGAATCGGCCTGAGAGGATACCCACTGGAGTAAAGGGCCCTCTTATATTAAATGGACAAACATGTGGAGCATTATTGCTGGGACGTTCTTCTACAACTATGTTGGGATTATTTGTTTTGCCTGGTGTTATCGATGCAGACTTTACTGGGGAAATACAAATCATGGCTTACACCCTTTATCCTCCGATTAAAATTACAAAAGGACAACGCATTGCACAATTGGTACCACTGTCACAAATGACATCAGGAATACAATCATTTACTGGACAAACACGGGATGAAAAAGGTTTTGGCTCTACTGGTGTTACACTTTTAACTGTGGATTTACAAAATAGACCAAAGCAAAAGGTTGGAATTACTTATGGGCATCAAAGCATTACCCTTTATGGATTATTGGATACAGGAGCAGATACTAGCATCATTTCTCCAGAAGCATGGCCACAACACTGGCCTCTATTTCCCTCATCAAACATGCTCACAGGAGTGGGAGGATTTACACTGGCAAGCAGGTCGCCGCCTTTGTCTGTGTGTATTGAGAATCAACAAATATCTGCTGTGTTTTCAATTGTTCAACTGCCTCCTACAGTTTCTTGTTTAATTGGAAGGGACATTTTAACCCAATTGGGAGTGGTGTTAACTAATCAGCACCCTTTGGGGTAATTGCCATTGCTTGGACTTTCCCCATTCCACTCACCTGGAAAACAGATACACCGGAGGTACTCTTTGGGAGGGATGGACAGCATGATAATGACTCTGACAAGGTCAAGTGCACAGGCAAATGCTGTGGAGTCTGGCAAATCTGGGGCCATCCCAATACATCACCTTCATTGCAACAATTAATGCTGATACCAACCGAGAGACAGTGGGTTCTGTAGCCAACAAGCTTAGAAACTGTGAGAGTGTGATCAATGACCCCATGCAGGATCATGTCTCTGCTGTGGTTAAGAGTCTCCAAGAGGACATAAGGGAGATGAGGGAGGAGGTGAGGAGGAACAGTTCCCACATTGCACCAGTGCGAGTCACAGGCCCCAGAGTCAGAGCCCAACGTTCCCCAGAGAGAGAGGGTACACCCCGCAGGTTGAGCTGTGGTTTTTTCTGCGTGACCATGGGGAAGACATGGGAATGGTGGGATGGAAAACCCAATTCTGTCCTGGCAGCATGGGTGCACCAGCTCAAGAAGGTAAACATTAAGCAAGTGATGGTCCACTGAAGTGAAAGCCTTCATTGACCAAGCTGCCAGGTATGATCTGTCATATCTCCTTGAAGGAACCTCTAGTATGTATGCCCAGGAAAGAAGTAAAAACCAGGCCTAGAGGGGCCCTGCCTCTAGCCAATAAGAGGCACAGGAAAACTGGGTCTTTTGGATGGTGTGGATTGATAACCTGGCACATCAGAGCCACAGAAATATGGCTCTGAAGTGTTAGTTGATACTGATGCACAGCGTACCCTGATACTATCAGGACATGTGGGGGCAGAACCCGTTTCCATTGCCAGGGTGATGGGGGGATCAAAGCAATTGACTCTGATGGAAGTTGAGGTGAGCCTGATTGGGAAGGAGTGGCAGAAATTCCTAATGTGAGTGGCCCAGAGGCCCCGTGTATTCTGGGCATAGACTTCCTCCGGAATGGCTTTACAAAGACCCAAAGGGACTCAGGTGGGCTTTTGGAATAGCTGCTGTAGAGACAGAGAACATGAAGCAGTTGAACACCTTGCCTGGACTATGAAAAGACCCATCTGCAGTAGGACTCCTGAAGGTGGAAGAGCAACGAGTGCCGACTGCCACATTTGACGGTGCACCGCTGGTAGTATCAAATGAATCAAGATGCTGTGATCCCCATCCACAGAATGATCTGTGAGCTTGAGAGCCAAGGGGTGGTCAGTAAGGCCCACTCACCCTTCAACAGCCCCATCTGGCCTGTGTGCAATTCTGACAGAGAATGGAGATTGACTGTGGACTCTCCTGCCTTAAATGAAGTGACTCCACCGCTGAGCGCTGCTGGGCCGGACATGCTGGAACTCCAGTATGAGCTGGAGTCCAAGGCAGCAGAGTGGTACGCCACTGTTGGCATTGCTAATGCATTTCTCTCCATTCCTCCGGCTGCAGAATGCAGGCCTCAGTTTGCTTTCACCAGGAGGGGCGTGCAGTGCACCTGGAAATGCCTGCTGCAGGGGTGGAAACACAGCCCCATCATCTGCCATGGACTGATCCAGGCTGCACTGGAAAAGGGTGAAGCTCCAGAACACCTGCAGTACATGGATGGCATCATTGTGTGGGGGAACACAGCAATGGAAGTATTTCAGAAAGCAGAAAAAATCATCCAGAATCTACTGGAGGCCAGGTTTGCCATCAAGAAGAGCAAAGTCAAGGGACCTGCCTGAGAGATCCAGTTCCTGGGAGTGAAGTGGCAAGATGGATGGCGTCAGATTCCCACTCAGATCATCAGCAAGATCACCGTGATGTCTCCACCAACCAGTAAGAGGGAAACACCCGCTTTCCTAGGCACCATAGGCTTTTGGAGAATGCACATTCCTGAGTACAGTCAGATCATGAGCCCTCTCTACCTGGTCACTCGCAAGAAGTACGATTTCCACTGGGGCCCAAAGCAGCAACAAGCTTTTACCCAGATTAAGCAGGAGATCGCTCATGTGGTAGCCCTTGGCCCATTTAGGACTGGACCAGACGTAAGGAATGTTCTTTGCTCTGCAGCTGGGTACAATGGCTTGTCCTGGTGCCTTTGGCAGAAGGTGCCTGGGGAGACTCGAGGCCGACCACTGGGATTCTGGAGCTGAAGTTACAGAGGGTCTACAGCCATCTACACTCCCACAGAGAAGGAAATCTTGGCTGCCTATGAAGGAGTCCAGGCTGCCTCAGAGGTGACTGGCACGGAAGCACAACTCCTCCTGGCACCCTGACTACCAGTGCTGGGGTGGATGGTGATGGAAAGGTTCCCACCACCCACCCCGCCTCTGACGCTATATGGAGGAAATGGATTGCTCTTATCACACAGTGCACCTGTATAGGAAACCTGAATCACCCTGGGATTTTGGGGATAATTACAAACTGGCTGGAAGGTGAAAACTTTGGTCTCGCTGATGAAGAGGAGCAGGAACAAGTTACAAGGGCTGAAGAAGCTCCATGATACAACCAACCACCACCAGAGGAAACACAATACGCTTTTTTCACTGACGGTTCCTCTCACATCATAGGGATGAACTGGATTTGAAAAGCACCCATATGGAGCCCCACATGACAGGTTGCACAAGCTACCGAAGGAGAAGGTGGATCAAGTCAGCTTGCTGAACTCAAGGCCGTTCAGTTGCCCCAGGACATTGCTAAGAGAGAGAAATGGCCAAAGCTCTACCTCTACACTGATTCATGGATGGTAGCCAATGCTCTGTGAGGCTGGCTGGAAAGGTGGAAAAAGGCTAACTGGCAGCGTAGAGGAAAACCAATTTGGGCTGCTGATGAGTGGAAAGACATTGCTACCAGGGTAGGGAGGCTACCTGTGAAAGTCCACCATGTAGATGCCCATGCTCCCAAGAGTAGAGCTTATGAGGAACACTGAAACAATGAGCAGGTAGACCAGGCTGCAAAGATAGGGGTGTCCAAGATAGACTTAAATTGGGAACACAAGGGAGAGTTATTCCTAGCTGGATGGGCCCATGATGCCTCTGTAAGTGGGCACGAGACCGAGGGGTGGATCTAACCATGGACAGTATTGCTCAGGTTATCCACGACTGTGAGATGTGTGCTGCCATCAAGCAGGCCAAGCCCCTATGGTGTTGGGAAGGATGAAAGTTTGGCAAGAAAGTCTCACAGATATGTATGCTTAGCAGAAAGATTTTTAAATGTAGAGTCTGATGAAGGAATGGAGATGGAAGCAAGTTTTGATATAGAAGAAAAGAATTGCTGAAACAGTCTTACTGGATAACTAAGATGGCAAAGGGTATGTTAGTGAGAAGGGGGTTTTTATGACTTAGAGCAAAGGATAAAGCCACCTCAAACAAGCAGATGTTTTTACTGAGCAGAAAGATAGCACAGGCAAACAAGCCTGCTGATGTTGCAAGTAGAAAAAAGGTCTCCAGATTTTCCACTGCAAGAAAACTGAAAAACAACTTCTAGCTTAAACTGTAATGTACTAACTTTTAGTGACTGGAGAATACTAACATGAATATGGTAATTATAGCAGTAATGATAGGCTGTAGATAATAGTTAAGGTATAGGTTGGTTCTACTGTATTAAGATGCTCAGCAAAGAAAAGTATATAATGCAATGTAACCAAAACCAAAGGGTCTGCAGGCCTGCTTGTAGCAGGAGCTGACAGCTGCAGGCACAGGCTCTGTCGCCCACAACCCTGGACTGCTGTAACATCTTAGATAGAATAAACTGCATTTTGAAGAGCCACCTGGAGTCCCACATCCCTCATTTCGGCTCTTACACCTGAGGACCCTGATTGGAATTTTGACCTGCTTGAGGTGGATGCATGCCAAGCCCTTGAGCAGAGTTCTGGCCTGCCCAGTGATTGTTTGCAGGGCTATTTGCCGCCATGGTACACTGTTTTTAACAGGGCCTGGTTAAGGGGGTGATGGGCCTGTGTGCTTGCACCTGCTTTGCGACAACAGCCCAGGAATTTTCCCACCTCTTGGCCCAATTAACTTGCTGGAGCAACTTTGGTGGTCCTCCCCATGGAAAATCCTTTGTCTGTTTCACTACCACCATGACGAACAGAGATTGAAGCCCCTCTGCCAAGGACTGAGACTGAGACCCCTATAATTCCGACACAGTGTGCTGACCAGATAGAAGTGAGCAAAAACGTAGTGGCCAAGGGCCTTGTTGGAGACAGACAGGTACTGTGGGGACAGGGACATGGGGCTGGAGGTGGCCCTGTGGTACCTCAGTGTCCCCACATCCCCTCCATCGCCCTGAGAATCTCCATGTCCCCAAACCACCACTGTGTCCGCAACCCCTCCCAGTGTCCCCGTGGCACCTTCTTGAGGGAATATGCAGGGTGCTCCAGGAGGTCCTGATGTCCCCAGCCTCTCCTGGTGTCCTCAACCCTGCCTGGTATCCCTGTGCCACCTTCTAAAGGGAGTAGACCACATGCTCCAGGAGGTCCCCTTGTCCTCAAGCCCCACAATGCCCCCAACTCCCCCGATGTCCCCAACCCCTCCCAGTATTCCCATGCCATCTTCTTGAGGACAAAGGCCAGGTGCTTCAGGAGGTTCCTGCAGGTGTAGATGGCCTGGGTGTCATTGGTGCCGTCTTTGTAGCCCAACAGGTGCTTGAAGGCCAGCACCAGCTGGTTGCTGAGCCTGAACAGGATCAGCTTGGGTACAAAGGCCACCACCTCTGTCACCACATATTCTGTCATGGTGACAATGGTGAGTTTTATCCCAAAACAGTGACACCCCATGCTTGGGAACAAAGTCCTCCATGGTCAGGCCCTGTCCCACCCTGGCAACACCATCATGTTTCACCCCAAAGCAGTGTCACTCTATGGTTTGGGACAAAGGCCACCACTGCCATCAGCTCCTTTCTCACCACGGTGATGCTGCCATGCTTTGTCCCAGGACACCCCAGCATCCCTTTCAAAGTGTCCCCATGTCCCCGTGCTCCCTCCCTGGTATCCCAGTCCCTCGTGCTACTGTCCCCAGTGTCCCCACCTGCCATCCCCACTGTCCCAGCTCGCTGTCTACTGAGACCACAGCCACCTCGGATGTGCTGTACCTGGGGCCGCAGCTCAGCAGCTGCTTGGTCTCTGGGGACACTCGCCGATGTCACATCAGTCTGGTGTCCCTGCTGCTCGGTGTCACCCCCTGGTCCATGTCCCCGCTGTTCGGTGTCACCCCGTGTCCTGGGATCACCCCTGTTCCGGTGTCCCCCTACTCGGTGTCACTCCCCGGTCTGTGTCCCCCTCGGTCCGGTGCCACTCCTCTCTTCCGGTGTCCCCACTGCCCAGTGCACACTGTCCCCTGCCTCCGATAAACCCCCGGTCAGGACTCCCTGTCCCCGGTGTCACCCTCGTCCCCGTGTTCCCCCACCCTGTTCTGGTGTCTCCTCCGCTCGCCGTCCCCTCTGCCCACAGGGCAGGTGCACAGCGTCCCCTGGAGCCGTTAACTTCCCCGGCCCGGGCCTCGGTGTCCCCCCACCCGAGTGTCGCTCCTGTTCCCGGCCGCTCCTCGCCCCGGTGTCACCCCGCTCCCGCCCGCTTCCCAGCACTCCCATTGCCCGTGTCCCTCTTGCCCGGTTCCCATCCCTGTCCCGTTCCCGGTCCCATTCCCGTATTTCCAGTCCCATTCCCGGTTCCGGGCTCCCGGTCCCTGTTCCCATTCCCAGTCGCAATACCGGTCCCGGCTCCTGTCCGCATTGCCAATCCCAGTCCCGTATTCCCTGGC
The DNA here is from genome assembly GCF_027579445.1 of Ammospiza nelsoni. Lineage (NCBI taxonomy): Eukaryota > Metazoa > Chordata > Aves > Passeriformes > Passerellidae > Ammospiza > Ammospiza nelsoni. The sequence goes on from NC_080667.1 coordinate 1,530,171, forward strand.
CCATTCCGAGTCCCGCTCCCCATTCCCGCTCCCAGCCCCCTCTCACCGGACGCCGCCGCCATCGCTCCGGCCCTCACGTGACCGAGGAGACCCCGCGCTGCTCCCGCCCACCAATCCCAGTGCGCGATCTCTCCTGTATTTGCGTAACCACGCCCTTCGATTTGGCCCCGCCCACCGCCGCCTGAAGCCGCCTCCAGGCGCTGTTTGCTTCCAGTTCCCTCCCAGTGCTCCCAGTAGAAGCGGGACTGGCAGGGAAAGCGCTCCCAATTCCTTCCCGCGGCTCTCAGGATCGCTCCCACTCCCGGGGCCGCTATGGGAACCCCACCCTAGGGCAGAGCGCGACGCCTTTTGTGTGCCGGCACTGCCCGGGCCGGGCTGGGAGCGGAGGAGGAGCGGGAGGAAGAGGCGGGACAGAGAAAGAGGAAAAGGAAGAAGACGAGCAGGAACTGGAGAAAGAGACGGGCAAGGAATAGCAGCAGTATCAGCAACACCGCGCGGTTCCCCCGCTCAGGCCGCAGCTCCCCCGGCTCCTGCTGCATCGCCCTCCTCGCCTCCAGAACCCGCAGGTGAGTGGGGAGCGGGAGGTCGCCCCAAATCCATCGGGGGGGGTCTCTGGGAGAGTTTTTTTTGTGGGGAAGGGATCTTAGGATCTTCCAGGACCCAAAAGCTGAGTCACAAATAACCCTTGGGGGAGTCCCGCGTGCCCTGTCCCTGCGGGCAGAGAGGCGATCTCGGGTTTGGGGATCCCAGGGAGAGCCGGGGGGAACGCGGGAGCCCCGGATGGGGGAGAGCACAAAGGGGCGATCACACAGCTGGGATACCCCGGCAGCCTGGAGGGTTGAAGGAAGCGAGAGATGAGCGGGCTCCGGGCCCCCCGAGGCTGAAAGGGGCGCTGACTTCTCCAGCTGCACTTGGGCAGCGGGACCATCAAAGCCAACACACTCAGCCCTTGTTTTCACGTCCAAAGCAGGATTTCCCGTTCCTAAACCTTGGCCGGATGGAGGAAGAGGAGGCTGCGAGGAAGAGGAAGATGGCCCGGGAGCCCCAGGCAGGTGAGGAGGAAGTCAAGGCCCTTTCCCCCTCTGTCCTGCTCCATCTCCCAGCCCAGCACGGCCCCCGGCTGCAGGACAACCCTGTTGCCAAAGCTGTCCTGCTTGGGACGCACTGGGGGGAATCTCTTTGTCCTTCCGTGTGGCACGGAGGGAAATCCCATCCTCTCCTTGTCCTTCCTCTCCCCAGGCACTGAGCTGAGGGCGGAGACCAGGGAGGATGAGTCACCACAGCAGAATCTCGTGGATGAGGCCATTTTGAGCAGCTCCACAGCACAGGAATCTAACGGGGAAGAAAAGTCCCGGAGATCCCTCACGAGGAGGGGCTGCAAACGCAGATCACGGGGATCTGAGGAGGAAAGACCCACCCTGGGCCGGGAAGGTGGCCGGAGCTCAGAGCTGGGGGTCCCTGAGCAGCTTCAGGATGGGGAGAAGCCCTACAGGTGTGGAGAATGTGGGAAGAGCTTCAGCCGAAGCTCAGCCCTGATCCGCCACCAAAGGATCCACACTGGACAAAGGCCCCATGAGTGTGGGCAGTGTGGGAAGAGCTGCAGAGATAACTTTGACCTGATCAACCACCAGAGGAGCCACACGGGGGAGCGGCCGTATGAGTGTGGGGAATGTGGGAAGAGCTTTCAGAGAAGCTCCACTCTTCTGAAGCATCAGCGGACACACACAAATGAGAGGCCCTATGAGTGTCCCAAATGTGCGAAGAGGTTTCAGACAAGCTCCCATCTGCTCACACACGAGCGGATTCACACAGATGAGAGGCCCTTCCGCTGCCCCGACTGCATGAAGGGCTTCAAATATAACCCCGACCTCATCAAGCACCGGCGCATCCACACCGGGGAGAGGCCCTACGAGTGTCCTGAGTGTGGGAAGAGATTCACCCAGAAGTCGAACCTGATTGTCCACAAGAGGATCCACACCGGCGAGAGGCCCTATGAGTGTGGGCTGTGTGGGAAGAGATTCAGCCAGAGCTCTGAACTGATGCTTCACCAGAGGATCCACACTGGGGAACGGCCTTACGAGTGTCCCGACTGTGGGAAGACCTACAGCCGGAGCGATCACCTGATGATCCACCAGAGGAGCCACACTGGGGAGCGGCCCTACGAGTGTGGGGAGTGTGGGAAGAGGTTTCAAAGCAGCTCAGATGTCCTCGTACATCAGCGCATTCATACAGATGAAAGGCCCTTCCGCTGCCCTGACTGCGGGAAGGGCTTCAAGCACAACTCCACCCTGATCACCCACCAGCGCATCCACACTGGGGAGAGGCCCTACAAATGTCCCCAGTGTGGGAAGACCTTCAGCCAGAGGTCAGCCTTGACCCAACACGAATGGAGGCATCACTCGGAAAGCCCTGTGAGTGCCCCAAGTGTGCCCCAAGTGTGCACTGCTACAGTTCCCCAAGTGTGCACTGCTGCAGTTCCCCAGGTGTGCACTGTTACAGTTCCATACCCTGTGGCAGTGTTTGTGCTGCATGCTGTCCAGTGGGCAGAGCCCCAGTGATCTGTGGTGCTGGTAAGCTGTGTTGGGAAGACACCTGGCTGGGGGCTCTACCTCTTAATGGCTCCATGTAGCCTTGATTATCTTTTAATTTCTCTCTGTCCTTTCAAAACACTCCAAACCAGGATAAAAATAAAAACATTGAACTAAGACAAGGATGAGGACGTGTGTGGATCTTCCAGGGGATGTGGGGGCTGCTATGTTCCAGGGAGTTGAGGGTTCCTGGGTGGGACTTGGGGGCTGTTCTGGGCTTTGGGCACCCCAGGTTGAGTGACTCTGGCTGCACTGGGAGAGCATGGCAGAGTTTCTTGGGTAGCTGATCAAGGACCCCCTGCCCTGGAACTGTCCCCATGACTCCATGTTCTGGTTCCCCATGTCACCTGTCCACGATCCCCCTCTCCCTGCTGTCACTCCCCTTGCTCCCCACCCGTTCCTATGTCACTGCACTTCTTGTCCCGTCCAGCTCCCATCCCAGTCTGGATCCCGTTCCCAGTCTCATTCCCCGTCCCAGTCCACTATTTGTCTGGTTGCCGTTCCCATATTCCCAGGCCCATATTCCGGGTCTCACTGCCGATTGTGAGTCCGTTCCCATATTTCCCTTTCTATGTTCCCAGTCCCATTCCTGTATTCCCGTTTGCGAACCTGGTCTCATCTTCCTAATCCCCATCTCATATTCTCTCTCCAGTTTCGGTTTCCATATTCCCTGTTCTGGTCCCATATTCCCATTCCCGCTCCCTGCCCCCTCTCACCGGACGCCGCCACCATCGCTCCGGCCCCCCCGGCCCTCACGTGACCGAGGAGACCCCGCGCTGCTCCCGCCCACCAATCCCAGTGCGCGATCTCTCCTGTATTTGCGTAACCACGCCCTTCGATTTGGCCCCGCCCACCGCCGCCTGAAGCCGCCTCCAGGCGCTGTTTGCTTCCAGTTCCCTCCCAGTGCTCCCAGTAGAAGCGGGACTGGCAGGAAAAGCGCTCCCAATTCCTTCCCGCGGCTCTCAGGATTCCACCCAGTGTTCCCTGTATCACTCCAGTGCCGCGTGGGCCGGGGCCGCTTTAGGAACCCCCCTAGGGCAGAGCGCGGCTGCATTTGAATGTTTGCCCCTGCCCGAGCCGGGCTGAGAGCGGAGGAAGAGGAGGGACAGAGGAGAGGAGGAGGAAGAGCAGGAACAGGAGGAATACGAGCAGCAGCAGCAGCAGAACCAAGCGGTTCCCCTGCCCGCCCGTTCAGGCCGCTGCTCCCCCTGTCTCGCCGGCATCGCTCCCCTCCGGAACCCACAGGTGAGCGGGCTGGGGGAGGTCTCTGGGAGGGTTTTTTTGCGAGGCAAGGGATGTTTGGATCTTGCTGGACGCCAAAGCAGAGCCACAAATGCCCCTGGAGGGATCTTGGGGGTCCCGCTTGGCGATCACCCGGTACCGACGGGCACAGCGGCATTCACGGATTTGGGGATCCCCGGGAGAGCCGGGGGGAACGCGGGAGCCCCGGAGTGGGGAGAGCGCAGAGGGGCCATCCCGGATCCGGGGGACCAACCGGCTGCCTGGAGGGGTGCGGGAGGCTGGGGATGAGCGGGCTCCGGGCCCCCCGAGGCCGAAACGGGCGCTGACCTCCAGCTGCTCTTGGGCAGCGGGACCATCAAAGCAAATTCAGTAAGCCTTGTTTTCCCCCAGACCAGGATTTCCCATTCCCAAGCCTTGGTCCAATGCAGGAGAAGGAGTAGGTTGCAAGGAAGAGGAAGATGTCCCGGGAGCCCCAGGCAGGTGAGGAGGAAGTCAGTGCCCCTTTCCCCCTCTGTCCTGCTCCATCTCCCAGCCCAGCACGGCCCCTGCACTGGGGACGCACTGGGGGGGATCTCCTTGCCCTTCCGTGTGGCACGGAGGGAAATCCCATCCTCTCCTTGTCCTTCCTCCCCCAGACCAGGAGCTGATGATGGAGACCAGGGAGGACAAATCCCCACAGCAGAACCCCATGGAAGAGGCTGTTTTGAGCAGCTCCACAGCACAGGAACCCAACGGAGGGGAAAAGTCCCGGAGATCCCTCACGAGGAGGGGTTGCAAACGCAGATCACGGGGATCTGAGGAGGAAAGACCCACCCTGGTCCGGGGAGGCAGCCAGAGCTCAGAGCTGGGGGTCCATGAGCAGCTTCAGGATGGGGAGAAGCCCCACAAGTGCTCAGAATGTGGGAAGAGCTTCAGCAAGAGATCCTACCTGATCTGCCATTGGAGAATCCACACTGGGGAACAGCCATACGAGTGTGGGGAGTGTGGAAAAAGCTTCTTCGAGCACTGCCTGCTGATTGTCCACCAGAGGAGCCACACCGGGGAGAAGCCTTACAAGTGTGATAAATGCAGGAAGAGATTTCAGATCAGCTCCACTCTCGTCAGGCATCAGAGGATTCACACAGATGAGAGGCCCTTTCTCTGCCCCGACTGCGGGAAAGGATTTAACCGTAATTGCACCCTCATCAAGCACCGGCGCATCCACACCAGGGAGAGGCCCTACAAGTGTGCTGAGTGTGGGGAGAGCTTCTCCCAGAGCTCTCGCTTGACCAAACACCAACGGAGCCAGCACTAAGGGCAGCCCTGCGAGTGCCCTGAGGGCAGGAAGAGCTTCCTGTGCTGCTCCAGCTCCATCCCTCACTGCAGGATCCGTGCTGGATGATCCCCAGTGAGCCATTGTGGGCAGAGCCCTGGTGATCTGTGGCGCCGGTGATCCGTGTTGGGAAGACACCTGCCTGGGGGGCTCCACATCCTCCTGGCTCCCCATGGGCACCTGCACACATCCACAGCCCAACATCAGAAATCCATTGTGGAGAGTGGATTGGTCAACTTCTGACTGCAGAAAAATCTCACATTTTTCATCATCTCAGTGGCATTGAGCAATACTGGATAGCCTTGCAGGTCTTCTCCTACATAAATCCAGTGTTTTAGTTCTCCATGGCCCACGGCTGTCTTTCACAGCCAAATGAAGACAGACTGGGGCAAAACCTCTGATTTTGGAGACAGTGGGATGGAAACCCCTCCAAAAAATGTTCTTTTCACCCACCCAAGCACATGGATGTTCTGCTGGCCGGGACATGTAAATAATTTTGTTTTGGCCTTGATTTTCTTTTCCTTTCTGTTCATCCCTTTGAAACTCTTGAAACTGGGGTAAAAATAAAGACATTGAACTAAACATGGATGGGGGCATGGGATGACAATGACATGGGTGGGGACAAGGGGGGACATGGAAATAGGTGGGGACATGGGTGACCCAGACATAGGTGGGGACATGGGAGGACAGAGACATGGGGGTGATGCCCTAAGTTTTAGCTTTCATGTTTTTCAGATTCTATACTGCCTTGTGTGTAACTCTGAACTTTGTATGGATTGTTAGTAAGTTCTCTTCACAGGGTAGTTAGACAAAACCATCCTTTTCCAGCTTGAGAATCCAAGGACATCTGTTACGGCCTCAGACCCAAAAAGCATAAACAGTGAGTTGAAGGGAGAAGACAAGGAGGATGGGACTTCATAACCTGAAGTTATAATTGGACAACTAACCCCAGTATGTAAATAGTTATTTACCAAACCATTATTTATGAAAGTGTGAAAAACTTATAAAAGTGTGAAAACTTGTGACTGATGGTCCATGTTGTGTCCATCTTGGGCAGAGCCCCGGCCAGGCTCTTGTACTGCCTAAGGTATATCCTTTAAAGGCCTTTTAATAAACGCCTGCTTTATTCCTTTAACTCTGTCTAGCCTCTGTTCCAGGTCAGCCTCTCATAGGCATCAGTTCTGGCACCCCATGAAGGGACAGAAGGCATCAGGAAAACCCCCTGGACCAGAGGAAGACCTAGCTGCTCCCCCCCACTCTTGCCAGCACTCCCAGGGTGCCCCAGCTGCAGTAGTGAAGGTATCAGAGCCTGAGAATCCTTGGGCCTGGCACAGAGGCATGTGAGTAACTCAATAAAGGAGGTATTCTGTTTTAGCACCTGTGTTAGCTGTTAGGAGATCTCTTGTAGTTTTGTTTAGTGTGGAAGGACCCTAGGGGGTCCAGGTGGAGTTGCTTTATGTTCACTCTCTGTCTCACCCACTAGAGTGAGAGAGGAGACTCTCTGGAAAAGTGAGCCTTTAGCACTACAGTGGGAAGTATTGGCCTGAGGCCTGGGCGGGTGCCATAGGTTAGCTCCTGCACTATGGTTCCAAAGGTTGTGAGCTCTAATCCTGCGTCTTACTTGTTCTTGCTTGCTCTTTCTCTCTACCTCTTGCTGGTTCTTTTGATCTCTGCAGACTTTCCTACTCACTAATGTTAATATGGGGTTTGTATTCTCCTGTGATTGTAATAGTAATATATCGAGAAGTAGTCCTCTGGGGTTAATATTGAAAAACTGGCACGAACTAACAGATCATTGCTTTTTAAACCCAGACTTATCAGGCTCTCAGAAAAGATGTGTCCAACATATGAACTAGACAACAAGATGTGGCCTGAATTTGGTAGTTCCGGTAAGAAATTAATATCAAGTTTAATATCCCACATATGGGAGGACAAATATTTTGACAAGTTAGAATATGCTAGGCTTTTTATGGTATTAGCATGTCAGCAAAGCCCATCAGCAAACAAAAAGGAACAGCATATATTGGTTTTAAATAAAAAAGACGGGAAAAGTAAAAAGGAGCAGTTGATATTGAGCAGTGGATGTAAAAATAAGGAGAAGGTGGAGTTAGACCTCATCACCCCTGATCTGAGGGTGGGGCCCAGAGCCCCTCCACCCCCGCCTGTGCTGTCGGTACTGTGAAAAATGCCAATCACTTGTTTTTAAAATTTTAAAAGTTTAATAGTAATAAAATGGTTATAAAAAATAGTAGTACAATTAGAGTAATAATAATTTGGACAACTTGAATTAGGACAATATAAGACAATAAATATAAAAAGTTACGGACGTCCGGGTACCTTTTTCTGGGCAGCATGAGCCCGAAAAAGGACACAGATTAACAGAGGATTAACCCTTAAAAGCAATAGCCTGTTGCATATTCACACACTTTATACATGATGCATAAATTCTATTCAAACACAGGATTCTGTCTGGTCATTGTCAACTTCTTCCTTCTAATCCTAACAGCGCCTTCGAGGCAGGAAGAAATTCATTTCTTCTGATAAGAGGGCAATAGATTCTTTTTCTGTGAAAGATTTAGGTGTCCTGTGGCTGCTATCTCGCTGCAAGTCCCTTCTTTAAAAAAAGTATCCTACATAGCATAGTTTGTATTTTAACATTTTTTGTAACCTAAAACTATATTTAACACAGTATTTAAGAGAATTAATACAGCATTACTTTTTAACACAACACATATAATATTAATTTTAATATTTGTGAAAAGCTAATCATAAAATACATGCATTTTTCACAGGTGTCACCCCTGGCGGTGGCCCCACCGTCCGAGCATGTTGGGGGCAGGATGGGGGGAGCATGCCCCCGGCTGCTCCTGGGCAGTGAAGGAGCAGCAGGGAGGGCTCTGGCAGCCATCGCTGCAGCTATGGCCATCCGCTGCAGCTGAGTCCCCCTCCCATCCCCACTTGTCCTGGGGGGCAGGTTCGGGGGGCAGAGCCTTCTGCCGAGAGTGGCCCGCCCGTGGGGGTCTGGTGCTGCTTCTGCTCACAGGCCCATGAGTTTCCGCAGCAACCCCGAACACTGCGGAGCCGCCTCTGGAGATGGCATCTTCAAAGTGAGCAGGCACACAGCCTGGCTTCCACCACAGTGTAAGTCATGCTTAGTGCTGTCTAGAACTGGGATTGGTCGAAGCAGATGTACCACTCCAGCAGAGTCAACAGAGTCAGACAGCTCTTGCTCGAGTAACTCCAAGGAGGAGAAGAAGAATGAGATTGCTGCCCCGAGCAAGCAAAGGAGGGAAAAGATAGATAAACAGGCCATACCACACCCCCATAGTGAAATGTACTAGGTCAAAAAAAAGGTAAAGAACTGGTTTTGCAAGCCCCATTGCGGCAGGCAGTCGGCAACCAGGGGCCAATATGTGTAAAGGTTCCATACTCCCTTACTGAGTTGGAGTAGTGGAAAACTACTGTGAAGAAATATAAAGAGAATTCAGATTAAGGTGGCAAAATTAGTAGAAAGGGCAATTAACTAAAAACCCTGACTGGGCTGATTTGAACTCCACGAACTCAGATGCATTACTTGATCCCACTGAGAGACAAATGGTCAATGAAACAATTACATCAGTAGAGGCTAGCATAGCAAATGGGTTGCTTCAAGGCACCATTACACAGATATTTCCCCTAGAAAATCCAGGTAGGGATCTAAATACCAGAACATATGGCAAAGTTAAAACAATATCAAAGTCTCATGGTATATGGGTTAAAACATGGTGTCCCTAAAGCGATAAATTGGTCAAAGGCTTACAAAGTAAGGCAAAATTATGATGAATCACCCACTGATTTTTTAAACAGATTAAGAGAAACTGCCATCAAATATGCAGATGTAGATCCTGAATCAGCTGATGGCAAAGCACATCTAGTTCTCTTATTTACAGCTCAAGCTACAAATGATATAAGAAGAAAGCTGCAAAAGATACAAGGGAGTTTGAGACATAGATAAATTGGTAGAGGTGGCCTGGGAGGTATTTTGAGACAGGGGCCCAACTGAAAGAGTTAAATCCCAACCTAGTAAGAAGGGAACTCAGGAAAAGTCATCCAAGAAAACATCCTCTGCAGAGAAAGATCAGTTTGTTTATTGTAAAAAATGGGGACATTGGAAGAATGACTGTCCAGCATTGAAAGTCCCCAGTTCCCCAGCTCCCGGTAGGTCAAGTTCCAAGTGATGTGGACTGAAGGCTGCCCCTCAGTGGAGCCTTCAGTTATAGCTGAACTGTGGAAAGATGACATTGAATTTTTAGTAGATACTGAAGTAGCTGATATGTTAAATACCTTAGAAGGGAAGGCAAGTCACGATACTGCACATGTTGTTGGGGCAGCTGGGTTAAGCGAAACATGGCTTTTCTTCCAACCTTTAAAATTTAAACTGGGAAAGCACTGGGTAACCATCAATTCCTCTATATGCCAAACTCCCCTAAACCATTGCTGGGGAGGGATTTACTAGAAAAATTGGAAGCAGAAATTAAATTTTAAAAAGGAAAAGGGGGTAAGAGTTGTAATTCCTGAATCTAAATTTATCCAAGTTGCTGCACTTTTTATACATGAAAAATGTAGTGAAATTCCCATTGAAGTTGAGAATGTGGTAAGTCCATTAGTGTGGGCCAGTGATCTCCCAGGAAGATCCAAACAAGCAGAACCAGGGAGTATTGCATTCAGACCAGGAGCCACACCGGTAAGGCAAAAACAATACCCTTGAAATTGGAAAACCATAAGGGATTATTATCTGTAATTGAAAAACCCCCTCCAACATGGGTTACTAGTGCAATGTGGGTCCAAATACAACACCCCCGTCTTAGCTGTTAAAAAAGCAGATGGCAAAAGTTATCAATTAGTACAAGATTTGGGAGCAATTAACAAAATTACACAGGACATATTGTCACCTGGGGGGGGGGGGTCACACGGCCCTATGCTGGGTGTCACCAGAGGCATCCTGGTAGCAGTGTTCTCACAGGTGTGGCGACATTGTCCTCTGATGCGTGTCCTGGTGGCATTGTGTCCCCATCCCCTGCCGTGGCTCCCTGTCACCTCTCTGTTGTCCCTGTCCTGCCCCGTGTGACTCTTTCCCCCTGTGCGTCCTGTCCTTATCTCCCCTGTGTGTCCCTATCCCCTTCTCTGTGTTCCAGTCCCTTCCACAATGTTCCTGCCTCCTGTCCTCTGCGGGGCTCAAGTCCCAGAGGTCCCAAGGCCGTGTCCTACAGGGTGTCACCATGTGCCTCAGGATGTTCCTGTGGCTGCTCCTGGCGCTGAGCGTCTGCACCGGCCCCACCACAGGTGGAGACATGACAAGACACCCTGTGACCCCCATCCCACAATGTTCCACAACACCCCTTCTCCTCTGATTTTGGGTCCATCCCCATCCATTTAGTGTCCATTCCCTCTGTTTTGGGTCCCACATCAAATCACCCCAAAGTCCCCCAAAATTCCTCACCCACGATTGTCCACCCCCTGGACCCCCCACAGGCACCTGGCCACAGAGCTGTCTCTGGTGCACCACAAAATCCCTGAAAATCACCCCAAAAGCCATTGAGATCCCCTAAAATGTTCACCCATTATGTCCACGTGCCCACCCCCGGGCTCCTGCCCCAGGCACTCAGCCACAGAGCTGTCACTGGTGATACCAAGCCGCAGGATCTGCAGGGTGTCCCAGACGGGGCCCCCAGCCACTGCCTCCAGCGGCCTCTGCCGCAACAGGTGCCCAGGACTGCAACACCAGAAATGGTCAGAGACCCAAAAATTAATCAGGGATCCCAAAAACCCATCAGGGATTCCAAAATTCTGGGTTAGGGACAATACCAGGGTGTCTGCCCCCTCCCCTCCCAGTATTTCCCATGTGCCCTCCCACCTTGGGGACATTTGGGGGACACTCCCTTCACCCTCCCGGAGTGTCCTCCCTTTCCCTCCCACGTTGGGGACAATTCTGGTCCCCCCTTCCCTTTTGTGGTGTCTGCCCCTTTACTCCTGTGTTGGGGACATTTGGGGACAACCCCCCTCACCCTCCCATGTTCTGCACATCCCAGGATAATCCTTAACGAGTTGGGGACAATCCCAGGACATCCCCCCTGACCCTCCTTGACTTGGAGACATTTGGGAATACCCGCTTTACCCAGGTATCTCTTCTGGGGGTCCCAGGTGAGCTGCATGGCCACGGCCAGGCTAACGCCCAAGGAGCAGCTGGTGACAAGGACAGTGTGGGCTGGGGGGGTGGCCATGGTGTCACCTCCCCACCCCTGGCAAAGGCTCTTAACAGGATCAGCGCTCATGTGGCACTGGAACTGGGGTCAAGACAGGAGGGAACAAATGGAGGTGACACCCTGAGATCCCCCCAACAGGGGGGCACAAAGGGGGAATCCTCCCATAGCTGCCTCCAGGGGTGGCAGAGATTTGGGGACATTCCTGCAGACAAGGCAAAGTGTGGGGTTGGCCCACCCCGTGGGAGTTTTGCAGGCACCCCCAACATGGACAAGATGAGAATCTGACTCCTTGTTTCAGAAGGCTTGATTTATTATTTTATGGTATATATTATATTAAAACTATACTAAAAGAATGGAAGAAATAATTTCGTCAGAAGGTGTCCTGGTTTAGGACAAATTAGGGGAAATCTCCAAAAGGGAGCCCCCCAAAACAAAACAAACCTCCAACCACCCCTCCCCCAATACCAGGTTCGGGAAGGAATTTCTCAGAGGAGCAAAGTGGAAAACAAAACCTATTTATTTACAAGTAACAAAAGAACACTCCCCAACACAAGAAAAGAAAAGAAAACCGACTGTGTTGTGAGGGCGTCAAGCTTCTGTTGCAAGCTCCAGGTGTCCTGGACGTCTCAGGTCTGGTCCGGAGCCAGTCCAGTATCTTCAGGGAAGGGTAAGAAAGAGGGAGCAAAAGAAAAGGAAAAAAAAACAGCGCAAAAAGCAGAAAGCAAGCAAGCAAAGCTCAAAAGACCTCGCTCAAATCCACTGGGGGATCTTGGGGAGTTTTTTTTTTGTGGGGCCGGAGATGTTTGGATATTGCAGAACTCCAAAGCTGAGATGGAAATATCCCCAAAAGGACTTTGGCGGATGCCATGTGGTGATCGCCTGGTACCAGCAGGCAGAGGGGTGATATTGGGTTGGGGATCCTCAGGAGAACCGGGGTGGAACATGGGAGCCCTGAAGTAGGGACAGCAAGAGGAGTGATCCCAGAGCTGGTGGACCTCCGGCAGCCTGGAGGAATAGGGGAGGCTGGAGATGAGTGGGCTCCAAGTCCCCTGAAGCTGAAAGGGGCACTTGTAAGAATCCGTGTATCTCGGGCTGCTGTATGAGTCCATTCTGGCTAGCTCTGGACCCTGGCCCACACGGTCTTACATGGACGAAGCAAAAGAGGAGAAACGCTCTTCTCCACGTGGAGATGAGTGTCCTGTTTATTGCTTTGGGAAGAGACACTTGAGGATTTGGAGACCTCCCAAGTGGAAAAGAGGGTGTAATATTCTTGCAGGGGACCTTTATACTCGAGGGATGGGGGTGGGGGAAGAGGACCGCAGCCAATGGGGTACCATTGAGGAGGGGTGAGGGGAGGGGTAACCAGGGGCCAAACCACCAGGGAGTATAGCAGAGGGGTGCATGAGGGAAGGGAGAAGAGAAATAACAATCTACATGACATAACATACTCAGTACAAATTTCCAATCGCCCAGTGCAAAACAACAACTAAATAAACTATTTAGTTCAATACAACACTTCCCCCTTTTCTCTTAACAAAAATAAAAGGAAATGCATCAGACTATTTCTGCTGCAGATTATGAATTTGTCCACCACTCATGATTCGCGGGCCTGTCGATTTGCTTTAGGTCCACAAACTCTGTGCGGTTGACTTCTGCGGTACTGCAGACCAAACCGTTGATAGCCTTTAAAAGTATGCGACGTAGAATCCCAAACGCTAACATGACTAGAAAAAGAGCAATAAAAAACAACAAAATTGTCCTAATTATAGAGGTCCACCACCCCAAGAGTCCCCAGTCCTTGAACCTCCCTGTGGTGGTTTGACCAAAAAGAAGGGGGAATTCTGGGATGTTGTGGTCAAACCAATGGGTGCTTGGATTTTGATATTGGCACCTGGGGTAGCCAGTGGGTTTTAGGACACACCTCCGAGAACACCCAGGGGTTAAAAGCAGAGCTTCGGCCCTGGGAGGCCCTCTTGGGACTTCGAGGGACAGAGGTCGGAGCTCTTCCCCGTTCAGCCGCTGCCGCTGGGCGGGGGAGGGGCAGCCATGCGGTAGGCCTGGACAGACATGGGAGTGAGGAGGCCCTGGAGGATGGAAGGGTGGAGAGCAACAAGAGACATTGGGCAGCCATTCCCCCCCCCCCCCCCCCTTTTGGAGACAGAGAGAGAGAGAGAGAGAGAGTGCAGCCTGTGTTACCTTGAAATTCAGTAAATATGTGCTGGCAGCAGGCAGCCCAGCTGAGGAGATGGGGGGGGGGGGGGGGTGCAGCCAGGAGTCCAGCCGCCTGGAGGAGTTTTTACCCCTTTTGGACAATGAAAACCCTACAGAACATTAACCCTTCCTAGACGTGTGCTAAGAATGGAGGAGGATGAAGGAAATGAACCAGTGATGGGGGTCTGGACCAGAGAGAGAGAGAGTGAGAGATGTTGAAAGAAGGGAGAAGATGGAGTGGCATTTTATGCTGGACTCTTTTGTGTAGCCATGGACAGAGCTATGTTTCCGTGAGATACAGAGACTGAGTCCAGGGGGAGAAATGTCCTGGTGCCAGAGAAGATTCAGTGTGGGTACCCCTCGGCCCCAGGGGGTATATAAAATATGGGGGGGACGGATGTCCCAAAGGTGAGCAGGTGAGATACTGTATTTTTCTGGAACTGGACAAAGCATCCTTAAAAAAAGACAACCCTGGAAGCAGCCCTGATCCCTGTTCGGTGGTGAGAGCACCGGAACAAGGACGGAAGAGGCCACCATGACACATGGAAGGACTCCCTCTCCTCTTGAGGAGCTGAAAGTCTGAGCAATCTGAAGGGTGGTGTTGGACCTAGAATTGGTGATTTTGGAGGATGTATTGTATTGGGAATTTAGGGGGGAGGAGGGGGGAGAGTGTTTTTTGTGAGGTTTTCATTTTCCTCGTGGTTTTTTTTCTCTTTCTTTCCTCTTTTGTGAGTAGTTTAGTAATTGTTTGTGTGTAGCTTAGTTAATAAAATTTTCTTTATGTTTAAGTTTGGAGCCTGCTTTGCTTATTCCTGGTCACATCTCACAGCAGACACTGGGGAGAAGGTGTACTCATGGGGGCTCTGGCTTTACCAGGCCCAAACCATAACACTCCCGCTGAACCAGTCCTCAGATTCCTGCTTGACTCGTCCGATCAGGCTTTTCACTTCTCGGAGAGCTGCGTGGATGTTGGGTGCCTTTGATGCTAGGTTCAGGCAGCACAGTCCTTCAAATTCCTGGCACTCGTGTCCATGCAGCAGCAGGAGGAAATCTATGGCCGCACGATTTTGGAGTATGGCCTGCCTGGTAATCTCCTCGTCCTCTAGGAGGGAGCTGATGGCCGTGGATGTCAAGTTTGCCTGTTTGACTACCCAGCACTCTAGGTGGCCCAATTCACATAGAGCCTTGGCTGCTGCAACCCATGGAAGGAACAGGGATACGGCAACTCTTTTTGACTTGGCCCAATGGAGGATGTCTGCATCACAATTTGGGTCCAAATTGTCAACGCTTCTCTTGTGAATTTTGCTAGCCGAATTGTTCTTTTGAGTCCATTTGCCAATCATGGTTTGGTTGCGTGTCAACAGGGACAACCGCCCAATGGTACATGGCCCTCCTAAAAGCCGAGAGGGGATTCCTGCCCATGCCAAATCCCCACAAATTCGTAGTATTTTGGTGTGAAGGGTGTCTTTTGTTGCTGGCTTTGGGGGCAGTCTTGGGCAGTGTCCTGGTTTTTTGCATCTGAAGCAAATGACATGTTGAAGTTGCTCTGGTGACATCTGTTGCCTCCTCACTCCTGGAGATACAGCTGTCACAGTCTCTGGGTTTGTCGGCCTTGACCATGCCTCCCGTGCAGCAAACAATTCCACCTTCCCAGCACAGGTTTCCATCATCTCTGCCAGTGTAGGCGGGGGGTTGAGAGGCAGTCCCAGGAGCACCCTGCTGCAGACTTCATTAGCATTCCTCTGCGCCATCTCTTTCACTATCTCCGCTTGTGTCTTGAGGTCCTGTACTTGTCTCTCAATCTGTGCATGGAGCCAGTTGCAAGAAACTGCAAGAAACTTTCTGAAGGAGACTGTTTAATGTCAAGGAAACTACCACTAGCTTCAGCAGTTGGTAGCTGGTTAAAAGCCTTATCCACAGCCTTTGAAATCTTATCTAGAATGAATTTTGACAACACCCAAGCTTGGTCCTCAGGCTTAGCCCACTCCCCCTTGCCGAACCGTTGCCTTCTGATATAAGGCAAGGCAACCTGGTTCTGAGGAACAGCACAGTGACCCAAACTCTCCAGGGTCGCTCGGGCCAAGGAGCACGCAGACACCAAATGTGGTGGATGGTCCAAAGGCCTTTATTATCTTTATTATAAAACCCCCTTTATATGGGGTTTTATAATCTAGGGGGTCTTCTACGTCAGAGGGGGTCTGTCTTTACTATCTATGGTTAGTAAGGAGTGGAAAGTTACTGGGTAGGGAATGGAAAGTTACTGGCACTCAGTTTAGGGAGGCTACATTCCTATGATAATTTCTTATCTAAGGGGAACGGGGTCCTGCCTTCCCATTACATTGCGAGATCTTCCGACCGCCTGTCCCTATCTACCACATCTCCCCCCCGCTTTTACACAAATGAATGAGGTAGTCATACACATAGGTACTGAAATGAGGTATAAGGTTGTAGTTTGACAAGGGAAAGGGATTTGGTAAACCTGAGTAAGTTTTTGCCAGACAAGTTTAGAACTTGTGACTGGCAGTGTTCCCTGGTTGAATTCACAGCAATTGTTGCCGGCCTATGAACAGGATGTTGGTCCGTTCTAGGCGGGCCTGAATGAATGAGACTAGCTTGTTCAGCAGGCATGGTCCGAAGGTAACTGCCAAAAGCAGCAATGCCAATGGACCTATTAGGGTAGGAATCAGAGTGGTTAGCCATGGTGATTGATTGAACCAGGACTCGAACCAACCCTGTTGGGCTTCCCTGTCCTTCTGCCTCTGAGCCAGTCAGCTTCGGACTTCCATCATGGAGTCTCTTACAACTCCTGTGTGGTCTGCATAGAAGCAGCACTCCTCTTTCAAGGCGGCACACAGGCCTCCTTGCTGCATGAACAGGAGGTCCAGACCTCGCCTGTTCTGCAGGACCACCTCCGAAAGTGAGGAGACTGACTTCTCTAGAAAGGAGATGGATTTCTCGATCCTTTGCAAGTCCTCATTGATTGTCATTTGCAGCTGGGACAGTCCTTGGTGTTGGGTCACTAAGGCTGAGACACCCGTTGCCGTTCCTGCTGCTCCTAGACCGAGCAGCATTGCAATAGTTACACCTGTTATTATTTCTCTTTTGTGGAGCCGGCTGGGTCCCTCAAAAAGGTGGTATACTTCTTCGTCTGAGTGGTACAGGACCCTAGGAACAATCAGAACTTGGACACAAAAGTTATTAGAGTCATCGGATTTGGCAAGGAACACACAGGGACTCACTCCAGATCGCTGGCAAACCCACATCCCAGATGTGGATGGGACTACCCACTTATTGTTTTTCCTGTTGGGCTTGACAACTTTGGTGCAGACGTTGCCTTTCCGCCTAGCTAGGGTTGCATTGCAAAGAATCTGCCCTGGCCTGTGACTTGACTCAGGGTGATCCCTTTGCGAGGGGTTTCCCATCTGCACTGGTGAGGGGCATTGGCTGTGGAGTAACTGAAGGGAGTGTTTAAAGCGACTCCTTTGTAAAAGGGGGTTTGACACTGTAACAAAGCCAGCAGGATTCGGTTAGGTTAGGGTTGGATTCGTTCAGGGATACAAAGGTAGCTTCTAACATACGAAGGATTGGGTCTGAGTCCGACCCGGCTGAACGGCCTATATGAGAGGCTTCCGAATGGCCGGTCGGGACGTTGCTGACCCCTGTGGGTAAGGTTTTGGGGTAGGTTACGTTTCTCCCTTTCGGCACGCTTTTAATCGCTTTGTTGGGTCCGACCGCTTGGGGCGCCGACGGTTGGAGCCTGATAATTCGCACATTCACCCTCTCTTTTGACCCTTGAAGGACTACTGTCCATGTTCTGCCTATGGCCCAACTGGGGTGATGTGGCTGCAAGACCGTCATGTTGTAGCTAGTACATTTCCGAATTTTTGGGACTTTATGGCGATTTCGATAGAAGCTTCCGTGAAGGAAGACGGGTGTTTTGCAGCCGCTGGGTGCCCAGGTGAACTGTAAGAATTTGTTGGGCTCTTGTGGATCCCACCCACGCCCCGATGGTCTGGCATCTGTAACTATGGTTTCGCAGCCCCAGTGCCCACAATATCCTCGCCCTGGGTGATTGCAGTAGCTTTTCCCAGGGTTTGAAGCTGGGCACCAGTAGGATAGGTACATGTGTGTGGCATGTGGGGAATTGGGGTCTACCTTTGGTCGTCCTGGAAACAGGTTGGTGATGCGGAGCACGAAGGATGGGGTGTTTGGTGTGGTGATTTCTCTGAGCACCTTGTGACTACTAAGGTGTCGCATGACCCACCTGAATGGCCGATGGGGGTAGTGATCTGGGCTGGCTTGCCCTCTGGCAACAAGCCCCAACAGCAAAATCACACAGAAACACCGTTGATGCTTGGGTCCCGCCCTACTTCCCACATGCCCAGCATGGTCCCTTAAATCCCTCTTGGCATGATGGAGCAGCTGCTGATAGGCGCCTTGGCCGGGGGCAGTTTACTGCCAAGTGGCCTGCCTGGCCACACTTAGGGCATGCCGTCACACTGGACTGTGTGGGCTGCAGTGTGGACTGCCGCTTGCATGGGAGCAAGGTGTTCCTCCTTTGCAATGTGTCTAATCATGTCTGCTGTATTAGACCCAGGTGGCAGTGATCTTAAAATGTCCTTGGTGGCTGAGTTGCATTGCTGGCGTAGGCAGTCTGCCAGCATGGGACCCTTAGCCTCTGAGGGTAATGAGGAGGAATCTAATGCTGCCTGAAGCCTGTCCACAAACTGAGTGAAGCTCTCACTTTCGCTCTATCCTATGGTGGACCACGGGGCAGGGTTAGCCACTACTTTGGAAGCAGAACGAATGGCCTCTCGGGCAGCCCGGGTGGTTGTCATAACTTCATGGGCCCTTAATCCCTCAGCCTGGGCCTGGGGGGTGATCATAGTGGGGTCTCTGTCCATCAATCTCTGTATACTGGAGCCGTGTAGTGGATGGTCAGGTCCCGTTATCTGGGCTAGCTCCTTTGTGCATTGATTCTCCCACTCTTGTTTGAAAACAATCATTCCTGCCCCATCAAAAATCATTCTGCACGTCTGTTTGATGTCAAAGGGAAGCATGTCATCCCCCCCAAAAACGCCGTCACTAAGTGTGGTAACCATGGCAGAATTAATCCCCTTGTCTGCAATCGCTTTAATAATTGCCTGTACCTCTTTCGGATTCACTGGAGAATAGCTCCTTCTTTGGTTTTCGCCTGCCCCCCCCACGCGGACTGGGAACACTAGCTTGGCTGAAGGGGTGTACTCGGCGCAGGCTATCTTTATTTTTCGCCAGTCTGTAAGTGGGGTTCGGTCTTTCTCTGCTGACCCCTTCACCCATGTGGGAGTGCTGCGACTGGAGACCTTATATGCTGCTGCTCTCCCTCTGTTAAGGCTAGAATCGGAATCGGAGCTCCCCGACTCCCTCTCAGACTCATCCCGGCTTGAGTCGGAGTTGGAATGGCCGAGCACTTCCAGACTGCTCTGCCTTTTTCTCAGGCTCCGACCCCGCCCCCTCCTGCAGGGGGAGGACCTTTCCCTCCCCCTGGGGTCTCCCTGCCTCCTGCTGGGGGAGGTCCTTGCCTTATACGGGCTTAATTTGAATAGAGCGCTCTGATTGGTCTCACCCTCCACCGCGGGGACAGCCCCCCCCCCCCCCCCCCGCTCTCCCACGCATGTGATGTTAAGCGGGCTGACTCCATTTCCGCCCTTTTCCCCCTCTTCTCTTCTGCCCTGACCACGCGGCCGGCCGCCATCTTTGAGCCCATACGGCGGTGGAGAGATTTTATCGATCCGGGCGGTTTCTGACCGTCCCGCCGCTTCCCGCGCCTCCTCCACCAGCCCCCACCAAAAACACTGCACCCGTTGCTCTGCCTCCTGCGCTGGGTCGGCAATCGGCGGGGGAGGGGACGGGTAGAGGAGCCACGGTTTTGTCGAGAGGCTCTGAGGAGGGGCTGGGATCTGGCGGGCTCCGCGGGGGGGTTGGGGGGTCTCCTGGAGGTTTTGGGCTCGGGCTCGAGGGGAGGTGGGACACGCCTAGCCCCCGCACATCCCCATCTGCAATCTGATCACTTTCCGGGGTGGTCTGGGTCGTAGCTCCTACCCCAACTGCGGAGCAGCTATTAAACAGCTTCTGGCAGCTTTCCAGGTTTCTTGCTCTTGTCGAGCTTTTTGCAGAGCCCGGATGACTCTGCCCCACGATTTTAGGGCTTTCCCCGAGCCTGAACACATGGTATCCTTGGCCAGGGTTTTCGTACAATTATCCCACACCTCCGGGTGTAAAATATCCACGGGACTTTCTATAGCCCCCAGCTTAATCAATCTCGGCAATGCGAGAGTCATATATTTAAGCTTACATTCAATTCCCCATTGTGCATGCATTTCACTTACTACCTTTGCAATTGCTTCCATGATTCGAGGGCGTCCCCTCTGCTGCACAAGGCCAGCTGTGCAGCCGCCGTCTTCTCTCCAGACGAATCCCCGTTCCCCGGGCGCTGGTTTGTTCCCGGGTTTCCGGCACCAGTTGTTGCCTTCTGATGCAAGCCAAGGTGACCTGGTTCTGAGGAAACGGCACGGCGACCCAAACTCTCCAGGGTCACTCAGGCCAAAGACGCACGCAGACACCAATATGGTGGACGGTCTAAAGGCCTTTATTGTCCCGTCTCGTCGGGTTTAATACTCGGGAAGGTTTTTTCTCTACGTCAGGGGGTCTTACCTTACTGTAATTGGTTAGTAAGGAGTCGAAAGTTACTAATGTTAGGGGGGACTGCATTCTTGGGTGATCCCTTATCACTAGGCGTTAGGGGGAGAGGAATCCTGCTGCTTTCCGTGACATCGCGAGGTTTTCCGAGCACCTGACCCTATCTACTACAAATTCCTAATTCCATATCTTTCCCTGAGAGCCCGTTAATTTCAAAATTATAGTAATTTGGAGGGAGGGGGTTTACATTTTCAATTTTAAGGGAGTCTCTGCCTTCCTTAGCAGACACTTGTCTTTTCAAATCAAGACAGGCAGTGGGACCATGAAACCAAACACGCTCATTCCTTGTTTTCCCCCAAATCAGGATTTCCCATTCCCAAACCTTGGCCTGAGGGAGGAGAAGGAGGAGGCTGCAAGGAAGAAGATGCCCAGGGAGCCCCAGACAGGTGAGGAGGAAGTCAGTACCCCTTTCCCCCTCTGTCCTGCTCCATCTCCCAGCCCAGCACGGCCCCCGGCTGCAGGACAGCCCTGCTGCCAAAGCTGTCCTGCTGGGGATGCACTGGGGGGATCTCCTTGCCCTTCCCTGTGGCATGGAGGCAAATCCCATCCTCTACTTGTCCTTCCTCCCCCAGACCAGGAGCTGAGGATGCAGACCAGGGAGGACAAATCCCCACAGCAGAACCTCGTGGAAGAGGCCATTTTGAGCAGCTCCACAGCACAGGAATCCAATGGGGAGGAAAAACCTCGGAGATCCCTCACAAGGAGGGGCTGCAAACGCAGATCACGGGGATCTGAGGAGGAAAGACCCACCCTGGGACTGGGAGGCAGCCAGAGCTCAGAGCTGGGGGTCCATGAGCAGCTTCAGGATGGGGAGAATCCACACCAGTGCTCAAAGTGTGGGAAGAGCTTCAGGTGGAGATCGGAACTGATCCGCCACAGGAGAATCCACACAGGGGAATGGCCATACAAGTGTGGAGAGTGTGGAAAGAGCTTCAGGATGAGCTCTGAACAGACCAGACACCATAGGAACCCCACAGGGGAACAGCCCTACAAGTGTGCCATGTGTGGGAAGAGCTTCTGCGACTGTGCCAGCCTGATCAAACACCTGAGGACCCACATGGGTGAACGGCCCTACATGTGTGAGGAGTGTGGGAAGAGCTTCAGCCAGAGCTCCCACCTGATTGTCCACATGAGGAGCCACAATGGGGAGAGACCCCACAAGTGCAGGGAGTGTGAGAAGAGCTTCGGCCACATCCTCAGCCTAATTGTCCACCTGAGAAACCACAGCAGGGAGAGGCCCTACAAGCGTGAGCAATGCAGGAAGAGGTTTCTGAGCCGTCCTCCACCACCAGCTCATTCACACAGAGGAGATACTCTTCCACTGCCCTGACTGTGGGAAGGGCTTCAACCACAACTCCAACCTCATCAGGCATCTTCACATCCACACCAGTGAGAGGCCCTATAAGTGTCCCGAGTGTGGGAAGAGCTTCTCACAGAGTGGTAACTTGACCAGACACCAACGGAGCCACCACTAAGGGAAGCCCTGTGTTGAAGATTGCAATGCAAGATGTTTCCCATTACCATCTGTATGGCAGATTACCTTTGTGAAGTTGACAGTTTACCTTATCTCTCTTTTTGAGTGACCACATTCACACCTCCCTGGGGAGGGGACATCTGCTGATAACAGACTATTGAATGTCACTGCATGACTGATAAGAACTATAGCATCCTATTGTGAGATGCTCTGCCAAGAGGCAGGGGCCAAGCATTGCTACCCAGATATAATCCAGAAGTTTTTTAAACACCAGCAGGGCTTTCTCCATGGGATTCCCCAGAGGAAGAGCAGCTGCCTCTTCTTACACTGGATCTTCAGAAGAAGAATACATCCTTCTCTACAGATCCCCCTTGCTCCAACAGGACCGCACCTGATTCTTCAGGAGGACTGCAGCCACAGTTCCAATTGGACTGCCACCCACAGGGTGTCAGGTTGGGTTCTCACTCTGTCAGTGTTGTTCTAGTGTACATTGTTTATTTTATCCTTTTTTTTCCCTTTCTGTATTAAAGAACTGTTATTTTCTGCTCCCATATTTTTGCATGAGAGCCCCTTAATTTAAAATTTATAGCAATTCGGAGGGGTGGGGAGGGTTTACATTCTCCATTTCAGGGGAGGCTCCTGCCTTCATTAGCAGACTCCTGTCTTTCCAAACCAAGACACCCTGTGAGTGCCCTGAGTGTGGGAAAAGGTTTGTGCACTGCTCCAGCTTTATCCCCCACAGTAGGACCCACCCTGGATGTTCCCCCGTGAGTGCTGATGGGCAGAGTCCTGGTGATCCGTGGTGTCAGTGATCTGTGTTGGGAAGGCACCTGCCTGGGGGGCTCCACATCCTCCTGGCTCTCCCTGGTCACCTGAACTCATCCACAGCCCAAGATCAGAAATCCCTTGTGGAGAGCCAATTTGTTAACTTCTGACCCCAGAAAAATCTGCCTTTTTGCATCTTCTGGTGTCATCAAGCAATGCTAGATAGCCTTGGAGTTCCTCCTACATAAATCCATCGTTTTGATTCCCTCTGCTCCACGGGCATCTTCCACAGCCAAATGGGGATGGACTGGGGCAAACCCCATGATTTTGGAGATAGTGGGGTGGAAACCCTTCTAAAATGTTCTTCCCACCCACCCAAGCACATGAATACTCTGCTGGCAAAGACACATAAATTATTTTGTTTTATCCTCGAAACGAAAAGGTTTCTGTTCATCTCTGTGAGAGCCCTGAAACTGGTGTTAAAAAAAAAGGCATTGAACTAAGACATGTCTGGATGCATGTGGGGGACAATGACATGTGTAAGGCCATGGAGGGATATGGACATGAGAGGTCATGGACATGGGCGGGAACGTGGGAATCATCAATGGGGACATGAACTGAGACAGCATCAGTGCCACCACCTGTGCCACCACAGTACCAGCAGCACCTTCGTCTTGGTCATGTCCCTGATGCACTTCCTGTCACCACATCCCCACTGTCACCACTGCGGTGTCCCAGCCAAATATCACCACCCACCAGGGCAGGATGGGGACCTTGTTCAGCTGGTGACAAGTGGCTCGGAAGCCAATGGCAGCCACCAGTGTGTCCCAGGGCCACTGCACTCAGGAGGCCCCAGTCACCCCTGGGGACAGACTGGGGACAGGGTAAGGCTCAGTGTTGCTATGAATATGAACAAGGCCAAACTGTCTCCAGAGAAAGAGGTTCTCATTTATTAAAATAGCTGCAAGGAACGGAGTACCCAGGATAAGCCCAGGCACCCACACAGCAAGCCAAAACCAGAACAGTGTGCTAACCCCAAATGCACTGGATTCTCCCCAAAAAGCAAAGTATCCAAAAAGAAGAACCCTGACCCAATTGAACTCCCCACATTTATAGCCCCTTTTGAGTCCAGGATTGGTCCATTTTGGATCCACATGACAATTGGTCCATTTCCAGGCTTCTCATTGGTCTTTAGCGCTGTTCATTCTGGACCAAATGTTTCTGCAGGGCTTTGAATGATTGGTCAGATCTTCCATCCAATCCATCTTTGACCTCGCCTTGCCCTGCCAGAGCACTGTTCCACCAAATCCTGGACCCTTCTCCTAGCACATTCTAATAGGCCCCCCTCTTTTGACATAATACAATTAATATAACATAATTAATACAATATAATTGAGCTATACTCTTATTTAACTTAACTTTTACCTATAACAGTGTCATGTGTGGGAGTCACGTGGCCCTCTGCTGGGTGTCACCAGAGGCGCCCTGGTGGCAGTGTCCCCACAGTTGTGATGACATTGTCCCCTGATGTGTGTCCTGGTGGCATCACATCCCCTCCCCTCCATTTGTCCCATTGACAGGGACCGTGGCTCCCTGTCACCCCTCTGTGCTTCCCGGGCCTGGCCTGTGTGTCCGTGTCACTCCTCTGTGAGTCCATGTCCCCATCTCCCCCATTGTGTCCCTGATATTGGAGACACGACAGAGCACACCAAGGCTCCTGCAACAACAGCCAACTGTTATTGAGTGCTTTTCTGATATAGTTTTGAATGTGTCCATGGTTTGTCAAAATTGCCTGAACTAGAGTCCACCCAGTCAACTGGCCAACAGCTAGCTGTGTCTGCAATGGCCAGGACCTGCTCCCCAACAGTCCAGTTATATGGTTGAGGTACTTACATAATTAGTTATATAATTAGTTCTATTTTATTTATAAGATTAGGATTATTTATAACTTTGAGGTCTTCAAGCCAGCTGTTACCCACAGCAGTTGCCACTTTTTGTTTTTAAATAAAAAAGCATTATCTGTCATCCTCTGCAGGGCTTTGCAGACATGATGATAACAAGTTCTGGCCTGGATGGTATGCCTCAAAGTTTTTAGTAGATCAAAAAACTGTGCATGGTCAATTTCTTTTAACAGGGCGAGCCCTGTGAGAGGCTTGCCCAAGGCATTGTGGTAGTACAACACCATATTAGGTCTTTGATCTCTGTCTTAGGTTGAAAGTTTTAGCTGGGGGTTGCATCCCATTTGCCATCTATTATCTTCTGTTAATTGGGCAGCTTTCTTTATCTCTTCCACAAACCACACTGTCCTCTGCGAAGATATCTTCTGTTAATAGGCCATCAAGTCTCACTGATAAAATTACATCACCCCATTGTGAGATGCTCTGCCCAGCGGGAGGAGCCAAGTTACAGAGGGTCCAAAGCCAACTTCTCTCCCACAGAGAAGGAAATCTTGGCTGCCTATGAAGGAGTTCAAGCCCCCTCAGAGGAGACTGGCCCAGAAGCACAACTGTTCCTGGTACCCCAAGGACCTGTGCTGTAGTGGATGTTTAAAGGAAAGGTTCCCAGTGCCCACCATGCCTCTGATGCTACATGGAACAAATGGATTGCCCTCATCACACAGCGCATCCATGTTAGAAACCCAAATTGCCCTGGAATTTTGGAAATAATTACAAACTGGCCAGAAGGTGAAAACTTTGGTCTCATTGATGAAGACGAGCAGGAACAAGTGACAACGACTGAAGAAGCTCCACCATACAACCAACAACCTCATGTTTCCTACTACTGAGGAAACACAATAAGCTCTTTTGGCTGATGGTTCGTGTCACATTGTAGGGATGAACTGAAAGTGGAAAGCAGCTGTATGGAGCCCCACATGATCAGGTTGCACAAGCTACCAAAGGAGAAGGTGGATCAAGTCAACTTGCTGAACTCAAAGCTGTTTAGCTGGCCCTGTACATTGCTAAGAGAGAGAAATGGCCAAAGCTCCACCTTTATACTAATTAATGGATGGTAGCCAATGCTCTCTGGGGTTGGCTGGAAAGGTGGAAAAAGGCCAACAGGCAGCGTAAAGGAAAACCAATTTGGGCAGTTGAAGAGTGGTTGGTTAGAGAAGCTGCCTGTGAAAGTCCACCATGTAGATGCCCATGTCCCCAAGAGTCGGGCTACTGAAGAACACCGAAACAATGAGCAGGTAGACCAGGCAGCAAAAATAGAGGTGTCAAATATAGACTTAGATTGGCAAAACAAGGGAGAGTTATTCCTAGCTCAATGGGCACATGATGCCTCAGGCCATCAGGGCAGAGATGCCACCTATAAGTGGGCACGAGACCGAGGGGTGGATCTAACCATGGACAGTATTTCTCAGGTTACCCATGACTGTGAGACGTGCTGAGATCAAGCAGGCCAAGTCAGTGGAGCCCTTGTGGTATGGCAGGCAGTGGTCCAAATATAAATGTGGGGAGGCCTGGCAGTTGACTACATCATACTGTCCCAGACACGCCAAGGCAAGCACTACGTGCTGATCATGGTGGAAGCCACCACTGGATGGTTGGAGACCTACCCTGTGCCTCATGCTACTGCCTGGAACACCATCCTGGGTCTGGAAAAGCAAGTCCTGTGGAGACATGGCACCCCTGAGAGGATTGAGTCAGACAATGGGACCCATTTCAAGAACAGCCTTATCAACACCTGGGACAAGGAACATGGTATTGAATGGATAGATCATATCCCCTACCATGCACCAGCTGCCGGGAAATTTGAACGATGCAATGGACTACTTAAAACAACCCTGAAGGCACTCGGGGTGGAGGGGACTTTTAGAAATTGGGAAATTAACCTAGCAAAAGCCACCTGGATGGTCAACACCAGAGGGTCCATGAATTGAGCTGGTCCTGCCCAGTCTGAACCTCTGCACACAGTGGATGGAGAAAAAGTCCCTGTTGTACACATGAAAGGTATCTGAGGAAAGACCGTTTTGATTACTCCCACCTCAGGCAAGGACAAACCCATCCGTGGAATTTTTTTTGTTCAAGGATCTGGTTACACTTGGTGGGTAATGCAGAAAGATGGAGAAAGCCATTGTGTACCACAGGGAAACCTAGCCTTAGGTGAGAACTGTGTGTAAGGTTTCTTTGTGATGCAGATGGAAAAAGAAAAAGGGGTGGATAATGTTGGAGATTGCAATGCAAGTTGCTTACAATTACTATCTGTATGGAAGATTACCTCTGTCAAGTGGGCAGTTTGCTTTATCTCTCTCTTTTTGAGTGACCACATTCACACCTCCCTTGGGAAGGGACATCGGCTGATAACAGACTATTGAATGTCACTGAATGACTGATAAGAACTATAGCATCCTATTGTGAGATGCTCTGCCCAGAGGCAGGAGCCAAGCACTGCTACCCAGGCATAATCCAGAAGTTTTTCAAACACCAGCATGGCTTTCTCTACGGGATTCCCCAGAGGAAGAGCAGCTGCCTCTTCTTACACTGGATCTTCAGAGGAAGAATACATCCTTCTCTACAGATGCCCCTTGCTCCAACAGAACCACACCTGACATTTCAGGAGGACTGCAGCCACATTTCCAATTGGACTGCCACCCATAGGGTGTCAGGTTGGGTTCTGACTCTGTCAGTGTTGTTCTAGTTTACTTCATTGTTTATTTTATCCTTTTATTTTTTTTCCCTTTCTGTATTAAAGAACTGTTATTTTCTGCTCCCATATTTTTGCGTGAGAGCCCCTTAATTTCAAATTTAGTATCTCAAGTCCTCAAATCTTTTAAGTACAATGTTTACACAAAGAACCAAAGTTGACTTACAACCTAACTCATCATAGAAGAACAATTTACATTACAAGCACACCAAATACTAGCACAAATATCACTGTAATCTCTTACATGTTTTAGCCCAGTGATTAAGATCTAGTAGCTCCTGCAAGTTCCCTCACAAAGATTAGAGGCACTACTCTGTGTTTACAAAGTACATCCATAATGAACAAGTCCTAAACGAAAGGCAGCAGCAGCGCATCCTTTTGTTGTTCAGAATCCTCTCACCATCTAGAAGAGAAACATCCTGTCCCAATAGAGAAGAAAACTAGAAGGACGCCTGTGATAAAAACCACGTCAAAACTAAACTAGAAAACTAATAATCCTATATAAATTGATCAATAACCTTTAAAAAAATCCTTAAAAGATTAATAAAAGAACAATTATAGCAAAGTCACATCACCCCCACAAATAGTCTCTCAAAATTCAGCAATAGTCATCGCCTATAAAAAGACATTAGACTCCTAGAATTTACTTCATGTCCTGAAAAAGATCAATAAAGTGATTAAATAAGACCTCTTCAACCTAAACTCCCTTCTTTATCAAGAATCCCAAAACACCAGCCTCTCATTATCATTAATTTCAAAGACTGTTTTTTCCACATCCCACTTCATCCTAATAATACTCCAAAATGTACTTTTTCAGTTCCCATCATCAATCAAAGAGAACCCATACAGAGATATCACTAAAAATCATTGACCCAAAGAATGAGGAATTCACCTATAATTTATCAATATTTTGTCACACAAACTTTGTCTCCAGTCCAACAAAAGTATCCAAGATCCATGATTTTACACTACATAGGTAATTTGCTCATCACAGCTCCATCACAAACAAAAATAAAACAAACTGGTGCTAGTGTTGTTACTAAAATCCAAACTACTAACCTTCAAATTTCTATAACCAAAATTCAGAAAGTTTCACCCTAAAAGTATCTAAAACAAAAGATAACTGAAAAACCAATTACACCACAAATGATACAGCTCCAAACCAGTGTCAACAACCTACAAAATTTACAACTTCTAAGAAAAATTAATTGAGTAAAACCTATTTTAAAAATTACCAACGATGAGCTAAATCCACTTTTCAATTTATTAAGAAGAAACTGCAACATCAACTCTCCTAAAACTCTAACATCTAACGCTCATACAGCCCTTAACAAAGTCATAAAAGCTCTCCAAAGACAACAAACTCATCACTATATTCCAAAAAAGCCTTCAGTTTTTACAATTTTAAGAGAAAAAATACATCTTTATAGTCTCATTTTTCAGTAAAACTCTTCTAAGAAAAATCCTTTGTTGATAATAGGTTTTTCTTCCCTACAAGTTTCCAAAGACTATTTTTACAGTTTTAAAGATGATTTCCCAAATTATAATTAAAGCCAAAACAAACAGTTTATTAAGTTTAACAAGTCAAAAATTTCCAGTTATCTATTTACCATTTTAAAAATATTATCTTAATTAAACACTACAAAATTCTAATGATTTGTAATATACATTGTTGAACTTCCCACGTGTTTGTTCTATTCATTACCCAACTCACAAATTATTACAAACAAAACAAAATTAAACTTTAGAGAGAAACCTATGTTAAGTAAAGAATCTTTAAATACAAGAACTCTCTTCACTAATAAATCTAGCAAAAGTCACAAATCTGTCATCACTTGGTTAAACCAAAGAACTAATGCTTAAGAGTCAGATATTCAAATATAGTCAGATATTCAAATAGTAAAAAGATCTCCTCAAATTGCTGAACTTACTACTATAGTTCAAGTTTTCAGCTCTTTTCACAACCTTTTAATTTAATCACAAATTCTACTTATGTTGCTTATGTGGTTAAAAGATTAAAAAGATCAATTTAAAAAATGTTAGTAATAACAGTTTATACCATTAGCTTTCATACCTTTATGTAACTTTACAATATAGAATTAATCTATATTTTGTTTCTCACATTAAGACTCATTCTTTGCTTCCTAGATCTTTAGTAGGAAAACCGTGAGAGCAAACAAACTAACAATAGTTATTTCAGACACTTTACCAAACATTTTTAAGCAAGCAAAACTAAGTCACGCCTTTTTCCCCCAAAATGCACAAGCACTTGTATGAATGTTTCAAATTTCCAAAAGTCAAGCTAAAGCTATTGTCAGTACTTACCCGTCAATTTATACAGCCTCCTGTTTCTACAAGAGCCATCAACCCTCAAAGCTTACAAAACCTGCAGTTGTGGCAAACAAATACCACTAAATACCATTCTTTCAATAAATTTTAAGATATTAATGTTTCAGTAAACACATTCTCTAGTAAAATTTTTACTTCTCTTCACACAGGCGAAACAAGTAATCGTACCTATCACCATTTTTTACAAATTTTTGCATCATTAAGTTTACCCCAAAAAGTAAAAACCAACAATAGTCCCACATATATATCTCAAAAATTACCCATATTTAAAAAAAATAGGGTGTTCATCACATCTTTAGTATTCCTTGCTCTCCCACAAGTCAAACAATTATTAAAAAAAAATCAAATATTAAAACACATTCTTAATCAAGAGAAGAGGGGAGTAAAGCTCACACCACAAATAAAGTTAAACAAAGATTTATATGTTTTTAATTTTTAAAGAACTCTGTTGTAAAACCCAATCCACCAATTTTTAAACATTTTTCAAATAACGCACCAGCAAAACTCAAAAATAAAAAATTTATTTTTGTTTTAATTAAACACCCTGTTTTAATTAAAAACCCTAAAACCAAACAAATTAAAAGTCCTTTCCAATTAATTACTTAAAGCAAAAGGTATACTTCTGTCTCTGCAAGTACAAAAATTGAGTTCCAACCAAAACCATCAAACCATATCACACCCCAAAACATGTTAACAAGTCCAAAACCATGAAAACAAGTACACAGATGTGAACCAAACCAAAAGATCACAAGCCACACCTAATGTTCCTTATTCGTCAGTAAAACCTACAAATGCTAATTTTATGTTATTTAAAAATGTGTCAATTATTAGTTTCATAGAGCTAATTTTTGGCAAAAGCATAATTTTTATTTTGTTATGTTAAAAATATTAGACTTTTGTCGGAACTCAGTACATCCCTCTGGGTGTCCAGAGTTGCTGGGCCCCCTGCCGGGGGGCTCGGAGACCCTGGCACGCAGCCCAGAACACCTGTGGGTTTGATTATGAGCCATGGAGCAAATTACCAGCTCTGTATGAGGACCTGAAAGTCACAGAAGTTTAAATAATGTAATAATAAAATTATCACTGGGTGAAAAGGTAGATTTTGGGATTTTTAGAATAGGGGTTTTGGGGACAAGATGGAGGGACTTGGGCATGTCTAGTCCTGCTTCTTCTTCTTCTCTGCCTCCATCTTCTGCTGTGACACTGGCACTTTGGGATTGGTTTAGAATTAGAAGTGCACTGTCTAACATAGGTGATAGGTATTGGAAAGTAATTGTAAATATGCTATACATAGTTTGTAATATAAAAATACAACACTGCCCCAAGGGTGGTCAGAGTGCTGCTGGCTGCCCTGCTGAGCAGACCTCGGCTGGGCAGCAGAAAATTTTTGTAGATAAGATATAATAAACAATGTTGAGACTGAAAACTGAAGAAGTCCGGCTTGTTCGTTGAACGTGAGGGCCGAAACAGAGACTTTTCACAAATCTCAGGGCTGCAATTAGAGAGACTTTCAAAAGTAAAATTTAATTTAAAGTCAAAACCAAAGTTTTAAAATTACTATATATAGAAAGATTTTTTGCCAAAAATTAACTCACAAAAAACCCCACCAAAATTAAATAATATACTAGTGTTAGTTAGTTTTAACTGCTTCTTATAATACAAACAGTTTCATACCTTAAAATACTACAAAAAGTTTCAACAAGTTTATTTTTACCCCCAACTAATTTCAACAATAACATTAAAACAATTAAATCAAGTTGGCTAAGCAAACAAACTAATACCACATCCACTACAAACAGTGATATGTTAACAAATGTTAATAGTGTTAAACATATTACCCTTCAAAATAAAGCAACTGTTAGTTTTTTTTTACTAACACATAAACACAGTTGTAAAGGATTTAAAAGACTGCATCGTATATACCTATCTAATAATTTTAAATCCATCCAAAAAAACATACAAAAGCTAAAAGATTTAACAACTCAAATTAAAAAAAATAGTGAGTCATAATTAGATAATTCATTCCAAAAAATAGAAATTTGCACCTTAACTAAACAAACTTTATAAAATAAGTCTATATGTGTTAAGTATTTTAATAGTCATATTAGTAGTAACACCTTACATACTACAGTGTGCAACAAATAATAAACAAAATGATCTAAAAAGTTTTTATCATATAAAAGAAAAAAAATTTCACAGAGTTCTCAAAATCTTACAAAAATAGTAAAAGTATAAACATAAAAAAAAGTTTTAAATTAAAACCTTCAGACCAACAAAACTTTTTCAAACAATAACTTATAATTGGTTTCAAACATAACTTATACCCTTTAACTAAACTTTCACAAGATTAAAACTTCTATATTATAATA
This sequence comes from Ammospiza nelsoni, assembly GCF_027579445.1. Lineage (NCBI taxonomy): Eukaryota > Metazoa > Chordata > Aves > Passeriformes > Passerellidae > Ammospiza > Ammospiza nelsoni. The sequence goes on from NC_080667.1 coordinate 1,562,108, forward strand.
TAACAATACTTAATGCAAAATAAAATACTTTAGGTAAGTAATAAACAAATATATTATAGTAAAACTACAAAACACAAAGTAGTTTATACACAACACAATTACAAAAGTTTCTTTTAAAGTAAACTGAAAAAGAGAATTGTAAAAATCCATAAAATCAAAAAGTTTTTAAAAGGCTACAGAAAACAAATCATAAAACAAAAAACCTATAATCAAAGATAAACAGTAACCATAAGATTAATCAACAAAAAATTATGTAAAAAATAGACAAATAAAGACAAATAAAACAATAGTCTCTATATTAACACTTAAATAACTCCCTAAGCTACAAAAAAATCTAACAAAATATTAAGAAGTTCTAAGCTTAATAATAAAGCTCTATACATTGTATTTTAAAACTTACAAGGGAGTATGTGTTCAAAATAAACAAACATTTTTTTTACCAAAAATATGTACACTTATAGTAGGTAGAACTACTGTCAATATACTTTTACTTTGTGTAATTAGTCAAAAAACTTTTAAAGTAAATTGTAACATTAAGTTCTTAGTCTGCTACCTAAGATATAAACTAATAGCATCTTCCCATTATCATGAATATATAATAAAACTAATACTAAAAAATAAGACAACTCCAAACATGTTCCCAACAATCCCATCCCATTCACAGTTTATACATAACCCCCAACTAACAATAGGTGGAAGCCACCATTGGACAGCTGAAGACTCACCCTGTACTTCACACCACTGCCTGGAACACCATCCTGGGCCTGGAAAAGCAAATCCTGTGGAGACATGGCACCCCTGAGAGAATCGACTTGGACAATGGGAGCCATTTCAAAAACGGCCTGACAAACACCTGGGGCAGACAAATGGTATTGAATGGCTAGATCATATCCCTTATCATGCACCAGCTGCTGGGAAAGTTGAACGGTGCAATGGACTACTTAAGACTTCCCTGAAGACTTCCCCTACTTGGCAGGGGAATTTTTAGAAACTGGGAAAGGAACTTAGCAAAAGTCACCTGGATGGTCAACACCTGAGGGTTCATCAATCGAGCTGGTCCTGCCCAGTCTGAACCCCTGCACACAGTGGATGGAGATTAAGTCCCTGTGGTACACATGAAAGGTATTTTAGGAAAGACTGTTTGGATTCATCCCACCTCAGGCAAGGACAAACTCATCTGTGGGATTGTTTATGCTCTACTGGTTACACTTGGTGGGTAATGCACAAAGATGGAGAAGCCCATTATGTACCACAGGAAAATCTAGTTTTAAGTGAGAGCTGTGTGTAAGATTTCATTGTGATGCAGATGGAAATAGAATAAAAGGTGGAAAATGTCTTAGGTTGGAAATGGGTGTGTGTATTCTATTCCTGTCAGTTAGAGGTGGGGCAGTTATTGCCTGTTAATTGGGCAGTTTTCTTTATTTCTTCCACAACTAATCCTCCCTCCATGGAGATATCTTCTGTAAATGGACCATGAATCCCACTGCATGACTGATAAAAATGACATCATTCCATTGTGAGAAGCTCTGCCCAGAGGGAGGAAACAAGCATTCCTACCTGGATATGATCAGAGATTTGGAAGTCCACAGCCAACCTTTCCCACTGGATTCCCAGAGGAGCAGCTTTTTTCTCTAATGGATTCTTAAAGGAAGACCAGGCCCATCTACAACACCACTGGATCTTCAGAGGAAAAGTACAGCCTTCAACAGGATCATTGCTCAACAGAACCACATCTGTCAGTCCAGGAGGACTGCAGCCACCATTTAATCAGACTGCTGACAACACCCTGACCAACAAGGTGCCAGGTTGGATTCTGACTCTGTCAGTGTTTTTTTTCTGTTTGTACTATTGCATTTGTATTTTAAATTTTCCTAGGAAAGAACTTTTTATTCTTTTTCCCATATCTTTCCCTGAGAGCCTCTTAATGTCAAAATCATAATAATTCAGAGGAAAGAAATTTACATTTTCCATTTCCCATTAGCAGATTCCTATCTTTTCAAGCCACAGGGCAGTGTGGAGCTTTCCTGTTCTGAGGAGGCTGTAATCTGACACTAAGGCTCCTCCCGTGGACACCTGATAAAACCCCCACTGTGGGTCTGCTTTGTTCTTTTTTCTCTCTGCTCTCGGCTCTCTGGGGCTCTGCTCGGGCTCCCAGGCCTCTGCCTCCTGCCCCCACTACCACGGCACGGGATGGGGGGGGAGATAAAATGGACTCCTGTGCTAAACAACGAAGGAGTTTGTCTTGTCTGTTTCTCCTGCTGTCGGCTGTGGCCTCCCTGGACACGATCTCATCATTGTAGCTGCACACTGCTACAGGGCAGCACAAAGGGGAATTTCTGTGGAAGCTGCAGAACCTCTGCCAGAAGTGGAATTCCCAATGTTTTACCCACTGTCCGAAAGCAACACCCAAACTCGGCTCTTCCCACCTAACCCCGGGTTTTCCCACCTAAACCCTTCTCTTCCCACCTAAACCTGTCTCTTCCCACCTAAACCCGTCTCTTCCCGTCTAAATCCAACTTTTCCTACCTAAACCCGACTTTTCCCACCTAAACCCAGCTTTTCCCATCACCAGCTCTGGGAAATTGCACATGCCAAGGACCCGAAATACCAGACACAGCACCAAAGCAGAGACACAAAACTTCCTGCAGAGTCCATGCCCAAAATCCTGCAGCTGCTTTGGCTGTTCCCAGCCTGGAGAACACCCTGAGATCGCCTGGAGCACAGAGATGGAGGACAAGGACACCACAAGCCCCTCAGTGTTGCGTTGTGATTTCAGGGTTTATCTCAGAACCTCGGGTCCCTCCCCTGATAATTCCCTGCAAGGTGTGTCAGTCACCTCTCCTTCCCCCTCTCTTGCCCCCTCCTAGCACTGTCTGTCAATCCTGGAATTCCAGGAGGGCGTCGAGTGATTGGCAGATCCAAAGGATGCCCTCTACCCCTGGGCATTGGGCCATCCATGTGTCCTTTGTCCCTTGAGACCTCCCTTCCTGTACCTGGTTAGTGGGATCCCTACCCCTTCCCTGCCCTTCTCCCTGGGGTTAAAATGAACAGCAACCACAGCGTCAGGGAGTTCTGTTGGAGCTGTTGCTGGATAGTGGGCCAGAATAAAGCTCTGGATCCAAACCCTCCATCAGAACCGGCTCCTTTCCTTCACCATCACCTTAAAGCTTCTCTAGCAGAAGTAAACTGAGGAGCAGACCCTGTTATGGTGGGAAGCTCCATCCCAGCACCACCCGAGTGCTGCATGCCTGGACTTGTCTCCACGTGCCCAGCTGCAGCACCTAGCCAGCCAAAAGTGTCTCTGGGGTGAAACACCACACACCCAGCCAGCCAAAAGTGTCTCTGGGGTGAAAAAGCCAAAAGTGTCTCTGGGGTGACCCCTGTGATGTCCTCATGTCCTCTGTGGTGTCCCCATGTCCTTTATGACTTCCCCATGTCCCTTATGGTATCCCCATGTTCCCTACCATGTCCCCATGACCTCTGTGGTGTCCCCATGTCCCTTATGATGTCCCCATGTCCCCTGTGGTGTCCCCACATCCCCTATGATGTCCCCATGTCCTCTATGGTGTCCCCATGTCCCTTACCATATCTCCATGACCCCTCTGAAGTCCCCATATCCCCTCTCATGTCCCCATGTCCTCTCTGATGTCCCCACTCCCCCCCACATGTCCCCCCTTCAAGGACACCAAAGCCAATTGCTGAGAAATTACTTTTTTAACCAAAAACCCAAAAAACCATGAGGGGACAAAAAGCAACAGGAGTAGAGCAGTGATACCCCAGCACTGGGTGCCACTGGTGGGTTGGTAATACCCCAGGGTGGTGGCATCTCGGGGACTCAGCTGGGACAGCCGAAGAACGTCATGGACTCGGAGAACTCGACGAAGTCCTGGCAGCGCCGCTGGAGCAACGCGTCCTGGCATGTGGCCTCCGAGGGCCACTCCTCCAGCCAGGTGTCCTTCCCGATCAGGTATCTGTACCTGGGGACACAGGGGACAGCTGGGGACACGGGGAGAGACAGGGGGACATGGGGACAGTGGGGACAGTGGGGATATAGGGGTGGCCTCCGAGGGCCACTCCTCCAGCCAGGTGTCCTTCCTGATCAGGTACCTGTACCTGGGGACATGGGATCAGCTGGGGATGTGGGGACAGACAGGAGGATATGGGGACAGTGGGGACAATGGGGATAATGGGGACATGGGGGAAATGGGGATTTATGGGTAATGGAGATATAGAGACAATGGGTACAATAGGGACAATGGGGACAGTGGAGATAATGGGGGCAATGGGGACACATGGGGATATAGGGGGCAATGGGGAGACAGGAGACAGCTGGGGACATGGGGACAGCCAGGGGGACATGGGGATATATGGGGATATAGGGGACAATTGAGACAATGGGGATATAGAGACAGTGGAGACAATGGGGACATGGGGACAGTGGGGACATAGGGGACAGTGGGGATATAGAGGTGGTCTTCGAGGGCCACTCCTCCAGCCAGGTGTCCTTCCTGATCAGATACTTTTACCTGGGGACATAGAGGACAGCTGGGGACATGGGACAGCTGGGGACACGGGGACAGCGGGGGACACAGGGACAGCCAGCGGGACATGGGGACAGCTGTAGGGACAGACATGGGGACAGTGGGGACAATGGGGATAGAGAGGCAATGGGGACAGTGGGAACAGTGGGGACAGTGAGGACAGTGGGTACAATGGGGACAGTGGGGACAATGGGGCAATAGGGACATCTGGAATTCAGGGGACAATGGGGACAATAGGGAAAATGGGGATTTAGGGTCAATAGGGCCAATGGGGCCAATGGGGACCCAGGGGACACAGGGGACAGTGGGGACCATGTCCTACTGTCTGCCGCTGGCCCAGAGGTCGCTGGCCTGTCCCCAGACCAGGTAGTCCTCTCCTCTCTGCAGCCTCAGGGTCTCCCTGCACTGCTGGTGGCTCACAAAGGTCCTGTTGCTGCCGGCTGGGTCCTCGTCTGTGCCTGTCACAGTGTTACCATGTCACCGTGGCACCGTGTCACCATGGCATTGTGTCACCATGGCCTTGTCCACTCTATGGTGGCCTTGTGTCCCCCTGAGGTGACCATGTCACCTTGTTGAGGTGACCTTGTCCTCCTTCCATGTGCACCCATGACAGCTATGTCCCCCCATGATGGCCTTGTCTCCCCTGTGGTGGCCTTGTCCCCCCCGAGGTGGCCGTACCCATCTTGATGACCGACAGGATCTCCATGATGTAATTGTCGTAGGTCAGGGTCTCCTCCTGTGCCACCACCCTCACCTTGTACACTGCCAGGGGACACATTGGGGACAATGGGGACAGTCACCCCTGCCAGGGTGGCCCTTCTGTGTCCCCTGTTCCCACCGTGACCTTCCCTGCCCCCACCAAGTCCCCAATGTCCCTAACACCACCTGCCATGACCCCATATCACCCCATGTCCCCATTGTCCCCAATGGCCTCAATGTCTCCAATGCCCCAATGTCCCCAATGCCCCAACGTCCCCACTGTCCCCAAGGTCCCCATTGTTCCCAAGGTCCCCAATGTTCCCATTGCCCCCCAATATCCACATTGTCCCCAACATCTCTGATGTCCCCAATGCTCTGTGTCCCTAATGTCTCCATTGCCCCCAATTCCCCATTGTCCCCAATGTCCCCAATGCCCCATTGTCTCCATTGCCTCCATTTTCCCCAATATCCCCATTGTCCCCAACGTCCCTGAGGTCCCCATTGCTCCCAATGTCCCCGATGTCCCTGATGTCACCAATTCCTCCAATTCCCCAATGTCTCCAATGTCCCCAGTGTCCCAGATGTTGCCATTGTCCCCAGTGTCCCCAATGTCCCAAATGCCCTCAATGTCCCCAATGCTCCCAATGTCTCCAATGTCCCCAGTGTCCCCATTTCCCACCGAAGTCCACCCCAGGCTCGCAGGCACACTCGATGCGTTGGTTGACGGTGATGTCCCCAGGCTCCTCCTGATGCTTGAAGCAGCTCTCTGTGGGGACATTGTGGGGACATCACGAGGACATCACGGGGACATCATGGGGATATCGCAGGGACATTGTGGGGACATCACGGGGACATCATGGAGACATCATGAGGGTATCACAGGGACATCATGGGAACATCATGGGGGCATCACGGGGACATCACGGGGACACAGCCATGACAAGGTCAACTCTGGCAGGGACATGTCCCCATCAGAGTCATGACATATGACATCTCATCAATGATGTGTCCCAGACAGGGTCATGACGTGTCCCACCACAGCAGGAACATGTCCCCATCATGGCCGTGATGTGTCCCATCATGGCCAGGGTATATCCCCACCATGGTGACATGTGACATCTCATTATTGATGTGTCCCACCATGACCATGACATGTCCTTACCATGCCCATGATGTGTCCCACCATGTCCATGTCACATCAACGTGTCCCACCATGACATGTCCCCATCATGGTGACATGTGACATCTCATCATTAATGGGTCCCACCATGACCATGACATGTCCTTACCGTGCCCATGACGTGTCCCCATCAGGGCCATGAAGTGTCCCATCACATCAAGGTGTCCCACCATGACCAGGACATGTCTCCACCATGGCCATGACACGTTCCCATCATGGTGACGTGATATCTCATCATTGATGTGTCCCACCATGTCCATGATGTGTCCCACCCTGGCCATGAAGTGTCTTATCACATCAACATGTCCCACCATGGCCAGGACATGTCCCCATCATGGTCATGACGTGTCCCACCCTGTCCCCATGTCCCTGTGTCCGCGTGTCCCCGTGTCACCTTCAGCACAGCGACAAACGTCCCCCTGGCAGATCTTGTTCAGTTTCCCTCCCTCCTTGTACAGGTGGTAGAACCGGGTGCAGCGATCGTCTGCAGGGACACGGGGACATCAGAGGACAGCGGGGGACAGCTGGGGACAGCAGGGGATGTGGGGACAACTGGGGACATCAGGGGACACGGAAACATCAGGGGACAGCAGGGGGCAGTGGGGACAGCAGGGGAGACAGCAGGGGACATCAGCCAGGGAGACACAAGGAGATCAGGACACAGGTGACAGAGGTAACTCTGGTGACCTGGGTGGCACTAGGGACAGGGACAGGGACAGGGATGGGGTGAAGATGGGGAGGGGACAGGGCACAGAGGAGTGGGACAGGGGACAGGGGTCAGGGACAGGGACAAGGATGGAGACAGGGACGAGGATAGGGGACAGGGATGGGGACAGAGGAGACAGTGACAGTGACAGTGACAGTGACAGGGAGGGGACAGTGACAGTGACAGTGACAGTGAGAGAGGTGACAGAGGGGACAGTGACAGTGACAGGGACAATGACAGAGGGGACAATGACAATGACAGTGACAATGACAGTGACACACTGATGCTGTAGTAGCTGTAGACAGTGACACAGTGACAGTGACAGTGACAGTGACAATGACAATGACAGTGACAGTGACACAGTGACACAGTGACAGTGACAATGACAGTGACACAGTGACACAGTGACACAGTGACAATGACAATGACAATGACACAGTGACAGTGACAGTGACAGTGACAATGACAATGACAATGACACACCAATGCTGTAGTAGCTGTAGACGCTGATGGCCGCCAGCTGGATCAGCCCCACCTGGAACCTCTGGTGGGCCTTGAAGGCGAAACACTCCTGGGCCCTGTGTGACACCTGGGGACAGCGCAGGGACAGCCGGGGACAGAGACAGGGACAAGGGACAGGGGACAGCAGGGGGACAGGGACAGAGACAGGGGACAGCACGGGGACAGGGATAGGGACAAGGGACAGGGATCAGCACGGGGACAGCACAAGGACAGCACAGGGACGGGGACAGGGGACAGCACGGGGACAGGGACAGCATGGGGGGACAGGGGACAGGGATGGGGACAGGGAACAGGGACAGGGGACATGGGGGTGGCACTCAGACAGGCTGTGAGTCACCTCCACAACACACTCGGTCCTGTCCCCAGCTATGTCCCCATGCTGTCCCCACCCATCCCTGTCCTTGTCACCACCTTGAGACTGTTGCTGTCACCACCCTTGTCCCCAGCTGTGTCCCTGTCACAGCCCTGTCCCTGCCCATGTCCCCAACTCCATCCTGATCCCTGTTCCTGTCCTGTCCCTGTCCCCATTCCTGTCCTCTCACATTTCTGTCCCATCTTGTCCCCATGTCCCTCCTGTCCCCAGTGTCCCCCGTGTCCCCATCTTCATCATCACGACTGTCACCCTCCTGTCCCTGTTCATGTCCCCCATCCACCTTGGTCCCTGTCCCATCCTGTCCCCACCTCTGTCCCACCTTCTCCCTGTCCCTGTCCCTGTACCATCCTGCCTTTGTCCCATCTTGTCTCTGCCATCACCCCAGTCCTGTCCCCATCCCCGTGGCCCCAGTGTCCCCAGTGTCCCCACCTTGTCCAGGTAAATGACGACATTGCTCCGCTCTTTGTCCTGGTCCAGCTCAAACTTGGAGATGTACCTGTCCACACCCTCGGACAGCTGGGGACAGCGGGGACACAGTGACATTGGGGACACTGGGGACAGAGTGACACCGATGACAGCGGGGACACAGTGACATTGGGGGCAGTGGGAACAGTGTGACACTGGGAACAATGGGGACAGAGTAACATCAGGGACAGAGTGGCATCGGGCATGGAGGACAACGGGGACAGCGTGACACTTGGGACAGTGTGACATTGAGTGTCCCCATGTCGTGTGTTGTCCCCGCCCCCCCCCCCCACCCCCCGGTGCCCCAATGTCCCCTGCTGTCCCCTGCTGTCCCTATGTCCCCCTGTTGTCCCCATGTCCCTGTGATGTCCCCATGTCCCTGCAGTGTCCCCATGTCCCCCGGTGTCCCCACAGTGTTCTCATGTCCCCACACTGACCCTCCTGAGGTCCTGCACGTCCAGTGTGAATCCCGTGAGCATGGACACGTCCAGGATGGACATGGTGGCATCCACGGTGTCCAGGTACCTGTGGGGACACAGCTGAGGCCACCCCACCTGTCCCCACCCCTGCAGTGTCCCCAGCGTCCCCTCCCTGATGTCCCCAACACCCCCATGGGACAAGGTGAGTGTTTTTTGTCTCCAGTGTCCCCCATGCTTGTCCCTAGTGTCCCCAATGTCCCCAGTGTCCCTTCATCCCACTCCCCATCCTGTCCTCACTGTCCCCAATGTCCCCAATGTCCCCATCCTTTCACTGATATTCCTGCCCCCAATGTCCCCTCTATCTCCCCAATGTCCCCATGTTGTCCTCAATATCTCCATTCTCTCTCTGGTGCCCCTGTCCCCAACACCCCCTCTCTGTCTCTGTTGTCCCCAGTGTCTCCAATGTCCCCAAGGTCCCCAGTGTCCCCAACGTCCCCGTCCTTTCCCTGCTGTCCCTGTCCCCAATGTCCCCATTTTCCTCCCTGTCCCCAGTATCCCCATTTTACTCCTTGTCACCAATGTCCCCAATGTCCCCATTTTCCTCCTTGTTCCCAATGTCCCTCCCGCCCCTTCTCCCTGTCTCTGATGTCCCCAGTGTCCCCAGTGTCCCCACTGTCCCCAATGTCCCTGCTGTCCCCATCCTTTCCCCAGTGTCCCTGTCCCCAACACCTCTTCTCTGTCTCAGTTATCCCCAGTGTCCCCAATGTCCCCAGTGTGCCCAATGCCCCCTGTGTCCCTCCATCCCATTCCCCATCCTGTCCCCAATGTCCCCAGTGTTCCCATCCTTTCCCTGCTGTTCCAGTCCCCAGTGTCCCCATTTTCCTGGATGTCTCTGCTGTCCCCCTGTCCCTGATGTCCCCATATTCTTCCTTGTCCCCAATGTCCCTCCCTCCCCTTCTCCCTGTCCCCACTGTCCCCAATGTCCCTGCTGTCCCCACCTTGACCCCAAAGTCCCCAATGTCTCCATTTTCCTCCCTGTCCCCTATGTCCCTTCTTCCCCTTCTCCTCTGTGACCCCACTGTCTCCAATGTCCCCAGTGTCCCCAACATCCCCAATGTCCCCACCTGGTGCAGATGTTGATCTTGACTGTCCTGATGATGTCCTCCTCTTCCCTGCCTGGGTGGGGACACTGAGGTGACATTGAAGGTGACACGAGGTACTCACAGAGGGGACATGGGGAGGGGATGGTGGTGAAATTGCGAGGACAGGAAGGGGACAGTTGGGGACCCACCCTTGTTGACCTCCTGCACATCCACGGTCAGGTTGAACTTGTCACACTTGTCCTCCCTCTCAGGGACCTTGGCGTGGTACACAGTCACCACTGTCATTGTCCCCTTGCCCATGCCCTCCGCCTTGACCGTGAAGTCCTTATTGTGCTTTGTCTGAGGGGACAGTGGGGACACTGGGGACACTGGGGACATTGGGGATGTGGTACATGGTCACCACTGTCGTCCCCTTGCCCACGCCCTCCGCCCTTGGTCTGAGGGGACATTGGGAAGGGACAGAGGATGTCCCCAGGAGGGACAGGGGACATTGGGAGGGGACAGGTGACATTGGGAAGGGGACAGGAGACAGTGGGAAGGGACAGAGGATGTCCCCAGGAGGGACAGGGGACATTGGGAAGGGACAGGGGATGTCCCCAGGAGGGACAGGGGACATTGGGAGGGGACAGGTGACATGGGGAAGGGGACAGGGGACATTGGGAAGGAACAATGGATGTCCCCAGGAGGGACAGGGGACATTGGGAAGCTACAGGTGATATTGGGAAGGGGACAGGGGACATTGGGGAGGGACAGGAGATGTCCCCAGGAGGGACAAGCAGAGGTGCAGGGGCACGTGGGAACATGGACGGGACGGGCAGGACACAGAAGGGGTGGCAGCGCTGCAGAGATAGAGGGGACAGGGACATTGAAGGACACGGAGGGGACGCGGAGATCAGGAGGACAGAGAGGTGACAAGGACATTGCAGGTCACAGCAGGGGAGGGGACAAGGCCAGCCTGGGACATTCCAAGCCTGGAGAGGATACAGAGGTGACAGGAGGGGACATGGAAGGGACAAGGACAATGGTGGCCATAGTCATGGGATGGGATTATCCCACGAGGAGACCCAGAGGTGACAGTGTCAGGTGACAATGCCAGGGACAGGTGACAGGGACGGGTGACAGGTGCCAGTGACAAGGAGAGATGACAAGGACAGGTACCTCGGTGGAGCGCGCCACCAGCGCATTGCGGTTCTCGATGCGGTACTTAACGGGGCTGGCGCGGCGCGGCAGCAGCACCGACACGTCCAGCTCCAGCTGCTCCTGGGCCTGCGCAGCCACCTGGTACTGGGCCAGTGCTTGGAACACGAGGATGGTGGCCTGAGGGGACACTGGTGTCACTAGGGCTTGGGGACACTGGGTGGAGATCCCACAAGGGCTCTGGGGTGGCCTGAGGGGACACTGGGGTAACCAGGGTTTGGGGACCCTGATGGAGAACCCACAAGTTCTCCTGTGTGGCCTGAGGGGACATCAGGGTTACCATGGCTTGGGTACACTGGTGGAGAACCCACAAGATCTTCTGAGTAACCTTGAGGGGACACCCGTGTCACCAGAGCTTGGAGACATCACCTGGAGCACGCCCAAACTCTTCTGAGTGACCTTTGGCTCCTGTGCCACCCAAGATGTCCCCAAAATGACAACGCCCATCCCTGTCAACCCCAGCGCCACCAGGTGTCCCAGGGATGTCCCCGCGCATGGCCGGGGCTGTCCCATGTCCCACCTGGGTGGAGCCGTAGGTCTCTCCATAGTAGTTCTGCTGGGCCAGCCACCGGACCACTGGCCCAGCCAGCTCGGACTTCTTCATCTGCACCAGGGCCAGCAGTGCATAGGACGTGCCCTCGATGTTGTAGGTGCAGGCGTTGCGCTCCTCCCAGCTGGCCCCACCTCTGGGGACATCAGAGACATCTTCAGCCACCAGGGACCCCCACGGCCACCTCAGCCTGGCCACAAATTACAGCCTCGGGTGAGGCGTTATCTCAGGAGGGTCCTAAACCACTTCTGGAGAACCTCAGGAGGACCCAAACCTACCTCCTCTGATCCCAGTTTCATCCCTTTTAACCCCAAGGTGAGGTTGGAGAACCTCAGGAGAACCCAAAACCAGATTTGGAGAACCTCAGGAGGACCCAAAACCACTTTCCCTGACCCTAAAATACAACCCTGGGTGAGAATTCAGTTCTGGAGAACGTCATGAGGACCCAAAACCAGATTTGGAGAGCCTTGTGAGAACCCAGAACCACCTCCTCTTACCCCAGTTTCATTCCTTTTAACCACAAGGTGAGGTGTCACCTTCGAAAACCTTAGGAGAACACAAAACCAACTTTGGAGAACCTTCTGACGACCCAAAACCACCTCTCCTGACCCTAAATTCCAACCCTTTCCACACCAAGGGGAGATGTCACTTTTGATGAACCTCATGATGATCCCAAACCACCTCCTTTCACCTCAAATTGCATCTCCCAGGTGAAACTACCTCCCCTCACCCAAATTTCCACCCCAAGTTTGGTGTCATCTTTGGAGAACCTCCTGAAGACACAAAACCAGTTTTCCTGATGCCAATTTTGACCCCTTTGGATAACCTCATGAGAACCCAAACCCACCTCCTTTCACCCCAATTTGACCCCTCTTGAAATGTCACCTTTGGAGAACCTCCTGAAGACCTAAACCCACCTCCTTTCACCTCGCTTTGACCTCTCTTGGGGTGTCTCCTTTGGAGAACATCCAAACCCACCTCCTTTCACCTCTATTTTGACCCTTCTTGAGGTATTACCTTTGAAGAACCTCCTGAAGACCCAAACCCACCTCCTTTCACCCCAACTTTGACCCCTCTTGAGGCATCACCTTTGGAGAACCTCATGAGAACCCAAACCCACCTCCTTTCACCTCAATTTTGACCCCTCTTGAGGCGTCACCTTTGGAGAACCTCATGAGAACCCAAATCCACTTCTTTTCACCCCAGTTTTGACCAATTTCCACCCCAGGTTTGGTGTCATCTTTGGAGAACCTCCTGAAGATCCAAAACCAATTTTCCTGGTGCCAATTTTGACCTGCTAAGGCATCACCTTTGAAGAACCTCCTGAAGACCCAAACCCACCTCTTTTCACCCCGGTTTGACCCCTCTTGAGATGCCGCCTTTGGAGAACCTCATGAGAACCCAAATTCACCTCCTTTCACCCCACTTTTGACCCCTGTTGAGATGTCACCTTTGGAGAACCTCATGAGGATCCTCTCACTCTTGAGGTTCCCAGCCAGGGCCAGCGTGTAGGACGCCAGGGCCACTGTGTAGGGCTGGGCCAGCCCCTCGTAGCACCATGCCAGGAACCCGGTGGCCTTGTTGATGCTGTCATCCAAGCTCTGGGAACCAAGGATGGAGAATTTGGCATCTCAGGTGGCTTTCATAATGGTCTGAAACTGCAGGAATGTCACCTGTGGGGTCACTCACATTTATGTGGTCCTTGCAGATGCCCCGTGCCTCCTCCAGGGCGATGAGGACGAAGGCGGTGAGGGACACCTCGGGCTCGGCACCTTGGTAGCCTCCCTGTGGGATGAAAAAGAGGGAAAAAATCTCGGGATCAGGGTTTTCCAAACATTTGGTGGTCCACCAGCAGCTCATTCCAAAGATCTGTCCTTGACCAATCTGAGGGACATTCAAATGTCACCTGAGGGACATTCAAACAGTATCTGACCTTCATGTGAGCAACACCCAAGGGACAATCAAGGGACATCCAATGGACACTCAAATGTCACACAAGGGACACCCAAAGAATATCTGACCTTCACCTGACCTTTTTATGAGGAACATCCATGGGACATTCAAGGGACACTCAAGGGACACCCAAGGGACACCAAATGGGCATCCAGACTTCACCCAAGGGACACCCAAGGAACACCCAAGGAATGTTTGACTTTCCCCTGACCTTCATCCCAGGAAGGTCCAAGGAACACCCAAAAACCATCTAAGGAACACTTGACCTCCAGGCAAGGAACACCCAAAACCCACCCAAACTTCAACCAAGGAACACTCAAAGAATTCCTGAGGTTCACCTGACATACACCCAAGGAACATCCAAGGAACATCCAAAGTTCACCAGACCTTCACCCAAAACCCACACAAAACCTCCCATCCTCCACCCGAGATCCCCCAAGCTTCGGCCACCAGCACTGACATGGTTGAGGTGTCCCCTTACCATCATCCCCTTATGGATGACAGGCGCGTCCTCCTGGAAGACCCCGTCTGGCTTCTGCTTGTTGAGGATGAGCCACTTGATGGGGCCGCAGATCTCGCCGTGCTCGATGTCTGTCAGCTTCCTGGCCATGACGAACACCTTCACCACGTAGGCGGTCAACCTGGAGATGGGGACACCTGAGGGTCACACCTGTCCCTGTCACCTGGGCTGGGTGGTGGTGGCGGCAGCAGGTCCCTCACCAGGTGCTGGAGGGGCGATCGAGGAAGGCGGCGTATGAACTGTCGGGCTTGCGGAAGGCCAACTGCTGGGTGTAACCTGCAAGGAGATGGCTGTTGGTCAACGTGAGGGGTGGCCTGGGTGGGCTTCAGGTCACCAATGTCTTCCAACCGTTGGTCAACATGAAGGGTAGCCTCAGGCCACCAATGTCCTCCAACTGTTGGTCAACATGAGGGGTGGCCTCAGGCCATCAATGTTCTCCAACCGTTGGTCAACATGAGGGGTGGCTTGGGTGGGCTTCAGGCCACCAATGTCCTCCAACCACTAGCCAACACAAAGAGCACCCACCCAAGCTGAGGAACCCTCAGGACACCAACCTGCTCTGGAGCCCCTCCCAGTGCACACCAGTAACTCTGGAAACCCCAAACTGGCATCACCCAACCCAGGTCACCTCCAGAGGAGCAACCTTCTGTACCACCTCAGATGACAGGAACCTTCTGTGACGCGAGAGCAGACACCAAGGGACATTCCTACCCCTTTTGAGGACATTTCCACCATTTCTGAGGCTGTTCACACCATTTTGGGGCCATTCCCACCCCTTTCGGAGCTGTTCCCACAATTTTGAGGATATTCCCACAATTTTGAGGATGTTCCCCCCATTTTGGAGCTGTTCCAATGCCTTTAAGAGCCATTTCCACCCCTTTCAGGCCTGTTCCCACCATTTTGAGTACATTCCCACCACTTTTGAGGCCATTCGCACCACTTTTGAGGACAGTCCCCTCCCTTTCGGTGCAGTTCCCATCATTTTGAGGACATTCCACTATTTTGAGTACATTCCCACCATTTTGGTGCTGTTCCCACCATTTTGGGGACCCTCCCACCACTTTCAGTGCTGTTCCCACCATTTTGGATCCGTTCCCACCCTTCTGAGGATATTACCACCATTTTGAGGACATTCCCACTATTTTAAGGACATTCTCACCACTTTCGGTGCCATTCCCACCCTTCTGAGGACATTCCCACCACTTTTGAGGCCATTTCCACCATTTTAAGGCCATTCCCACCACATTTGAGGACAGTCTCATCCCTAGCAGTTCCCACTATTTTGAGGACATTCCTAACATTTTGAGGACATTCCCACTATTTTGAGGACATTCCACCATTTTGAGGAGGTTTCCACCATTTTGAGGACATTCCCACCATTTTGGTGACATTCCCACCATTTTAAGGACATTCCCACCACTTTCGGTGCCATTCCCACTATTCTGAGGACATTCTCACTACTTTCGGTGCTGTTCCCACCACTCTGGGGACACTCCCACCACTTTTGGGGCTGTTCCCACCATTTTGGTGCCGTTCCCACCATTTAAAGGCAATCCCTCCATTCTGGGGCCGTTCCCAACTTTCTTGATCAGCTCAATGGCACCAGCCCGGTGATCAATGCCGAAGGTCTCCCACTGCATGGTGTTGTCCAGGTAGTGGACAGCGATGACCGTGGGCATCAGGAAGATCATGTTCTGCTCCCCACAGCCCTTTGGCGTCACGATCAGGTGCTGCAGCTTGGCCCCATCAATGGCCTTCTCCATGATGATGGACACGGGGTTGCCTGGGCAAGGAGAGGTTCTGCTTCAGCAGAATCACCACAGGCCAAGGGGCTTCTGGCCATTTTCCCTGCAGCACTGCACGCCTGGGCAGCTGGCTGAGCACAAGCACCCTTTCCCCCTCTTCCCCTATGCCCTACGGACCCTGGGCAGCAAAAGAAAGATCCTGGGAGTCTGTTTATTGGAACACATTCTATATTTACATCGTAAAGGAAAACAAAAGAAGAAATTAACAGTCTTGAACACAAGGAAAATCCCCGCTGGCTCAGGGCCCAGCAGACAGAGCCTCTGGGATCATCTCTCCATAGAGCTCCAGCAGCAGAGGTGGCCAAGCCCTGAGAGACCAAGCCCTTTTTTCCACGCCCTGCGGAGCCGATCTTCCAGGTCCTCCAAGATGGAATATCGAATTGTAGCTTCTGCCCTGAGAATGTGTAAAGTTTGAAGAGCGAGGCCTCTGACAGAAAGGCTGATGTCATCTGCCATTTCTTCAAGGGCTGCAAGAGAGAGGAACAGAATCACGGTCAGACACCAGATCGGCGGGGAGCCGAGGAGAGCCCCCAGCCAGGGCCATCCCAACCGGCTCTTGCCATGGCCAGGAGGGAGCAGGGAGCAAGTGGATCAGCCCGAAGCTGCTGGTCACGAATGGCCCACGTGGCCCTGAAATCTCGGCCCACGGCAGCAGAGCTCGGCCCACGGCAGCAGAGCCCTTCGCAGCCGGGGCAGGACTTGCAGCTCCTCCTGGCAGTCCCTGCTGTCAGCCCGCTGCCCTCACTCACCAGTGCAGATCCGCTGCAGCTCTTGCTGCTGCCCCGTCAGGTGCCGCCCGGCCATGCCTGTGAACACAGAGCCTGTCACGGCCCCAGCGGCACAGCTCCCTGCCAGCGCCGCTGCCGGCGCTGTGGCCACACAGGCTGCTGGCCCAGCAGTGCTCAGCCGGGCCCTTGCCGCACGCTGCCGCCCCAGGGCACGGCTGCCAGAGGGCGGCAGCAGCAACGCCCAGGCCAGGCGGGGCTCCACGGGGCCGGGCCCGGCTGGCGCTGCCGGGGCAGCAGGCGGGGCCGGGGCCGAGCTGCGGCGGGCCGGGCCGGGGAGGGAGCCCGGGCTCGGGACTCACCCATGAACCTGATGGCCGCCTCTCGCAGGGGCTCCTGTGGGCTCCGCAGGTAGCGCAGGGCCTGGCGCAGGTGCTCGGCCGCTCTTCTCCTGTCCTCTGCCAGCTGCAGAGAGCGGCAGGAGTGAAGGGTTGGCACGGGCTCAGCCCCTGGGCCGGGCGCTGCCTGCACCCCACCCCGGCCTCCCCTGCCCGCACAGCCCTGAGGCGCGGCCAGCAGTCGCTGGCCAAGGGCCTCCGAGGGCAGGGGACAGAGGGCAGGCTGCTGCCCGGGGAGCCGCGGTGCCGCCCCGCCGGGCCGGGGCTGCATGGGCACCCGGCTCAGGCCCACGGGAGCCTGGAGAAGAACCCGCGCGGCCTCTGGCTGCAGCAGCAGGCAGGGGCACAGTTGCCCGGCCTGCACAGTGAGCACTGCCCTCAGGGCCCTTCTCCAGGCTGAGGATTCTTGGCTGCTCTTACCAGGCTCTCGCCGAACCTCCATATCTCATCCACCTCTGGCATTTGTTCGAGATTCCTTCTCTTCAGGAATCTGGCTGCAGAATGCAGTACTACACAGGAGGCCTGGAGAGCAGCAGAGACGCACAGATGGCCCCACAGGCCAGGGCACAGGAGCATCCCAGTGCCACAGCCTGGAGGAGGCTGCAGCCCGCAAGGTGCCAAGGCAGGAGGCAGCCCAGCCCCTTCCCATGGGGACAGCAGCCGGCCACAAGTCCTCACCTCAGCAACCATCTGGTTTTCATCATGGCAGTGGAGGTAGAGTGGGACCAGGCTCTGGCGCACGTGGGACTTCAGGGCCTTTCTTCCATCTTTGCTTAATGAGTCCAGAATCTCTTGAAAGACACACATGGAGCTCAGCTGCACCTGGCTATCATCCTGTATGAGAGGAAGGGCAAAAGACCTGAGCATCAGCTGCTTCAGGCCCCCCAGGGCACAGGCCTGCATCTCCACAGGGCACCAAGTGTCCGGGCAGCAGCCAGTGGCCGTGGCTGTGGACACAGAGCCTTACATGGTCAAAGAGTGGCAGGAGTGCCTCAGCCAGCTGCAGGGCAATGGGGGTGGGTATTAGGGCACCATCATCCAGGAGCAAATATCTTAAAAGAAGAATGGTCATCCCAGTCATGTCGCTATCATTTTCCTGCAGGAGCTCCACAAGACTTTCAGTCAGGCTCCACATTTTTTCAGCCTGTGTGGAACACAAGTTTGTGAAAGGCCACCCTGCTGCCGCAGGGCCCAGAGGCCAAAGGCCTGTCCCGAAGCACTGGGGCAGCTGAAGCGGGAGGCAGGAGAGCTGGGAGCAGCTGCCTCAGCGCTCGAAGCCCAGGCAAGGCCAAGCGACTGCGTTGCCCAGCCCCACGCTGCCTGCACGGCTTCAGCCACTGCCCCCTTCTCACCATCAAGGGATTCTTGCCCAGCACTACGAGGCCTCTGAGTGCCAAGTAACGCCTGGCCCTGTGCTCGTTCTGCAGGTTCTGTGTCATGATCTCTAGAACACTGTCACTGCATTCCCTCATGTCCAGGCACTCGAGGACCTGAAAGGCACAGGGCAGTGACAGGGAGCCGGCCGGCAGGAGCTCGGAGCAGCACAGGGCCGGGCCCAGGCAGCAGCACAGGGCACGGGCACCGTCCTGGCAGCTGTGCCTACGAGAGGCCAGAGAACTGGGAGGCAGCTCAGCCAGGCAGCACTGGCCTTGAGGCTCACCTCCACAAGGAACGCCAGGGCAGGGAAATCCCAGTACGGCATCTCTTCACCGAGCATAGCAAGCAGGTAGAATGCAATCCCGGAACAAAAGTGTATGGCTGAATGGCAAAGTATCCTGACGAGAGGAAAAGGAAACAAGACCCTGAGCCAGTGGGGCAAACCTCTCCCAGGAGAGACTCACAGAGTCCTCATCTTTCCCCACCACCTTTCCAGCCAGGGGAGCTGGCCCACTTGGGAGTTGGTTGCTCATGGGCACCCTCCTCTGCCAGCCTTTTCCAGTGTGCTTGGCCGTCCCTCAGTGACAAGGCCCTCTGGCCCATGACCACGGTGACTTTGTGGGACACCCTGGGCAGAGAGCACAAATGTCAGAGGCAGTGGAGAGAAGGGGCTCTCACCTGGCCAGCAGAGCCACGGCAAAGTGGTGGGTGTCAAGAGAGAGCAGCGTGTCCCAGCCACACCTGCGTTCCATTGCCACCACCACATCCTCACAGCGGACAAGGCAGAGCAGGGACTTCAGGGTGCGCACTGCAAATCTGTGTGCGCAGCAAAGCCCAGGTCACACTGGCAGCACTGGCTCCTTGGCAGGCCACGTGGCAGGATCAGGAGGAGTGGGATGGAGCACCTGTTGGGGCTGGTGGCAAGGCCGTGCTCTTGCTGGCATGCCTTCCAGAATGGATCGACCTCCTCTGGCATATCCAGAGTGCTGAAGAACACTTGGAAGAGGAGATGCACAAATAGGCGGGGGAAATACACCTTTAATATCCGTGGCAGACAGGGCACCTGGAGGATCTTCCACATCACCACGGTTGCCTGCAAAGGACAAAGCCCCCCGAGACAGCGCTCAGTGCCGAGGTGTGCGTGTGGCAGGGCCCGTGCGTGGCAGGGAGAGGCCAGGAGAGACCTTGGCAGGGGGAGCACGGGGCCTGGTGGGCCTGAAGCTGCCCCTGGGCCAGGTTTCAGGCCCAGGGGCCTGAGGCAGGCAGATGCAGTGGGGGAAGGAGGATGGAGAGCTGCTGGAGAGGCGGCCTTGGGTCCAGCAAAGGCCAATGTCAGAAACTCACAGCCAGGGCAAAGACACCAGTTTCGTCCCCATCGGAGGTGCACGTGCTGTGCTCTGGCCAGCTCCCCAGCACATCCAGAAGGATCAGCTGCGCCAGCTCCGCAGTCCTGGCTGAGCCCATGATGGTCTTCCACATGGCCATGGCAGCTCTGCGGGGTCAGAGCTCTGTCTCAGGGGTGTCTCAGACACAGCACCGGGGGGAGCTGAGCTGGCTGCCAGTTCTGCCTCTGCCCACTGGCTCTGGCCAGCAGCAGCCAGGCAGCCCAGCCCCGTGGGCACAGAGCCCTGAGGGGCAGGGAGGGAGCATGGCAGCAGGCTTGGGGGCTGACATGCCAGGGCTGGGAAAGGCAGCAGCCAGAGGGCCTGGGAAGTCTCTGTTGGTCAGACAGAGGCCTGGGACAGTCTGTACAGGGTGTTGCGCTGGGGAGGCCTGAGCCCTGTGGGCAGGTGGGCCCCATACCTGTCACAGGATGGGGCCACACGCAGGAGCGTCATCACTGCGTCATCTGGCTGTGCTTCCGTGAGATCCAGCAGGGCCTCGTCCAGCCTGTGCTCAGCACAGTCATTGGCCAGGAGCCACTGGTGGATGAACCTCACCATGGCGGGCACCTGGATAATTGGGTAACAAGCACCAGGAGACTTGGAAAGCTGCCAGAGGGAGCAGTGTTCCCAGCTTCCCCAGAGAAGTGCTTCCCTTCCCAGCCCACTGCCATGTGGCCCCAAAGGCTCACAGCAACCAGCATTGCTTGGCTTGGGAGGCCAAGCAATTCCTGGGAGGATCAAACCCTGCCCACAGGCTGCTTACTTGGTTTGGATAGTAAAAATTTTCCTCTACAAGCATACACAGGAGGGCAGCGCTGGGCTTGGTTTGGAAGCTGGGAGAGTAGGGTCTGAGCCCAGTGCTCATGGTGATGCTCTCTTCCTCCTGCATTCTCTTGATGAATTTCCAGACAAGCTGTAGGAGAAGGGCAGGAAGCCGGGGATGTTGCATGGAGCGCTGCAAACGCGGTGCTGGGCTGAGCAGGGACAGAAGGCCCAGCCCAGGTGAGGGTGGCTGCAGGTACCTGGGCTGTGCTGCGGAAGCGGCCACGGCTGCATTCCTGCTCTTGTGTGCGCTCCAGGGCTGCATCTGGCAAAGAGCGAATGCAGCCAGAGCTGAGGGGCTGTGGGAGAGGCCGGAGAACACAGCCCAGCCCTGAGCTCCCCAGGCAGGGAGAGCCCCGGGATGCCCCAGGGGATGGAGCAGGGCCACTGCGTCGGGTCTGTCCATGGGCATTTCCGTCCTGTCCATGGGCATTTCCTCTGGGGATTGCATGGCATGGCCTGGCATGGCATGGGGCCAAGCTGGCTGCAGGCACCAGTCCCACAGTCAGGCTCTGCCACTCACCCTCCTGCGGTGGATTGAACGGCACCACCTCCTGGGTCTCCTGTGATGGGGCAGCTCGTGGGCCTTCTTCCTCCTCCTCCACCCAGGCCATCTTGGGCACTACCGGGGGTCTCTGCTCCATAGCTTTGACTGGGTTTGGGGCAACTTGCAGGAGAGATGCCTTGGAAAAGCTCCAAGTCACCAAGTCCTGCAGTTGTGCCTGGAAGGCACCTTCAAGAGAGAAGCCTCAGGAAGGCTGCAGGACAGCAAGTCCTGCACTCGCTCTCAAGGGCTCCTGCCACAAGGACAGGAGACTCCTGTCAAGGATTGTGGTCTGGCCTCGAGGGCACCTGCAGAAAAGAAGCCTCAGGGAGACCACGGCTCAGCAAGTCCTGTGGTCTGGCCTCGAGCTCAGCTGCAGGAACAAGGCCTCGGAAAAGCTCCGGGTGGGAGGCGAACGAGCGCGCTGTGCGGGGGCTCCTCACGGCACCGCTCTGTCCCGTCCTGTCCCGTCGCGTGCTCCGAGCACTGTGGCCTGCTCTTCTCACCGGCAGCTCCTGTGTCACCACGTGTCACAAAGGGCCCTTGGACACCCGGTTCCATGTCACAGTGACTGTGCGGCACCGTGTCACCAAGGGCCCTTGCACACCCTGCCGCCTGCCCTGGGGCCGCCCCCAGCCCAGCCAAAGTGGCCCAGGCTGGACGGAATGCCTGGCCCCAGGTGTCTAAGGCAGCCCGACAAGATCTTTAGGAAGGGCTCAGAGCATCAGCAAACGCCGCCTGGCTCTGCCGGCTCAGTCCTTTCCCCATATCTTTCCCTGAGAGCATTTGAATTTCTAAATGAGAATCATTTGAAGGGAGGGGATTTACATTTTCCATTTCAGAGAAGGCTTCTGCCTTCCTTAGCAGACATGTCTCTCTTCAAACCAAGACAATTGCTTATCATTTTGCAGATGTGCAGTTGCTGGGCAGCCCCGTTTTACACCAGGGACCTGGAGAACCATTCCCAGCAACTGGGAAAATCCTAGGTGGTCCATCCACCCATAGATGAGGTCTCCAAATTTGCCCCAAAAGTGGGTCCAGCTTTTATAGGCCAAAAAGAGCAAGTCCAAGTGTCCTGATGATATTTTCAGCCCAGAAAGCCATGCTGCTGATGGCACACTTCTCAATCAGCAGGGGACACAGCTAGGCAAAAGCCCAGACCTCTGCTGGGAGGCTTTCTCCTCAAACACCCTTCAAACAAGCCTCCATGCAAGTCAGTTGGGAAAGTTTCTTCAAATGATCCATTTCTGGCATAGAACTACACAGGGTTATGTGAAAGATTCTAAAGCAGCTGCTCTGGAGTCAAAGAGTCAGCACTAAGAGTCCCTGTCATCTATTTGTAGCTCAATCACACTTTGGGGGAGTTGAAGGAGTTTGGAACGAGCTAGAGAGCGGACCTCTGAGTGTTTGAGATGATGCCATTGCTTTTTCTTCTCTTCTACATAGACAGGAAGGGTGAGTTTGGCTCACATCCCCACCGCATGGCTCACAGGGCCGCAAGACTTGTAGTTACGAGAGCTTTGAAGGATTTCTTGGCCAAGAAGACACGGCCAACAAGGATCTTTTTGTTTTGCACCCAATCCTTCAATATTTCGTCTTACGGACTCATGCTCTCGGAGTCTCTAGCTGGTCAGAGTGACCCCAGACGAGTTAGAAAGTCTCTTTTCCCAGCCCGGCGGTACAAGAAGGAGTCAGAGCTCTTCATTTCTCGGTCTCAAGGTTGTTTATTGTATCTTATCTATACAATTCTTTCTCCTGTCCTGCCGAGGTCCGCTCAGCAAGACAGTCTAAGGCACTCTGCCTCCCCCGGGGCGGTGTTATCTTTTTATACTAAAAACAACTACGTGTACAATATTTGCAGTTACTTTCCAATACCTATCATCTACGTTAGACAGTGAGCTTCTACTCTAAACCAATCTAAAAGTGCCAACATCACAGCAGAAGATGGGGGCCAAGAAGAAGAAGGAGAAAGGCTGGACATGCCCAGAGTCCTCCATCTTGCCCCCTGAAGCCCCATTCTAAAAACCCCCCAAATCAATTTTTCCACTCTGTGATAAATTCACTATCATTCTACTTAAACTTTTGTGGCTTGTCATTCTTCCTACAAGGTTGGTAATTGTTTTCTCCAAGGGCTAAATCAAAGGCACAAGGGTCTTGGGCTCTGTGTCAAAGTCTCTGAGCCCTCTGACAGGGTCTCGAGTCTTGCAGGGCAGCCAGAGGAATTTCCTGGGTTCCCACATCATGCTACAGTGTAAGCCTCCTTAGCCAATCATGCTATGACACACAAACCTACAGCACTGCATCCTAAACTTCTTGTTAGTTACCATTGTAACTACTTTGATTTTTTCTAGATCTTGAACTCTAAATCTCTTACTTTTCCTCCACTTCAACTTTCCTCCCTGTGTCTCTGCTATAAACTAGAAATCCGCACTCTTGCTTCTAGCACCTAAGTTTGGGAGCCCTTTCCAAGGTCTCCGATCAAATCCTGTGTTTAATTCTAAGCTTTGCTGACAAGACCAAAGGTCTGAGATTTCCCTGCATTTGGATTTCCAACAACACTGATGCTGTTAATTCCAGAGTGCCCGTGATGCGTCTTGCAAGTCAACTCTGGCAGGAACAAGGCGGCTGCTGGGGGGCTGCTTGTGGCCTCTGATAGCCCATTGCTCAGGGCTTGCCAGCGCCCCAGCCCCTCAGAGGCTGCCCCAGCCCAGCCAAGCTGCCCGGCAGCAGCGCCGCAGCCCCACCGCAGCTCCAGAGCAGCCCCATCCAGAGGCACCTGGGAGCCCTCAGCAAGGCAGCCAGCAGCACACGGGCACGAGGACACACATGGCGCTTCCTGCCTGGCACAGGGCTTGTGGCCATCTCCAGGCACCGCTCTGGCAGGGATCCCCGCAGCCCCGGCCCCTGCCCAGCCGCTCTGTGGGCAGCACAAAGGCTTCAGCAGAACCACCACAGGCCAAGGGGCTTCTGGCCATTTTCCCTGCAGCACTGCATGCCTGGGCAGCTGGCTGAGTGCAAGCACCCTTTCCCCCCTCCTCCCCTATGCCCCACGGACCCTGGGCAGCAAAAGAAAGATCCTGGGAGTCTGTTTATTGGAACACATTCTATATTTACATCGTAAAGGAAAACAAAAGAAGAAATTAACAGTCTTGAACACAAGGAAAATCCCTGCTGGCTCAGGGCCCAGCAGACAGAGCCTCTGGGATCATCTCTCCATGAGAGCTCCAGCAGCAGAGGCGGCCAAGCCCTGAGAGACCAAGCCTTTTTTTCCACGCCCTGCGGAGCCGATCTTCCAGGTCCTCCAAGATGGAATATCGAATTGTAGCTTCTGCCCTGAGAATGTGTAAAGTTTGAAGAGCGAGGCCTCTGACAGAAAGGCTGATGTCATCTGCCATTTCTTCAAGGGCTGCAAGAGAGAGGAACAGAATCACGGTCAGACACCAGATCGGCGGGGAGCCGAGGAGAGCCCCCAGCCAGGGCCATCCCAACCGGCTCTTGCCATGGCCAGGAGGGAGCAGGGAGCAAGTGGATCAGCCCGAAGCTGCTGGTCACGAATGGCCCACGTGGCCCTGAAATCTCGGCCCACGGCAGCAGAGCTCGGCCCACGGCAGCAGAGCCCTTCGCAGCCGGGGCAGGACTTGCAGCTCCTCCTGGCAGTCCCTGCTGTCAGCCCGCTGCCCTCACTCACCAGTGCAGATCTGCTGCAGCTCTTGCTGCTGCCCCCTCAGGTGCCGCCCGGCCATGCCTGTGAACACAGAGCCTGTCACGGCCCCAGCGGCACAGCTCCCTGCCAGCGCCGCTGCCGGCGCTGTGGCCACACGGGCTGCTGGCCCGGCAGTGCTCAGCCGGGCCCTTGCCGCACGCTGCCGCCCCAGGGCACGGCTGCCAGAGGACGGCAGCAGCAACGCCCAGGCCAGGCGGGGCTCCACGGGGCCGGGCCCGGCTGGCGCTGCCGGGGCAGCAGGCGGGGCCGGGGCCGAGCTGCGGCGGGCCGGGCCGGGGAGGGAGCCCGGGCTCGGGACTCACCCATGAACCTGATGGCCGCCTCTCGCAGGGGCTCCTGTGGGCTCCGCAGGTAGCGCAGGGCCTGGCGCAGGTGCTCGGCCGCTCTTCTCCTGTCCTCTGCCAGCTGCAGAGAGTGGCAGGAGTGAAGGGTTGGCGCGGGCTCAGCCCCTGGGCCGGGCGCTGCCTCCACCCCGCCCCGGCCTCCCCTGCCCGCACAGCCCTGAGGCGCGGCCAGCAGTCGCTGGCCAAGGGCTTCCGAGAGCAGGGGACAGAGGGCAGGCTGCTGCCCGGGGAGCCGCGGTGCTGCCCCGCCGGGCCGGGGCTGCATGGGCACCCGGCTCAGGCCCACGGGAGCCTGGAGAAGAACCCGCGCGGCCTCTGGCTGCAGCAGCAGGCAGGGGCACAGTTGCCCGGCCTGCACAGTGAGCACTGCCCTCAGGGCCCTTCTCCAGGCTGAGGATTCTTGGCTGCTCTTACCAGGCTCTCGCCGAACCTCCATATCTCATCCACCTCTGGCATTTGTTCGAGATTCCTTCTCTTCAGGAATCTGGCTGCAGAATGCAGTACTACACAGGAGGCCTGGAGAGCAGCAGAGACGCACAGATGGCCCCACAGGCCAGGGCACAGGAGCATCCCAGTGCCACAGCCTGGAGGAGGCTGCAGCCCGCAAGGTGCCAAGGCAGGAGGCAGCCCAGCCCCTTCCCATGGGGACAGCAGCCGGCCACAAGTCCTCACCTCAGCAACCATCTGGTTTTCATCATGGCAGTGGAGGTAGAGTGGGACCAGGCTCTGGCGCACGTGGGACTTCAGGGCCTTTCTTCCATCTTTGCTTAATGAGTCCAGAATCTCTTGAAAGACACACATGGAGCTCAGCTGCACCTGGCTATCATCCTGTATGAGAGGAAGGGCAAAAGACCTGAGCATCAGCTGCTTCAGGCCCCCCAGGGCACAGGCCTGCATCTCCACAGGGCACCAAGTGTCCGGGCAGCAGCCAGTGGCCGTGGCTGTGGACACAGAGCCTTACATGGTCAAAGAGTGGCAGGAGTGCCTCAGCCAGCTGCAGGGCAATGGGGGTGGGTATTAGGGCACCATCATCCAGGAGCAAATATCTTAAAAGAAGAATGGTCATCCCAATCATGTCGCTATCATTTTCCTGCAGGAGCTCCACAAGACTTTCAGTCAGGCTCCACATTTTTTCAGCCTGTGTGGAACACAAGTTTGTGAAAGGCCACCCTGCTGCCGCAGGGCCCAGAGGCCAAAGGCCTGTCCCGAAGCACTGGGGCAGCTGAAGCGGGAGGCAGGAGAGCTGGGAGCAGCTGCCTCAGCGCTCGAAGCCCAGGCAAGGCCAAGCGACTGCGTTGCCCAGCCCCACGCTGCCTGCACGGCTTCAGCCACTGCCCCCTTCTCACCATCAAGGGATTCTTGCCCAGCACTACGAGGCCTCTGAGTGCCAAGTAACGCCTGGCCCTGTGCTCGTTCTGCAGGTTCTGTGTCATGATCTCTAGAACACTGTCACTGCATTCCCTCATGTCCAGGCACTCGAGGACCTGAAAGGCACAGGGCAGTGACAGGGAGCCGGCCGGCAGGAGCTCGGAGCTGCACAGGGCCGGGCCCAGGCAGCAGCACAGGGCACGGGCACCGTCCTGGCAGCTGTGCCTACGAGAGGCCAGAGAACTGGGAGGCAGCTCAGCCAGGCAGCACTGGCCTTGAGGCTCACCTCCACAAGGAACGCCAGGGCAGGGAAATCCCAGTACGGCATCTCTTCACCGAGCATAGCAAGCAGGTAGAATGCAATCCCGGAACAAAAGTGTATGGCTGAATGGCAAAGTATCCTGACGAGAGGAAAAGGAAACAAGACCCTGAGCCAGTGGGGCAAACCTCTCCCAGGAGAGACTCACAGAGTCCTCATCTTTCCCCACCACCTTTCCAGCCAGGGGAGCTGGCCCACTTGGGAGTTGGTTGCTCATGGGCACCCTCCTCTGCCAGCCTTTTCCAGTGTGCTTGGCCGTCCCTCAGTGACAAGGCCCTCTGGCCCATGACCACGGTGACTTTGTGGGACACCCTGGGCAGAGAGCACAAATGTCAGAGGCAGTGGAGAGAAGGGGCTCTCACCTGGCCAGCAGAGCCACGGCAAAGTGGTGGGTGTCAAGAGAGAGCAGCGTGTCCCAGCCACACCTGCGTTCCTTTGCCACCACCACATCCTCACAGCGGACAAGGCAGAGCAGGGACTTCAGGGTGCGCACTGCAAACCTGTGTGCGCAGCAAAGCCCAGGTCACACTGGCAGCA
This sequence comes from Ammospiza nelsoni, assembly GCF_027579445.1. Lineage (NCBI taxonomy): Eukaryota > Metazoa > Chordata > Aves > Passeriformes > Passerellidae > Ammospiza > Ammospiza nelsoni. Next base: position 1,589,684 of record NC_080667.1, read on the forward strand.
CTGGCTCCTTGGCAGGCCACGTGGCAGGATCAGGAGGAGTGGGATGGAGCACCTGTTGGGGCTGGTGGCAAGGCCGTGCTCTTGCTGGCATGCCTTCCAGAATGGATCGACCTCCTCTGGCATATCCAGAGTGCTGAAGAACACTTGGAAGAGGAGATGCACAAATAGGCGGGGGAAATACACCTTTAATATCCGTGGCAGACAGGGCACCTGGAGGATCTTCCACATCACCACGGTTGCCTGCAAAGGACAAAGCCCCCCGAGACAGCGCTCAGTGCCGAGGTGTGCGTGTGGCAGGGCCCGTGCGTGGCAGGGAGAGGCCAGGAGAGACCTTGGCAGGGGGAGCACGGGGCCTGGTGGGCCTGAAGCTGCCCCTGGGCCAGGTTTCAGGCCCAGGGGCCTGAGGCAGGCAGATGCAGTGGGGGAAGGAGGATGGAGAGCTGCTGGAGAGGCGGCCTTGGGTCCAGCAAAGGCCAGTGTCAGAAACTCACAGCCAGGGCAAAGACACCAGTTTCGTCCCCATCGGAGGTGCACGTGCTGTGCTCTGGCCAGCTCCCCAGCACATCCAGAAGGATCAGCTGCGCCAGCTCCGCAGTCCTGGCTGAGCCCATGATGGTCTTCCACATGGCCATGGCAGCTCTGCGGGGTCAGAGCTCTGTCTCAGGGGTGTCTCAGACACAGCACCGGGGGGAGCTGAGCTGGCTGCCAGTTCTGCCTCTGCCCACTGGCTCTGGCCAGCAGCAGCCAGGCAGCCCAGCCCTGTGGGCACAGAGCCCTGAGGGGCAGGGAGGGAGCATGGCAGCAGGCTTGGGGGCTGACATGCCAGGGCTGGGAAAGGCAGCAGCCAGAGGGCCTGGGAAGTCTCTGTTGGTCAGACAGAGGCCTGGGACAGTCTGTACAGGGTGTTGCGCTGGGGAGGCCTGAGCCCTGTGGGCAGGTGGGCCCCATACCTGTCACAGGATGGGGCCACACGCAGGAGCGTCATCACTGCGTCATCTGGCTGTGCTTCCGTGAGATCCAGCAGGGCCTCGTCCAGCCTGTGCTCAGCACAGTCATTGGCCAGGAGCCACTGGTGGATGAACCTCACCATGGCGGGCACCTGGATAATTGGGTAACAAGCACCAGGAGACTTGGAAAGCTGCCAGAGGGAGCAATGTTCCCAGCTTCCCCAGAGAAGTGCTTCCCTTCCCAGCCCACTGCCATGTGGCCCCAAAGGCTCACAGCAACCAGCATTGCTTGGCTTGGGAGGCCAAGCAATTCCTGGGAGGATCAAACCCTGCCCACAGGCTGCTTACTTGGTTTGGATAGTAAAAATTTTCCTCTACAAGCATACACAGGAGGGCAGCGCTGGGCTTGGTTTGGAAGCTGGGAGAGTAGGGTCTGAGCCCAGTGCTCATGGTGATGCTCTCTTCCTCCTGCATTCTCTTGATGAATTTCCAGACAAGCTGTAGGAGAAGGGCAGGAAGCCGGGGATGTTGCATGGAGCGCTGCAAACGCGGTGCTGGGCTGAGCAGGGACAGAAGGCCCAGCCCAGGTGAGGGTGGCTGCAGGTACCTGGGCTGTGCTGCGGAAGCGGCCACGGCTGCATTCCTGCTCTTGTGTGCGCTCCAGGGCTGCATCTGGCAAAGAGCGAATGCAGCCAGAGCTGAGGGGCTGTGGGAGAGGCCGGAGAACACAGCCCAGCCCTGAGCTCCCCAGGCAGGGAGAGCCCCGGGATGCCCCAGGGGATGGAGCAGGGCCACTGCGTCGGGTCTGTCCATGGGCATTTCCGTCCTGTCCATGGGCATTTCCTCTGGGGATTGCATGGCATGGCCTGGCATGGCATGGGGCCAAGCTGGCTGCAGGCACCAGTCCCACAGTCAGGCTCTGCCACTCACCCTCCTGCGGTGGATTGAACGGCACCACCTCCTGGGTCTCCTGTGATGGGGCAGCTCGTGGGCCTTCTTCCTCCTCCTCCACCCAGGCCATCTTGGGCACTACCGGGGGTCTCTGCTCCATAGCTTTGACTGGGTTTGGGGCAACTTGCAGGAGAGATGCCTTGGAAAAGCTCCAAGTCACCAAGTCCTGCAGTTGTGCCTGGAAGGCACCTTCAAGAGAGAAGCCTCAGGAAGGCTGCAGGACAGCAAGTCCTGCACTCGCTCTCAAGGGCTCCTGCCACAAGGACAGGAGACTCCTGTCAAGGATTGTGGTCTGGCCTCGAGGGCACCTGCAGAAAAGAAGCCTCAGGGAGACCACGGCTCAGCAAGTCCTGTGGTCTGGCCTCGAGCTCAGCTGCAGGAACAAGGCCTCGGAAAAGCTCCGGGTGGGAGGCGAACGAGCGCGCTGTGCGGGGGCTCCTCACGGCACCGCTCTGTCCCGTCCTGTCCCGTCGCGTGCTCCGAGCACTGTGGCCTGCTCTTCTCACCGGCAGCTCCTGTGTCACCACGTGTCACAAAGGGCCCTTGGACACCCGGTTCCATGTCACAGTGACTGTGCGGCACCATGTCACCAAGGGCCCTTGCACACCCTGCCGCCTGCCCTGGGGCCGCCCCCAGCCCAGCCAAAGTGGCCCAGGCTGGACGGAATGCCTGGCCCCAGGTGTCTAAGGCAGCCCGACAAGATCTTTAGGAAGGGCTCAGAGCATCAGCAAACGCCGCCTGGCTCTGCCGGCTCAGTCCTTTCCCCATATCTTTCCCTGAGAGCATTTGAATTTCTAAATGAGAATCATTTGAAGGGAGGGGATTTACATTTTCCATTTCAGAGAAGGCTTCTGCCTTCCTTAGCAGACATGTCTCTCTTCAAACCAAGACAATTGCTTATCATTTTGCAGATGTGCAGTTGCTGGGCAGCCCCGTTTTACACCAGGGACCTGGAGAACCATTCCCAGCAACTGGGAAAATCCTAGGTGGTCCATCCACCCATAGATGAGGTCTCCAAATTTGCCCCAAAAGTGGGTCCAGCTTTTATAGGCCAAAAAGAGCAAGTCCAAGTGTCCTGATGATATTTTCAGCCCAGAAAGCCATGCTGCTGATGGCACACTTCTCAATCAGCAGGGGACACAGCTAGGCAAAAGCCCAGACCTCTGCTGGGAGGCTTTCTCCTCAAACACCCTTCAAACAAGCCTCCATGCAAGTCAGTTGGGAAAGTTTCTTCAAATGATCCATTTCTGGCATAGAACTACACAGGGTTATGTGAAAGATTCTAAAGCAGCTGCTCTGGAGTCAAAGAGTCAGCACTAAGAGTCCCTGTCATCTATTTGTAGCTCAATCACACTTTGGGGGAGTTGAAGGAGTTTGGAACGAGCTAGAGAGCGGACCTCTGAGTGTTTGAGATGATGCCATTGCTTTTTCTTCTCTTCTACATAGACAGGAAGGGTGAGTTTGGCTCACATCCCCACCGCATGGCTCACAGGGCCGCAAGACTTGTAGTTACGAGAGCTTTGAAGGATTTCTTGGCCAAGAAGACACGGCCAACAAGGATCTTTTTGTTTTGCACCCAATCCTTCAATATTTCGTCTTACGGACTCATGCTCTCGGAGTCTCTAGCTGGTCAGAGTGACCCCAGACGAGTTAGAAAGTCTCTTTTCCCAGCCCGGCGGTACAAGAAGGAGTCAGAGCTCTTCATTTCTCGGTCTCAAGGTTGTTTATTGTATCTTATCTATACAATTCTTTCTCCTGTCCTGCCGAGGTCCGCTCAGCAAGACAGTCTAAGGCACTCTGCCTCCCCCGGGGCGGTGTTATCTTTTTATACTAAAAACAACTACGTGTACAATATTTGCAGTTACTTTCCAATACCTATCATCTACGTTAGACAGTGAGCTTCTACTCTAAACCAATCTAAAAGTGCCAACATCACAGCAGAAGATGGGGGCCAAGAAGAAGAAGGAGAAAGGCTGGACATGCCCAGAGTCCTCCATCTTGCCCCCTGAAGCCCCATTCTAAAAACCCCCCAAATCAATTTTTCCACTCTGTGATAAATTCACTATCATTCTACTTAAACTTTTGTGGCTTGTCATTCTTCCTACAAGGTTGGTAATTGTTTTCTCCAAGGGCTAAATCAAAGGCACAAGGGTCTTGGGCTCTGTGTCAAAGTCTCTGAGCCCTCTGACAGGGTCTCGAGTCTTGCAGGGCAGCCAGAGGAATTTCCTGGGTTCCCACATCATGCTACAGTGTAAGCCTCCTTAGCCAATCATGCTATGACACACAAACCTACAGCACTGCATCCTAAACTTCTTGTTAGTTACCATTGTAACTACTTTGATTTTTTCTAGATCTTGAACTCTAAATCTCTTATTTTTCCTCCACTTCAACTTTCCTCCCTGTGTCTCTGCTATAAACTAGAAATCCGCACTCTTGCTTCTAGCACCTAAGTTTGGGAGCCCTTTCCAAGGTCTCCGATCAAATCCTGTGTTTAATTCTAAGCTTTGCTGACAAGACCAAAGGTCTGAGATTTCCCTGCATTTGGATTTCCAACAACACTGATGCTGTTAATTCCAGAGTGCCCGTGATGCGTCTTGCAAGTCAACTCTGGCAGGAACAAGGCGGCTGCTGGGGGGCTGCTTGTGGCCTCTGATAGCCCATTGCTCAGGGCTTGCCAGCGCCCCAGCCCCTCAGAGGCTGCCCCAGCCCAGCCAAGCTGCCCGGCAGCAGCGCCGCAGCCCCACCGCAGCTCCAGAGCAGCCCCATCCAGAGGCACCTGGGAGCCCTCAGCAAGGCAGCCAGCAGCACACGGGCACGAGGACACACATGGCGCTTCCTGCCTGGCACAGGGCTTGTGGCCATCTCCAGGCACCGCTCTGGCAGGGATCCCCGCAGCCCCGGCCCCTGCCCAGCCGCTCTGTGGGCAGCACAAAGGCTTCAGCAGAACCACCACAGGCCAAGGGGCTTCTGGCCATTTTCCCTGCAGCACTGCATGCCTGGGCAGCTGGCTGAGTGCAAGCACCCTTTCCCCCCTCCTCCCCTATGCCCCACGGACCCTGGGCAGCAAAAGAAAGATCCTGGGAGTCTGTTTATTGGAACACATTCTATATTTACATCGTAAAGGAAAACAAAAGAAGAAATTAACAGTCTTGAACACAAGGAAAATCCCTGCTGGCTCAGGGCCCAGCAGACAGAGCCTCTGGGATCATCTCTCCATAGAGCTCCAGCAGCAGAGGCGGCCAAGCCCTGAGAGACCAAGCCTTTTTTTCCACGCCCTGCGGAGCCGATCTTCCAGGTCCTCCAAGATGGAATATCGAATTGTAGCTTCTGCCCTGAGAATGTGTAAAGTTTGAAGAGCGAGGCCTCTGACAGAAAGGCTGATGTCATCTGCCATTTCTTCAAGGGCTGCAAGAGAGAGGAACAGAATCACGGTCAGACACCAGATCGGCGGGGAGCCGAGGAGAGCCCCCAGCCAGGGCCATCCCAACCGGCTCTTGCCATGGCCAGGAGGGAGCAGGGAGCAAGTGGATCAGCCCGAAGCTGCTGGTCACGAATGGCCCACGTGGCCCTGAAATCTCGGCCCACGGCAGCAGAGCTCGGCCCACGGCAGCAGAGCCCTTCGCAGCCGGGGCAGGACTTGCAGCTCCTCCTGGCAGTCCCTGCTGTCAGCCCGCTGCCCTCACTCACCAGTGCAGATCCGCTGCAGCTCTTGCTGCTGCCCCGTCAGGTGCCGCCCGGCCATGCCTGTGAACACAGAGCCTGTCACGGCCCCAGCGGCACAGCTCCCTGCCAGCGCCGCTGCCGGCGCTGTGGCCACACAGGCTGCTGGCCCAGCAGTGCTCAGCCGGGCCCTTGCCGCACGCTGCCGCCCCAGGGCACGGCTGCCAGAGGGCGGCAGCAGCAACGCCCAGGCCAGGCGGGGCTCCACGGGGCCGGGCCCGGCTGGCGCTGCCGGGGCAGCAGGTGGGGCCGGGGCCGAGCTGCGGCGGGCCGGGCCGGGGAGGGAGCCCGGGCTCGGGACTCACCCATGAACCTGATGGCCGCCTCTCGCAGGGGCTCCTGTGGGCTCCGCAGGTAGCGCAGGGCCTGGCGCAGGTGCTCGGCCGCTCTTCTCCTGTCCTCTGCCAGCTGCAGAGAGTGGCAGGAGTGAAGGGTTGGCACGGGCTCAGCCCCTGGGCCGGGCGCTGCCTGCACCCCACCCCGGCCTCCCCTGCCCGCACAGCCCTGAGGCGCGGCCAGCAGTCGCTGGCCAAGGGCTTCCGAGAGCAGGGGACAGAGGGCAGGCTGCTGCCCGGGGAGCCGCGGTGCCGCCCCGCCGGGCCGGGGCTGCATGGGCACCCGGCTCAGGCCCACGGGAGCCTGGAGAAGAACCCGCGCGGCCTCTGGCTGCAGCAGCAGGCAGGGGCACAGTTGCCCGGCCTGCACAGTGAGCACTGCCCTCAGGGCCCTTCTCCAGGCTGAGGATTCTTGGCTGCTCTTACCAGGCTCTCGCCGAACCTCCATATCTCATCCACCTCTGGCATTTGTTCGAGATTCCTTCTCTTCAGGAATCTGGCTGCAGAATGCAGTACTACACAGGAGGCCTGGAGAGCAGCAGAGACGCACAGATGGCCCCACAGGCCAGGGCACAGGAGCATCCCAGTGCCACAGCCTGGAGGAGGCTGCAGCCCGCAAGGTGCCAAGGCAGGAGGCAGCCCAGCCCCTTCCCATGGGGACAGCAGCCGGCCACAAGTCCTCACCTCAGCAACCATCTGGTTTTCATCATGGCAGTGGAGGTAGAGTGGGACCAGGCTCTGGCGCACGTGGGACTTCAGGGCCTTTCTTCCATCTTTGCTTAATGAGTCCAGAATCTCTTGAAAGACACACATGGAGCTCAGCTGCACCTGGCTATCATCCTGTATGAGAGGAAGGGCAAAAGACCTGAGCATCAGCTGCTTCAGGCCCCCCAGGGCACAGGCCTGCATCTCCACAGGGCACCAAGTGTCCGGGCAGCAGCCAGTGGCCGTGGCTGTGGACACAGAGCCTTACATGGTCAAAGAGTGGCAGGAGTGCCTCAGCCAGCTGCAGGGCAATGGGGGTGGGTATTAGGGCACCATCATCCAGGAGCAAATATCTTAAAAGAAGAATGGTCATCCCAGTCATGTCGCTATCATTTTCCTGCAGGAGCTCCACAAGACTTTCAGTCAGGCTCCACATTTTTTCAGCCTGTGTGGAACACAAGTTTGTGAAAGGCCACCCTGCTGCCGCAGGGCCCAGAGGCCAAAGGCCTGTCCCGAAGCACTGGGGCAGCTGAAGCGGGAGGCAGGAGAGCTGGGAGTAGCTGCCTCAGCGCTCGAAGCCCAGGCAAGGCCAAGCGACTGCGTTGCCCAGCCCCACGCTGCCTGCACGGCTTCAGCCACTGCCCCCTTCTCACCATCAAGGGATTCTTGCCCAGCACTACGAGGCCTCTGAGTGCCAAGTAACGCCTGGCCCTGTGCTCGTTCTGCAGGTTCTGTGTCATGATCTCTAGAACACTGTCACTGCATTCCCTCATGTCCAGGCACTCGAGGACCTGAAAGGCACAGGGCAGTGACAGGGAGCCGGCCGGCAGGAGCTCGGAGCAGCACAGGGCCGGGCCCAGGCAGCAGCACAGGGCACGGGCACCGTCCTGGCAGCTGTGCCTACGAGAGGCCAGAGAACTGGGAGGCAGCTCAGCCAGGCAGCACTGGCCTTGAGGCTCACCTCCACAAGGAACGCCAGGGCAGGGAAATCCCAGTACGGCATCTCTTCACCGAGCATAGCAAGCAGGTAGAATGCAATCCCGGAACAAAAGTGTATGGCTGAATGGCAAAGTATCCTGACGAGAGGAAAAGGAAACAAGACCCTGAGCCAGTGGGGCAAACCTCTCCCAGGAGAGACTCACAGAGTCCTCATCTTTCCCCACCACCTTTCCAGCCAGGGGAGCTGGCCCACTTGGGAGTTGGTTGCTCATGGGCACCCTCCTCTGCCAGCCTTTTCCAGTGTGCTTGGCCGTCCCTCAGTGACAAGGCCCTCTGGCCCATGACCACGGTGACTTTGTGGGACACCCTGGGCAGAGAGCACAAATGTCAGAGGCAGTGGAGAGAAGGGGCTCTCACCTGGCCAGCAGAGCCACGGCAAAGTGGTGGGTGTCAAGAGAGAGCAGCGTGTCCCAGCCACACCTGCGTTCCATTGCCACCACCACATCCTCACAGCGGACAAGGCAGAGCAGGGACTTCAGGGTGCGCACTGCAAACCTGTGTGCGCAGCAAAGCCCAGGTCACACTGGCAGCACTGGCTCCTTGGCAGGCCACGTGGCAGGATCAGGAGGAGTGGGATGGAGCACCTGTTGGGGCTGGTGGCAAGGCCGTGCTCTTGCTGGCATGCCTTCCAGAATGGATCGACCTCCTCTGGCATATCCAGAGTGCTGAAGAACACTTGGAAGAGGAGATGCACAAATAGGCGGGGGAAATACACCTTTAATATCCGTGGCAGACAGGGCACCTGGAGGATCTTCCACATCACCACGGTTGCCTGCAAAGGACAAAGCCCCCCGAGACAGCGCTCAGTGCCGAGGTGTGCGTGTGGCAGGGCCCGTGCGTGGCAGGGAGAGGCCAGGAGAGACCTTGGCAGGGGGAGCACGGGGCCTGGTGGGCCTGAAGCTGCCCCTGGGCCAGGTTTCAGGCCCAGGGGCCTGAGGCAGGCAGATGCAGTGGGGGAAGGAGGATGGAGAGCTGCTGGAGAGGCGGCCTTGGGTCCAGCAAAGGCCAGTGTCAGAAACTCACAGCCAGGGCAAAGACACCAGTTTTGTCCCCATCGGAGGTGCACGTGCTGTGCTCTGGCCAGCTCCCCAGCACATCCAGAAGGATCATCTGCGCCAGCTCCGCAGTCCTGGCTGAGCCCATGATGGTCTTCCACATGGCCATGGCAGCTCTGCGGGGTCAGAGCTCTGTCTCAGGGGTGTCTCAGACACAGCACCGGGGGGAGCTGAGCTGGCTGCCAGTTCTGCCTCTGCCCACTGGCTCTGGCCAGCAGCAGCCAGGCAGCCCAGCCCTGTGGGCACAGAGCCCTGAGGGGCAGGGAGGGAGCATGGCAGCAGGCTTGGGGGCTGACATGCCAGGGCTGGGAAAGGCAGCAGCCAGAGGGCCTGGGAAGTCTCTGTTGGTCAGACAGAGGCCTGGGACAGTCTGTACAGGGTGTTGCGCTGGGGAGGCCTGAGCCCTGTGGGCAGGTGGGCCCCATACCTGTCACAGGATGGGGCCACACGCAGGAGCGTCATCACTGCGTCATCTGGCTGTGCTTCCGTGAGATCCAGCAGGGCCTCGTCCAGCCTGTGCTCAGCACAGTCATTGGCCAGGAGCCACTGGTGGATGAACCTCACCATGGCGGGCACCTGGATAATTGGGTAACAAGCACCAGGAGACTTGGAAAGCTGCCAGAGGGAGCAATGTTCCCAGCTTCCCCAGAGAAGTGCTTCCCTTCCCAGCCCACTGCCATGTGGCCCCAGAGGCTCACAGTAACCAGCATTGCTTGGCTTGGGAGGCCAAGCAATTCCTGGGAGGATCAAACCCTGCCCACAGGCTGCTTACTTGGTTTGGATAGTAAAAATTTTCCTCTACAAGCATACACAGGAGGGCAGCGCTGGGCTTGGTTTGGAAGCTGGGAGAGTAGGGTCTGAGCCCAGTGCTCATGGTGATGCTCTCTTCCTCCTGCATTCTCTTGATGAATTTCCAGACAAGCTGTAGGAGAAGGGCAGGAAGCCGGGGATGTTGCATGGAGCGCTGCAAACGCGGTGCTGGGCTGAGCAGGGACAGAAGGCCCAGCCCAGGTGAGGGTGGCTGCAGGTACCTGGGCTGTGCTGCGGAAGCGGCCACGGCTGCATTCCTGCTCTTGTGTGCGCTCCAGGGCTGCATCTGGCAAAGAGCGAATGCAGCCAGAGCTGAGGGGCTGTGGGAGAGGCCGGAGAACACAGCCCAGCCCTGAGCTCCCCAGGCAGGGAGAGCCCCGGGATGCCCCAGGGGATGGAGCAGGGCCACTGCGTCGGGTCTGTCCATGGGCATTTCCGTCCTGTCCATGGGCATTTCCTCTGGGGATTGCATGGCATGGCCTGGCATGGCATGGGGCCAAGCTGGCTGCAGGCACCAGTCCCACAGTCAGGCTCTGCCACTCACCCTCCTGCGGTGGATTGAACGGCAGCACCTCCTGGGTCTCCTGTGATGGGGCAGCTCGTGGGCCTTCTTCCTCCTCCTCCACCCAGGCCATCTTGGGCACTACCGGGGGTCTCTGCTCCATAGCTTTGACTGGGTTTGGGGCAACTTGCAGGAGAGATGCCTTGGAAAAGCTCCAAGTCACCAAGTCCTGCAGTTGTGCCTGGAAGGCACCTTCAAGAGAGAAGCCTCAGGAAGGCTGCAGGACAGCAAGTCCTGCACTCGCTCTCAAGGGCTCCTGCCACAAGGACAGGAGACTCCTGTCAAGGATTGTGGTCTGGCCTCGAGGGCACCTGCAGAAAAGAAGCCTCAGGGAGACCACGGCTCAGCAAGTCCTGTGGTCTGGCCTCGAGCTCAGCTGCAGGAACAAGGCCTCGGAAAAGCTCCGGGTGGGAGGCGAACGAGCGCGCTGTGCGGGGGCTCCTCACGGCACCGCTCTGTCCCGTCCTGTCCCGTCGCGTGCTCCGAGCACTGTGGCCTGCTCTTCTCACCGGCAGCTCCTGTGTCACCACGTGTCACAAAGGGCCCTTGGACACCCGGTTCCATGTCACAGTGACTGTGCGGCACCGTGTCACCAAGGGCCCTTGCACACCCTGCCGCCTGCCCTGGGGCCGCCCCCAGCCCAGCCAAAGTGGCCCAGGCTGGACGGAATGCCTGGCCCCAGGTGTCTAAGGCAGCCCGACAAGATCTTTAGGAAGGGCTCAGAGCATCAGCAAACGCCGCCTGGCTCTGCCGGCTCAGTCCTTTCCCCATATCTTTCCCTGAGAGCATTTGAATTTCTAAATGAGAATCATTTGAAGGGAGGGGATTTACATTTTCCATTTCAGAGAAGGCTTCTGCCTTCCTTAGCAGACATGTCTCTCTTCAAACCAAGACAATTGCTTATCATTTTGCAGATGTGCAGTTGCTGGGCAGCCCCGTTTTACACCAGGGACCTGGAGAACCATTCCCAGCAACTGGGAAAATCCTAGGTGGTCCATCCACCCATAGATGAGGTCTCCAAATTTGCCCCAAAAGTGGGTCCAGCTTTTATAGGCCAAAAAGAGCAAGTCCAAGTGTCCTGATGATATTTTCAGCCCAGAAAGCCATGCTGCTGATGGCACACTTCTCAATCAGCAGGGGACACAGCTAGGCAAAAGCCCAGACCTCTGCTGGGAGGCTTTCTCCTCAAACACCCTTCAAACAAGCCTCCATGCAAGTCAGTTGGGAAAGTTTCTTCAAATGATCCATTTCTGGCATAGAACTACACAGGGTTATGTGAAAGATTCTAAAGCAGCTGCTCTGGAGTCAAAGAGTCAGCACTAAGAGTCCCTGTCATCTATTTGTAGCTCAATCACACTTTGGGGGAGTTGAAGGAGTTTGGAACGAGCTAGAGAGCGGACCTCTGAGTGTTTGAGATGATGCCATTGCTTTTTCTTCTCTTCTACATAGACAGGAAGGGTGAGTTTGGCTCACATCCCCACCGCATGGCTCACAGGGCCGCAAGACTTGTAGTTACGAGAGCTTTGAAGGATTTCTTGGCCAAGAAGACACGGCCAACAAGGATCTTTTTGTTTTGCACCCAATCCTTCAATATTTCGTCTTACGGACTCATGCTCTCGGAGTCTCTAGCTGGTCAGAGTGACCCCAGACGAGTTAGAAAGTCTCTTTTCCCAGCCCGGCGGTACAAGAAGGAGTCAGAGCTCTTCATTTCTCGGTCTCAAGGTTGTTTATTGTAGCTTATCTATACAATTCTTTCTCCTGTCCTGCCGAGGTCCGCTCAGCAAGACAGTCTAAGGCACTCTGCCTCCCCCGGGGCGGTGTTATCTTTTTATACTAAAAACAACTACGTGTACAATATTTGCAGTTACTTTCCAATACCTATCATCTACGTTAGACAGTGAGCTTCTACTCTAAACCAATCTAAAAGTGCCAACATCACAGCAGAAGATGGGGGCCAAGAAGAAGAAGGAGAAAGGCTGGACATGCCCAGAGTCCTCCATCTTGCCCCCTGAAGCCCCATTCTAAAAACCCCCCAAATCAATTTTTCCACTCTGTGATAAATTCACTATCATTCTACTTAAACTTTTGTGGCTTGTCATTCTTCCTACAAGGTTGGTAATTGTTTTCTCCAAGGGCTAAATCAAAGGCACAAGGGTCTTGGGCTCTGTGTCAAAGTCTCTGAGCCCTCTGACAGGGTCTCGAGTCTTGCAGGGCAGCCAGAGGAATTTCCTGGGTTCCCACATCATGCTACAGTGTAAGCCTCCTTAGCCAATCATGCTATGACACACAAACCTACAGCACTGCATCCTAAACTTCTTGTTAGTTACCATTGTAACTACTTTGATTTTTTCTAGATCTTGAACTCTAAATCTCTTACTTTTCCTCCACTTCAACTTTCCTCCCTGTGTCTCTGCTATAAACTAGAAATCCGCACTCTTGCTTCTAGCACCTAAGTTTGGGAGCCCTTTCCAAGGTCTCCGATCAAATCCTGTGTTTAATTCTAAGCTTTGCTGACAAGACCAAAGGTCTGAGATTTCCCTGCATTTGGATTTCCAACAACACTGATGCTGTTAATTCCAGAGTGCCCGTGATGCGTCTTGCAAGTCAACTCTGGCAGGAACAAGGCGGCTGCTGGGGGGCTGCTTGTGGCCTCTGATAGCCCATTGCTCAGGGCTTGCCAGCGCCCCAGCCCCTCAGAGGCTGCCCCAGCCCAGCCAAGCTGCCCGGCAGCAGCGCCGCAGCCCCACCGCAGCTCCAGAGCAGCCCCATCCAGAGGCACCTGGGAGCCCTCAGCAAGGCAGCCAGCAGCACACGGGCACGAGGACACACATGGCGCTTCCTGCCTGGCACAGGGCTTGTGGCCATCTCCAGGCACCGCTCTGGCAGGGATCCCCGCAGCCCCGGCCCCTGCCCAGCCGCTCTGTGGGCAGCACAAAGGCTTCAGCAGAACCACCACAGGCCAAGGGGCTTCTGGCCATTTTCCCTGCAGCACTGCATGCCTGGGCAGCTGGCTGAGTGCAAGCACCCTTTCCCCCCTCCTCCCCTATGCCCCACGGACCCTGGGCAGCAAAAGAAAGATCCTGGGAGTCTGTTTATTGGAACACATTCTATATTTACATCGTAAAGGAAAACAAAAGAAGAAATTAACAGTCTTGAACACAAGGAAAATCCCTGCTGGCTCAGGGCCCAGCAGACAGAGCCTCTGGGATCATCTCTCCATAGAGCTCCAGCAGCAGAGGCGGCCAAGCCCTGAGAGACCAAGTCTTTTTTTCCACGCCCTGCGGAGCCGATCTTCCAGGTCCTCCAAGATGGAATATCGAATTGTAGCTTCTGCCCTGAGAATGTGTAAAGTTTGAAGAGCGAGGCCTCTGACAGAAAGGCTGATGTCATCTGCCATTTCTTCAAGGGCTGCAAGAGAGAGGAACAGAATCACGGTCAGACACCAGATCGGCGGGGAGCCGAGGAGAGCCCCCAGCCAGGGCCATCCCAACCGGCTCTTGCCATGGCCAGGAGGGAGCAGGGAGCAAGTGGATCAGCCCGAAGCTGCTGGTCACGAATGGCCCACGTGGCCCTGAAATCTCGGCCCACGGCAGCAGAGCTCGGCCCACGGCAGCAGAGCCCTTCGCAGCCGGGGCAGGACTTGCAGCTCCTCCTGGCAGTCCCTGCTGTCAGCCCGCTGCCCTCACTCACCAGTGCAGATCCGCTGCAGCTCTTGCTGCTGCCCCGTCAGGTGCCGCCCGGCCATGCCTGTGAACACAGAGCCTGTCACGGCCCCAGCGGCACAGCTCCCTGCCAGCGCCGCTGCCAGCGCTGTGGCCACACAGGCTGCTGGCCCGGCAGTGCTCAGCCGGGCCCTTGCCGCACGCTGCCGCCCCAGGGCACGGCTGCCAGAGGGCGGCAGCAGCAACGCCCAGGCCAGGCGGGGCTCCACGGGGCCGGGCCCGGCTGGCGCTGCCGGGGCAGCAGGCGGGGCCGGGGCCGAGCTGCGGCGGGCCGGGCCGGGGAGGGAGCCCGGGCTCGGGACTCACCCATGAACCTGATGGCCGCCTCTCGCAGGGGCTCCTGTGGGCTCCGCAGGTAGCGCAGGGCCTGGCGCAGGTGCTCGGCCGCTCTTCTCCTGTCCTCTGCCAGCTGCAGAGAGTGGCAGGAGTGAAGGGTTGGCACGGGCTCAGCCCCTGGGCCGGGCGCTGCCTCCACCCCGCCCCGGCCTCCCCTGCCCGCACAGCCCTGAGGCGCGGCCAGCAGTCGCTGGCCAAGGGCTTCCGAGGGCAGGGGCCAGAGGGCAGGCTGCTGCCCGGGGAGCCGCGGTGCCGCCCCGCCGGGCCGGGGCTGCATGGGCACCCGGCTCAGGCCCACGGGAGCCTGGAGAAGAACCCGCGCGGCCTCTGGCTGCAGCAGCAGGCAGGGGCACAGTTGCCCGGCCTGCACAGTGAGCACTGCCCTCAGGGCCCTTCTCCAGGCTGAGGATTCTTGGCTGCTCTTACCAGGCTCTCGCCGAACCTCCATATCTCATCCACCTCTGGCATTTGTTCGAGATTCCTTCTCTTCAGGAATCTGGCTGCAGAATGCAGTACTACACAGGAGGCCTGGAGAGCAGCAGAGATGCACAGATGGCCCCACAGGCCAGGGCACAGGAGCATCCCAGTGCCACAGCCTGGAGGAGGCTGCAGCCCGCAAGGTGCCAAGGCAGGAGGCAGCCCAGCCCCTTCCCATGGGGACAGCAGCCGGCCACAAGTCCTCACCTCAGCAACCATCTGGTTTTCATCATGGCAGTGGAGGTAGAGTGGGACCAGGCTCTGGCGCACGTGGGACTTCAGGGCCTTTCTTCCATCTTTGCTTAATGAGTCCAGAATCTCTTGAAAGACACACATGGAGCTCAGCTGCACCTGGCTATCATCCTGTATGAGAGGAAGGGCAAAAGACCTGAGCATCAGCTGCTTCAGGCCCCCCAGGGCACAGGCCTGCATCTCCACAGGGCACCAAGTGTCCGGGCAGCAGCCAGTGGCCGTGGCTGTGGACACAGAGCCTTACATGGTCAAAGAGTGGCAGGAGTGCCTCAGCCAGCTGCAGGGCAATGGGGGTGGGTATTAGGGCACCATCATCCAGGAGCAAATATCTTAAAAGAAGAATGGTCATCCCAGTCATGTCGCTATCATTTTCCTGCAGGAGCTCCACAAGACTTTCAGTCAGGCTCCACATTTTTTCAGCCTGTGTGGAACACAAGTTTGTGAAAGGCCACCCTGCTGCCGCAGGGCCCAGAGGCCAAAGGCCTGTCCCGAAGCACTGGGGCAGCTGAAGCGGGAGGCAGGAGAGCTGGGAGTAGCTGCCTCAGCGCTCGAAGCCCAGGCAAGGCCAAGCGACTGCGTTGCCCAGCCCCACGCTGCCTGCACGGCTTCAGCCACTGCCCCCTTCTCACCATCAAGGGATTCTTGCCCAGCACTACGAGGCCTCTGAGTGCCAAGTAACGCCTGGCCCTGTGCTCGTTCTGCAGGTTCTGTGTCATGATCTCTAGAACACTGTCACTGCATTCCCTCATGTCCAGGCACTCGAGGACCTGAAAGGCACAGGGCAGTGACAGGGAGCCGGCCGGCAGGAGCTCGGAGCTGCACAGGGCCGGGCCCAGGCAGCAGCACAGGGCACGGGCACCGTCCTGGCAGCTGTGCCTACGAGAGGCCAGAGAACTGGGAGGCAGCTCAGCCAGGCAGCACTGGCCTTGAGGCTCACCTCCACAAGGAACGCCAGGGCAGGGAAATCCCAGTACGGCATCTCTTCACCGAGCATAGCAAGCAGGTAGAATGCAATCCCGGAACAAAAGTGTATGGCTGAATGGCAAAGTATCCTGACGAGAGGAAAAGGAAACAAGACCCTGAGCCAGTGGGGCAAACCTCTCCCAGGAGAGACTCACAGAGTCCTCATCTTTCCCCACCACCTTTCCAGCCAGGGGAGCTGGCCCACTTGGGAGTTGGTTGCTCATGGGCACCCTCCTCTGCCAGCCTTTTCCAGTGTGCTTGGCCGTCCCTCAGTGACAAGGCCCTCTGGCCCATGACCACGGTGACTTTGTGGGACACCCTGGGCAGAGAGCACAAATGTCAGAGGCAGTGGAGAGAAGGGGCTCTCACCTGGCCAGCAGAGCCACGGCAAAGTGGTGGGTGTCAAGAGAGAGCAGCGTGTCCCAGCCACACCTGCGTTCCATTGCCACCACCACATCCTCACAGCGGACAAGGCAGAGCAGGGACTTCAGGGTGCGCACTGCAAACCTGTGTGCGCAGCAAAGCCCAGGTCACACTGGCAGCACTGGCTCCTTGGCAGGCCACGTGGCAGGATCAGGAGGAGTGGGATGGAGCACCTGTTGGGGCTGGTGGCAAGGCCGTGCTCTTGCTGGCATGCCTTCCAGAATGGATCGACCTCCTCTGGCATATCCAGAGTGCTGAAGAACACTTGGAAGAGGAGATGCACAAATAGGCGGGGGAAATACACCTTTAATATCCGTGGCAGACAGGGCACCTGGAGGATCTTCCACATCACCACGGTTGCCTGCAAAGGACAAAGCCCCCCGAGACAGCGCTCAGTGCCGAGGTGTGCGTGTGGCAGGGCCCGTGCGTGGCAGGGAGAGGCCAGGAGAGACCTTGGCAGGGGGAGCACGGGGCCTGGTGGGCCTGAAGCTGCCCCTGGGCCAGGTTTCAGGCCCAGGGGCCTGAGGCAGGCAGATGCAGTGGGGGAAGGAGGATGGAGAGCTGCTGGAGAGGCGGCCTTGGGTCCAGCAAAGGCCAGTGTCAGAAACTCACAGCCAGGGCAAAGACACCAGTTTTGTCCCCATCGGAGGTGCACGTGCTGTGCTCTGGCCAGCTCCCCAGCACATCCAGAAGGATCATCTGCGCCAGCTCCGCAGTCCTGGCTGAGCCCATGATGGTCTTCCACATGGCCATGGCAGCTCTGCGGGGTCAGAGCTCTGTCTCAGGGGTGTCTCAGACACAGCACCGGGGGGAGCTGAGCTGGCTGCCAGTTCTGCCTCTGCCCACTGGCTCTGGCCAGCAGCAGCCAGGCAGCCCAGCCCTGTGGGCACAGAGCCCTGAGGGGCAGGGAGGGAGCATGGCAGCAGGCTTGGGGGCTGACATGCCAGGGCTGGGAAAGGCAGCAGCCAGAGGGCCTGGGAAGTCTCTGTTGGTCAGACAGAGGCCTGGGACAGTCTGTACAGGGTGTTGCGCTGGGGAGGCCTGAGCCCTGTGGGCAGGTGGGCCCCATACCTGTCACAGGATGGGGCCACACGCAGGAGCGTCATCACTGCGTCATCTGGCTGTGCTTCCGTGAGATCCAGCAGGGCCTCGTCCAGCCTGTGCTCAGCACAGTCATTGGCCAGGAGCCACTGGTGGATGAACCTCACCATGGCGGGCACCTGGATAATTGGGTAACAAGCACCAGGAGACTTGGAAAGCTGCCAGAGGGAGCAGTGTTCCCAGCTTCCCCAGAGAAGTGCTTCCCTTCCCAGCCCACTGCCATGTGGCCCCAGAGGCTCACAGTAACCAGCATTGCTTGGCTTGGGAGGCCAAGCAATTCCTGGGAGGATCAAACCCTGCCCACAGGCTGCTTACTTGGTTTGGATAGTAAAAATTTTCCTCTACAAGCATACACAGGAGGGCAGCGCTGGGCTTGGTTTGGAAGCTGGGAGAGTAGGGTCTGAGCCCAGTGCTCATGGTGATGCTCTCTTCCTCCTGCATTCTCTTGATGAATTTCCAGACAAGCTGTAGGAGAAGGGCAGGAAGCCGGGGATGTTGCATGGAGCGCTGCAAACGCGGTGCTGGGCTGAGCAGGGACAGAAGGCCCAGCCCAGGTGAGGGTGGCTGCAGGTACCTGGGCTGTGCTGCGGAAGCGGCCACGGCTGCATTCCTGCTCTTGTGTGCGCTCCAGGGCTGCATCTGGCAAAGAGCGAATGCAGCCAGAGCTGAGGGGCTGTGGGAGAGGCCGGAGAACACAGCCCAGCCCTGAGCTCCCCAGGCAGGGAGAGCCCCGGGATGCCCCAGGGGATGGAGCAGGGCCACTGCGTCGGGTCTGTCCATGGGCATTTCCGTCCTGTCCATGGGCATTTCCTCTGGGGATTGCATGGCATGGCCTGGCATGGCATGGGGCCAAGCTGGCTGCAGGCACCAGTCCCACAGTCAGGCTCTGCCACTCACCCTCCTGCGGTGGATTGAACGGCACCACCTCCTGGGTCTCCTGTGATGGGGCAGCTCGTGGGCCTTCTTCCTCCTCCTCCACCCAGGCCATCTTGGGCACTACCGGGGGTCTCTGCTCCATAGCTTTGACTGGGTTTGGGGCAACTTGCAGGAGAGATGCCTTGGAAAAGCTCCAAGTCACCAAGTCCTGCAGTTGTGCCTGGAAGGCACCTTCAAGAGAGAAGCCTCAGGAAGGCTGCAGGACAGCAAGTCCTGCACTCGCTCTCAAGGGCTCCTGCCACAAGGACAGGAGACTCCTGTCAAGGATTGTGGTCTGGCCTCGAGGGCACCTGCAGAAAAGAAGCCTCAGGGAGACCACGGCTCAGCAAGTCCTGTGGTCTGGCCTCGAGCTCAGCTGCAGGAACAAGGCCTCGGAAAAGCTCCGGGTGGGAGGCGAACGAGCGCGCTGTGCGGGGGCTCCTCACGGCACTGCTCTGTCCCGTCCTGTCCCGTCGCGTGCTCCGAGCACTGTGGCCTGCTCTTCTCACCGGCAGCTCCTGTGTCACCACGTGTCACAAAGGGCCCTTGGACACCCGGTTCCATGTCACAGTGACTGTGCGGCACCGTGTCACCAAGGGCCCTTGCACACCCTGCCGCCTGCCCTGGGGCCGCCCCCAGCCCAGCCAAAGTGGCCCAGGCTGGACGGAATGCCTGGCCCCAGGTGTCTAAGGCAGCCCGACAAGATCTTTAGGAAGGGCTCAGAGCATCAGCAAACGCCGCCTGGCTCTGCCGGCTCAGTCCTTTCCCCATATCTTTCCCTGAGAGCATTTGAATTTCTAAATGAGAATCATTTGAAGGGAGGGGATTTACATTTTCCATTTCAGAGAAGGCTTCTGCCTTCCTTAGCAGACATGTCTCTCTTCAAACCAAGACAATTGCTTATCATTTTGCAGATGTGCAGTTGCTGGGCAGCCCCGTTTTACACCAGGGACCTGGAGAACCATTCCCAGCAACTGGGAAAATCCTAGGTGGTCCATCCACCCATAGATGAGGTCTCCAAATTTGCCCCAAAAGTGGGTCCAGCTTTTATAGGCCAAAAAGAGCAAGTCCAAGTGTCCTGATGATATTTTCAGCCCAGAAAGCCATGCTGCTGATGGCACACTTCTCAATCAGCAGGGGACACAGCTAGGCAAAAGCCCAGACCTCTGCTGGGAGGCTTTCTCCTCAAACACCCTTCAAACAAGCCTCCATGCAAGTCAGTTGGGAAAGTTTCTTCAAATGATCCATTTCTGGCATAGAACTACACAGGGTTATGTGAAAGATTCTAAAGCAGCTGCTCTGGAGTCAAAGAGTCAGCACTAAGAGTCCCTGTCATCTATTTGTAGCTCAATCACACTTTGGGGGAGTTGAAGGAGTTTGGAACGAGCTAGAGAGCGGACCTCTGAGTGTTTGAGATGATGCCATTGCTTTTTCTTCTCTTCTACATAGACAGGAAGGGTGAGTTTGGCTCACATCCCCACCGCATGGCTCACAGGGCCGCAAGACTTGTAGTTACGAGAGCTTTGAAGGATTTCTTGGCCAAGAAGACACGGCCAACAAGGATCTTTTTGTTTTGCACCCAATCCTTCAATATTTCGTCTTACGGACTCATGCTCTCGGAGTCTCTAGCTGGTCAGAGTGACCCCAGACGAGTTAGAAAGTCTCTTTTCCCAGCCCGGCGGTACAAGAAGGAGTCAGAGCTCTTCATTTCTCGGTCTCAAGGTTGTTTATTGTATCTTATCTATACAATTCTTTCTCCTGTCCTGCCGAGGTCCGCTCAGCAAGACAGTCTAAGGCACTCTGCCTCCCCCGGGGCGGTGTTATCTTTTTATACTAAAAACAACTACGTGTACAATATTTGCAGTTACTTTCCAATACCTATCATCTACGTTAGACAGTGAGCTTCTACTCTAAACCAATCTAAAAGTGCCAACATCACAGCAGAAGATGGGGGCCAAGAAGAAGAAGGAGAAAGGCTGGACATGCCCAGAGTCCTCCATCTTGCCCCCTGAAGCCCCATTCTAAAAACCCCCCAAATCAATTTTTCCACTCTGTGATAAATTCACTATCATTCTACTTAAACTTTTGTGGCTTGTCATTCTTCCTACAAGGTTGGTAATTGTTTTCTCCAAGGGCTAAATCAAAGGCACAAGGGTCTTGGGCTCTGTGTCAAAGTCTCTGAGCCCTCTGACAGGGTCTCGAGTCTTGCAGGGCAGCCAGAGGAATTTCCTGGGTTCCCACATCATGCTACAGTGTAAGCCTCCTTAGCCAATCATGCTATGACACACAAACCTACAGCACTGCATCCTAAACTTCTTGTTAGTTACCATTGTAACTACTTTGATTTTTTCTAGATCTTGAACTCTAAATCTCTTATTTTTCCTCCACTTCAACTTTCCTCCCTGTGTCTCTGCTATAAACTAGAAATCCGCACTCTTGCTTCTAGCACCTAAGTTTGGGAGCCCTTTCCAAGGTCTCCGATCAAATCCTGTGTTTAATTCTAAGCTTTGCTGACAAGACCAAAGGTCTGAGATTTCCCTGCATTTGGATTTCCAACAACACTGATGCTGTTAATTCCAGAGTGCCCGTGATGCGTCTTGCAAGTCAACTCTGGCAGGAACAAGGCGGCTGCTGGGGGGCTGCTTGTGGCCTCTGATAGCCCATTGCTCAGGGCTTGCCAGCGCCCCAGCCCCTCAGAGGCTGCCCCAGCCCAGCCAAGCTGCCCGGCAGCAGCGCCGCAGCCCCACCGCAGCTCCAGAGCAGCCCCATCCAGAGGCACCTGGGAGCCCTCAGCAAGGCAGCCAGCAGCACACGGGCACGAGGACACACATGGCGCTTCCTGCCTGGCACAGGGCTTGTGGCCATCTCCAGGCACCGCTCTGGCAGGGATCCCCGCAGCCCCGGCCCCTGCCCAGCCGCTCTGTGGGCAGCACAAAGGCTTCAGCAGAACCACCACAGGCCAAGGGGCTTCTGGCCATTTTCCCTGCAGCACTGCATGCCTGGGCAGCTGGCTGAGTGCAAGCACCCTTTCCCCCCTCCTCCCCTATGCCCCACGGACCCTGGGCAGCAAAAGAAAGATCCTGGGAGTCTGTTTATTGGAACACATTCTATATTTACATCGTAAAGGAAAACAAAAGAAGAAATTAACAGTCTTGAACACAAGGAAAATCCCTGCTGGCTCAGGGCCCAGCAGACAGAGCCTCTGGGATCATCTCT
This sequence comes from Ammospiza nelsoni, assembly GCF_027579445.1. Taxonomy (NCBI): domain Eukaryota; kingdom Metazoa; phylum Chordata; class Aves; order Passeriformes; family Passerellidae; genus Ammospiza; species Ammospiza nelsoni. The sequence goes on from NC_080667.1 coordinate 1,611,173, forward strand.
CCATAGAGCTCCAGCAGCAGAGGCGGCCAAGCCCTGAGAGACCAAGCCTTTTTTTCCACGCCCTGCGGAGCCGATCTTCCAGGTCCTCCAAGATGGAATATCGAATTGTAGCTTCTGCCCTGAGAATGTGTAAAGTTTGAAGAGCGAGGCCTCTGACAGAAAGGCTGATGTCATCTGCCATTTCTTCAAGGGCTGCAAGAGAGAGGAACAGAATCACGGTCAGACACCAGATCGGCGGGGAGCCGAGGAGAGCCCCCAGCCAGGGCCATCCCAACCGGCTCTTGCCATGGCCAGGAGGGAGCAGGGAGCAAGTGGATCAGCCCGAAGCTGCTGGTCACGAATGGCCCACGTGGCCCTGAAATCTCGGCCCACGGCAGCAGAGCTCGGCCCACGGCAGCAGAGCCCTTCGCAGCCGGGGCAGGACTTGCAGCTCCTCCTGGCAGTCCCTGCTGTCAGCCCGCTGCCCTCACTCACCAGTGCAGATCCGCTGCAGCTCTTGCTGCTGCCCCATCAGGTGCCGCCCGGCCATGCCTGTGAACACAGAGCCTGTCACGGCCCCAGCGGCACAGCTCCCTGCCAGCGCCGCTGCCAGCGCTGTGGCCACACAGGCTGCTGGCCCGGCAGTGCTCAGCCGGGCCCTTGCCGCACGCTGCCGCCCCAGGGCACGGCTGCCAGAGGGCGGCAGCAGCAACGCCCAGGCCAGGCGGGGCTCCACGGGGCCGGGCCCGGCTGGCGCTGCCGGGGCAGCAGGTGGGGCCGGGGCCGAGCTGCGGCGGGCCGGGCCGGGGAGGGAGCCCGGGCTCGGGACTCACCCATGAACCTGATGGCCGCCTCTCGCAGGGGCTCCTGTGGGCTCCGCAGGTAGCGCAGGGCCTGGCGCAGGTGCTCGGCCGCTCTTCTCCTGTCCTCTGCCAGCTGCAGAGAGTGGCAGGAGTGAAGGGTTGGCGCGGGCTCAGCCCCTGGGCCGGGCGCTGCCTGCACCCCACCCCGGCCTCCCCTGCCCGCACAGCCCTGAGGCGCGGCCAGCAGTCGCTGGCCAAGGGCTTCCGAGGGCAGGGGCCAGAGGGCAGGCTGCTGCCCGGGGAGCCGCGGTGCCGCCCCGCCGGGCCGGGGCTGCATGGGCACCCGGCTCAGGCCCACGGGAGCCTGGAGAAGAACCCGCGCGGCCTCTGGCTGCAGCAGCAGGCAGGGGCACAGTTGCCCGGCCTGCACAGTGAGCACTGCCCTCAGGGCCCTTCTCCAGGCTGAGGATTCTTGGCTGCTCTTACCAGGCTCTCGCCGAACCTCCATATCTCATCCACCTCTGGCATTTGTTCGAGATTCCTTCTCTTCAGGAATCTGGCTGCAGAATGCAGTACTACACAGGAGGCCTGGAGAGCAGCAGAGACGCACAGATGGCCCCACAGGCCAGGGCACAGGAGCATCCCAGTGCCACAGCCTGGAGGAGGCTGCAGCCCGCAAGGTGCCAAGGCAGGAGGCAGCCCAGCCCCTTCCCATGGGGACAGCAGCCGGCCACAAGTCCTCACCTCAGCAACCATCTGGTTTTCATCATGGCAGTGGAGGTAGAGTGGGACCAGGCTCTGGCGCACGTGGGACTTCAGGGCCTTTCTTCCATCTTTGCTTAATGAGTCCAGAATCTCTTGAAAGACACACATGGAGCTCAGCTGCACCTGGCTATCATCCTGTATGAGAGGAAGGGCAAAAGACCTGAGCATCAGCTGCTTCAGGCCCCCCAGGGCACAGGCCTGCATCTCCACAGGGCACCAAGTGTCCGGGCAGCAGCCAGTGGCCGTGGCTGTGGACACAGAGCCTTACATGGTCAAAGAGTGGCAGGAGTGCCTCAGCCAGCTGCAGGGCAATGGGGGTGGGTATTAGGGCACCATCATCCAGGAGCAAATATCTTAAAAGAAGAATGGTCATCCCAGTCATGTCGCTATCATTTTCCTGCAGGAGCTCCACAAGACTTTCAGTCAGGCTCCACATTTTTTCAGCCTGTGTGGAACACAAGTTTGTGAAAGGCCACCCTGCTGCCGCAGGGCCCAGAGGCCAAAGGCCTGTCCCGAAGCACTGGGGCAGCTGAAGCGGGAGGCAGGAGAGCTGGGAGTAGCTGCCTCAGCGCTCGAAGCCCAGGCAAGGCCAAGCGACTGCGTTGCCCAGCCCCACGCTGCCTGCACGGCTTCAGCCACTGCCCCCTTCTCACCATCAAGGGATTCTTGCCCAGCACTACGAGGCCTCTGAGTGCCAAGTAACGCCTGGCCCTGTGCTCGTTCTGCAGGTTCTGTGTCATGATCTCTAGAACACTGTCACTGCATTCCCTCATGTCCAGGCACTCGAGGACCTGAAAGGCACAGGGCAGTGACAGGGAGCCGGCCGGCAGGAGCTCGGAGCTGCACAGGGCCGGGCCCAGGCAGCAGCACAGGGCACGGGCACCGTCCTGGCAGCTGTGCCTACGAGAGGCCAGAGAACTGGGAGGCAGCTCAGCCAGGCAGCACTGGCCTTGAGGCTCACCTCCACAAGGAATGCCAGGGCAGGGAAATCCCAGTACGGCATCTCTTCACCGAGCATAGCAAGCAGGTAGAATGCAATCCCGGAACAAAAGTGTATGGCTGAATGGCAAAGTATCCTGACGAGAGGAAAAGGAAACAAGACCCTGAGCCAGTGGGGCAAACCTCTCCCAGGAGAGACTCACAGAGTCCTCATCTTTCCCCACCACCTTTCCAGCCAGGGGAGCTGGCCCACTTGGGAGTTGGTTGCTCATGGGCACCCTCCTCTGCCAGCCTTTTCCAGTGTGCTTGGCCGTCCCTCAGTGACAAGGCCCTCTGGCCCATGACCACGGTGACTTTGTGGGACACCCTGGGCAGAGAGCACAAATGTCAGAGGCAGTGGAGAGAAGGGGCTCTCACCTGGCCAGCAGAGCCACGGCAAAGTGGTGGGTGTCAAGAGAGAGCAGCGTGTCCCAGCCACACCTGCGTTCCATTGCCACCACCACATCCTCACAGCGGACAAGGCAGAGCAGGGACTTCAGGGTGCGCACTGCAAACCTGTGTGCGCAGCAAAGCCCAGGTCACACTGGCAGCACTGGCTCCTTGGCAGGCCACGTGGCAGGATCAGGAGGAGTGGGATGGAGCACCTGTTGGGGCTGGTGGCAAGGCCGTGCTCTTGCTGGCATGCCTTCCAGAATGGATCGACCTCCTCTGGCATATCCAGAGTGCTGAAGAACACTTGGAAGAGGAGATGCACAAATAGGCGGGGGAAATACACCTTTAATATCCGTGGCAGACAGGGCACCTGGAGGATCTTCCACATCACCACGGTTGCCTGCAAAGGACAAAGCCCCCCGAGACAGCGCTCAGTGCCGAGGTGTGCGTGTGGCAGGGCCCGTGCGTGGCAGGGAGAGGCCAGGAGAGACCTTGGCAGGGGGAGCACGGGGCCTGGTGGGCCTGAAGCTGCCCCTGGGCCAGGTTTCAGGCCCAGGGGCCTGAGGCAGGCAGATGCAGTGGGGGAAGGAGGATGGAGAGCTGCTGGAGAGGCGGCCTTGGGTCCAGCAAAGGCCAGTGTCAGAAACTCACAGCCAGGGCAAAGACACCAGTTTTGTCCCCATCGGAGGTGCACGTGCTGTGCTCTGGCCAGCTCCCCAGCACATCCAGAAGGATCATCTGCGCCAGCTCCGCAGTCCTGGCTGAGCCCATGATGGTCTTCCACATGGCCATGGCAGCTCTGCGGGGTCAGAGCTCTGTCTCAGGGGTGTCTCAGACACAGCACCGGGGGGAGCTGAGCTGGCTGCCAGTTCTGCCTCTGCCCACTGGCTCTGGCCAGCAGCAGCCAGGCAGCCCAGCCCTGTGGGCACAGAGCCCTGAGGGGCAGGGAGGGAGCATGGCAGCAGGCTTGGGGGCTGACATGCCAGGGCTGGGAAAGGCAGCAGCCAGAGGGCCTGGGAAGTCTCTGTTGGTCAGACAGAGGCCTGGGACAGTCTGTACAGGGTGTTGCGCTGGGGAGGCCTGAGCCCTGTGGGCAGGTGGGCCCCATACCTGTCACAGGATGGGGCCACACGCAGGAGCGTCATCACTGCGTCATCTGGCTGTGCTTCCGTGAGATCCAGCAGGGCCTCGTCCAGCCTGTGCTCAGCACAGTCATTGGCCAGGAGCCACTGGTGGATGAACCTCACCAAGGCGGGCACCTGGATAATTGGGTAACAAGCACCAGGAGACTTGGAAAGCTGCCAGAGGGAGCAGTGTTCCCAGCTTCCCCAGAGAAGTGCTTCCCTTCCCAGCCCACTGCCATGTGGCCCCAGAGGCTCACAGTAACCAGCATTGCTTGGCTTGGGAGGCCAAGCAATTCCTGGGAGGATCAAACCCTGCCCACAGGCTGCTTACTTGGTTTGGATAGTAAAAATTTTCCTCTACAAGCATACACAGGAGGGCAGCGCTGGGCTTGGTTTGGAAGCTGGGAGAGTAGGGTCTGAGCCCAGTGCTCATGGTGATGCTCTCTTCCTCCTGCATTCTCTTGATGAATTTCCAGACAAGCTGTAGGAGAAGGGCAGGAAGCCGGGGATGTTGCATGGAGCGCTGCAAACGCGGTGCTGGGCTGAGCAGGGACAGAAGGCCCAGCCCAGGTGAGGGTGGCTGCAGGTACCTGGGCTGTGCTGCGGAAGCGGCCACGGCTGCATTCCTGCTCTTGTGTGCGCTCCAGGGCTGCATCTGGCAAAGAGCGAATGCAGCCAGAGCTGAGGGGCTGTGGGAGAGGCCGGAGAACACAGCCCAGCCCTGAGCTCCCCAGGCAGGGAGAGCCCCGGGATGCCCCAGGGGATGGAGCAGGGCCACTGCGTCGGGTCTGTCCATGGGCATTTCCGTCCTGTCCATGGGCATTTCCTCTGGGGATTGCATGGCATGGCCTGGCATGGCATGGGGCCAAGCTGGCTGCAGGCACCAGTCCCACAGTCAGGCTCTGCCACTCACCCTCCTGCGGTGGATTGAACGGCACCACCTCCTGGGTCTCCTGTGATGGGGCAGCTCGTGGGCCTTCTTCCTCCTCCTCCACCCAGGCCATCTTGGGCACTACCGGGGGTCTCTGCTCCATAGCTTTGACTGGGTTTGGGGCAACTTGCAGGAGAGATGCCTTGGAAAAGCTCCAAGTCACCAAGTCCTGCAGTTGTGCCTGGAAGGCACCTTCAAGAGAGAAGCCTCAGGAAGGCTGCAGGACAGCAAGTCCTGCACTCGCTCTCAAGGGCTCCTGCCACAAGGACAGGAGACTCCTGTCAAGGATTGTGGTCTGGCCTCGAGGGCACCTGCAGAAAAGAAGCCTCAGGGAGACCACGGCTCAGCAAGTCCTGTGGTCTGGCCTCGAGCTCAGCTGCAGGAACAAGGCCTCGGAAAAGCTCCGGGTGGGAGGCGAACGAGCGCGCTGTGCGGGGGCTCCTCACGGCACCGCTCTGTCCCGTCCTGTCCCGTCGCGTGCTCCGAGCACTGTGGCCTGCTCTTCTCACCGGCAGCTCCTGTGTCACCACGTGTCACAAAGGGCCCTTGGACACCCGGTTCCATGTCACAGTGACTGTGCGGCACCGTGTCACCAAGGGCCCTTGCACACCCTGCCGCCTGCCCTGGGGCCGCCCCCAGCCCAGCCAAAGTGGCCCAGGCTGGACGGAATGCCTGGCCCCAGGTGTCTAAGGCAGCCCGACAAGATCTTTAGGAAGGGCTCAGAGCATCAGCAAACGCCGCCTGGCTCTGCCGGCTCAGTCCTTTCCCCATATCTTTCCCTGAGAGCATTTGAATTTCTAAATGAGAATCATTTGAAGGGAGGGGATTTACATTTTCCATTTCAGAGAAGGCTTCTGCCTTCCTTAGCAGACATGTCTCTCTTCAAACCAAGACAATTGCTTATCATTTTGCAGATGTGCAGTTGCTGGGCAGCCCCGTTTTACACCAGGGACCTGGAGAACCATTCCCAGCAACTGGGAAAATCCTAGGTGGTCCATCCACCCATAGATGAGGTCTCCAAATTTGCCCCAAAAGTGGGTCCAGCTTTTATAGGCCAAAAAGAGCAAGTCCAAGTGTCCTGATGATATTTTCAGCCCAGAAAGCCATGCTGCTGATGGCACACTTCTCAATCAGCAGGGGACACAGCTAGGCAAAAGCCCAGACCTCTGCTGGGAGGCTTTCTCCTCAAACACCCTTCAAACAAGCCTCCATGCAAGTCAGTTGGGAAAGTTTCTTCAAATGATCCATTTCTGGCATAGAACTACACAGGGTTATGTGAAAGATTCTAAAGCAGCTGCTCTGGAGTCAAAGAGTCAGCACTAAGAGTCCCTGTCATCTATTTGTAGCTCAATCACACTTTGGGGGAGTTGAAGGAGTTTGGAACGAGCTAGAGAGCGGACCTCTGAGTGTTTGAGATGATGCCATTGCTTTTTCTTCTCTTCTACATAGACAGGAAGGGTGAGTTTGGCTCACATCCCCACCGCATGGCTCACAGGGCCGCAAGACTTGTAGTTACGAGAGCTTTGAAGGATTTCTTGGCCAAGAAGACACGGCCAACAAGGATCTTTTTGTTTTGCACCCAATCCTTCAATATTTCGTCTTACGGACTCATGCTCTCGGAGTCTCTAGCTGGTCAGAGTGACCCCAGACGAGTTAGAAAGTCTCTTTTCCCAGCCCGGCGGTACAAGAAGGAGTCAGAGCTCTTCATTTCTCGGTCTCAAGGTTGTTTATTGTAGCTTATCTATACAATTCTTTCTCCTGTCCTGCCGAGGTCCGCTCAGCAAGACAGTCTAAGGCACTCTGCCTCCCCCGGGGCGGTGTTATCTTTTTATACTAAAAACAACTACGTGTACAATATTTGCAGTTACTTTCCAATACCTATCATCTACGTTAGACAGTGAGCTTCTACTCTAAACCAATCTAAAAGTGCCAACATCACAGCAGAAGATGGGGGCCAAGAAGAAGAAGGAGAAAGGCTGGACATGCCCAGAGTCCTCCATCTTGCCCCCTGAAGCCCCATTCTAAAAACCCCCCAAATCAATTTTTCCACTCTGTGATAAATTCACTATCATTCTACTTAAACTTTTGTGGCTTGTCATTCTTCCTACAAGGTTGGTAATTGTTTTCTCCAAGGGCTAAATCAAAGGCACAAGGGTCTTGGGCTCTGTGTCAAAGTCTCTGAGCCCTCTGACAGGGTCTCGAGTCTTGCAGGGCAGCCAGAGGAATTTCCTGGGTTCCCACATCATGCTACAGTGTAAGCCTCCTTAGCCAATCATGCTATGACACACAAACCTACAGCACTGCATCCTAAACTTCTTGTTAGTTACCATTGTAACTACTTTGATTTTTTCTAGATCTTGAACTCTAAATCTCTTACTTTTCCTCCACTTCAACTTTCCTCCCTGTGTCTCTGCTATAAACTAGAAATCCGCACTCTTGCTTCTAGCACCTAAGTTTGGGAGCCCTTTCCAAGGTCTCCGATCAAATCCTGTGTTTAATTCTAAGCTTTGCTGACAAGACCAAAGGTCTGAGATTTCCCTGCATTTGGATTTCCAACAACACTGATGCTGTTAATTCCAGAGTGCCCGTGATGCGTCTTGCAAGTCAACTCTGGCAGGAACAAGGCGGCTGCTGGGGGGCTGCTTGTGGCCTCTGATAGCCCATTGCTCAGGGCTTGCCAGCGCCCCAGCCCCTCAGAGGCTGCCCCAGCCCAGCCAAGCTGCCCGGCAGCAGCGCCGCAGCCCCACCGCAGCTCCAGAGCAGCCCCATCCAGAGGCACCTGGGAGCCCTCAGCAAGGCAGCCAGCAGCACACGGGCACGAGGACACACATGGCGCTTCCTGCCTGGCACAGGGCTTGTGGCCATCTCCAGGCACCGCTCTGGCAGGGATCCCCGCAGCCCCGGCCCCTGCCCAGCCGCTCTGTGGGCAGCACAAAGGCTTCAGCAGAACCACCACAGGCCAAGGGGCTTCTGGCCATTTTCCCTGCAGCACTGCATGCCTGGGCAGCTGGCTGAGTGCAAGCACCCTTTCCCCCCTCCTCCCCTATGCCCCACGGACCCTGGGCAGCAAAAGAAAGATCCTGGGAGTCTGTTTATTGGAACACATTCTATATTTACATCGTAAAGGAAAACAAAAGAAGAAATTAACAGTCTTGAACACAAGGAAAATCCCTGCTGGCTCAGGGCCCAGCAGACAGAGCCTCTGGGATCATCTCTCCATAGAGCTCCAGCAGCAGAGGCGGCCAAGCCCTGAGAGACCAAGCCTTTTTTTCCACGCCCTGCGGAGCCGATCTTCCAGGTCCTCCAAGATGGAATATCGAATTGTAGCTTCTGCCCTGAGAATGTGTAAAGTTTGAAGAGCGAGGCCTCTGACAGAAAGGCTGATGTCATCTGCCATTTCTTCAAGGGCTGCAAGAGAGAGGAACAGAATCACGGTCAGACACCAGATCGGCGGGGAGCCGAGGAGAGCCCCCAGCCAGGGCCATCCCAACCGGCTCTTGCCATGGCCAGGAGGGAGCAGGGAGCAAGTGGATCAGCCCGAAGCTGCTGGTCACGAATGGCCCACGTGGCCCTGAAATCTCGGCCCACGGCAGCAGAGCTCGGCCCACGGCAGCAGAGCCCTTCGCAGCCGGGGCAGGACTTGCAGCTCCTCCTGGCAGTCCCTGCTGTCAGCCCGCTGCCCTCACTCACCAGTGCAGATCCGCTGCAGCTCTTGCTGCTGCCCCGTCAGGTGCCGCCCGGCCATGCCTGTGAACACAGAGCCTGTCACGGCCCCAGCGGCACAGCTCCCTGCCAGCGCCGCTGCCGGCGCTGTGGCCACACAGGCTGCTGGCCCGGCAGTGCTCAGCCGGGCCCTTGCCGCACGCTGCCGCCCCAGGGCACGGCTGCCAGAGGGCGGCAGCAGCAACGCCCAGGCCAGGCGGGGCTCCACGGGGCCGGGCCCGGCTGGCGCTGCCGGGGCAGCAGGCGGGGCCGGGGCCGAGCTGCGGCGGGCCGGGCCGGGGAGGGAGCCCGGGCTCGGGACTCACCCATGAACCTGATGGCCGCCTCTCGCAGGGGCTCCTGTGGGCTCCGCAGGTAGCGCAGGGCCTGGCGCAGGTGCTCGGCCGCTCTTCTCCTGTCCTCTGCCAGCTGCAGAGAGTGGCAGGAGTGAAGGGTTGGCGCGGGCTCAGCCCCTGGGCCGGGCGCTGCCTGCACCCCGCCCCGGCCTCCCCTGCCCGCACAGCCCTGAGGCGCGGCCAGCAGTCGCTGGCCAAGGGCTTCCGAGAGCAGGGGACAGAGGGCAGGCTGCTGCCCGGGGAGCCGCGGTGCTGCCCCGCCGGGCCGGGGCTGCATGGGCACCCGGCTCAGGCCCACGGGAGCCTGGAGAAGAACCCGCGCGGCCTCTGGCTGCAGCAGCAGGCAGGGGCACAGTTGCCCGGCCTGCACAGTGAGCACTGCCCTCAGGGCCCTTCTCCAGGCTGAGGATTCTTGGCTGCTCTTACCAGGCTCTCGCCGAACCTCCGTATCTCATCCACCTCTGGCATTTGTTCGAGATTCCTTCTCTTCAGGAATCTGGCTGCAGAATGCAGTACTACACAGGAGGCCTGGAGAGCAGCAGAGACGCACAGATGGCCCCACAGGCCAGGGCACAGGAGCATCCCAGTGCCACAGCCTGGAGGAGGCTGCAGCCCGCAAGGTGCCAAGGCAGGAGGCAGCCCAGCCCCTTCCCATGGGGACAGCAGCCGGCCACAAGTCCTCACCTCAGCAACCATCTGGTTTTCATCATGGCAGTGGAGGTAGAGTGGGACCAGGCTCTGGCGCACGTGGGACTTCAGGGCCTTTCTTCCATCTTTGCTTAATGAGTCCAGAATCTCTTGAAAGACACACATGGAGCTCAGCTGCACCTGGCTATCATCCTGTATGAGAGGAAGGGCAAAAGACCTGAGCATCAGCTGCTTCAGGCCCCCCAGGGCACAGGCCTGCATCTCCACAGGGCACCAAGTGTCCGGGCAGCAGCCAGTGGCCGTGGCTGTGGACACAGAACCTTACATGGTCAAAGAGTGGCAGGAGTGCCTCAGCCAGCTGCAGGGCAATGGGGGTGGGTATTAGGGCACCATCATCCAGGAGCAAATATCTTAAAAGAAGAATGGTCATCCCAATCATGTCGCTATCATTTTCCTGCAGGAGCTCCACAAGACTTTCAGTCAGGCTCCACATTTTTTCAGCCTGTGTGGAACACAAGTTTGTGAAAGGCCACCCTGCTGCCGCAGGGCCCAGAGGCCAAAGGCCTGTCCCGAAGCACTGGGGCAGCTGAAGCGGGAGGCAGGAGAGCTGGGAGCAGCTGCCTCAGCGCTCGAAGCCCAGGCAAGGCCAAGCGACTGCGTTGCCCAGCCCCACGCTGCCTGCACGGCTTCAGCCACTGCCCCCTTCTCACCATCAAGGGATTCTTGCCCAGCACTACGAGGCCTCTGAGTGCCAAGTAACGCCTGGCCCTGTGCTCGTTCTGCAGGTTCTGTGTCATGATCTCTAGAACACTGTCACTGCATTCCCTCATGTCCAGGCACTCGAGGACCTGAAAGGCACAGGGCAGTGACAGGGAGCCGGCCGGCAGGAGCCCGGAGCTGCACAGGGCCGGGCCCAGGCAGCAGCACAGGGCACGGGCACCGTCCTGGCAGCTGTGCCTACGAGAGGCCAGAGAACTGGGAGGCAGCTCAGCCAGGCAGCACTGGCCTTGAGGCTCACCTCCACAAGGAACGCCAGGGCAGGGAAATCCCAGTACGGCATCTCTTCACCGAGCATAGCAAGCAGGTAGAATGCAATCCCGGAACAAAAGTGTATGGCTGAATGGCAAAGTATCCTGACGAGAGGAAAAGGAAACAAGACCCTGAGCCAGTGGGGCAAACCTCTCCCAGGAGAGACTCACAGAGTCCTCATCTTTCCCCACCACCTTTCCAGCCAGGGGAGCTGGCCCACTTGGGAGTTGGTTGCTCATGGGCACCCTCCTCTGCCAGCCTTTTCCAGTGTGCTTGGCCGTCCCTCAGTGACAAGGCCCTCTGGCCCATGACCACGGTGACTTTGTGGGACACCCTGGGCAGAGAGCACAAATGTCAGAGGCAGTGGAGAGAAGGGGCTCTCACCTGGCCAGCAGAGCCACGGCAAAGTGGTGGGTGTCAAGAGAGAGCAGCGTGTCCCAGCCACACCTGCGTTCCATTGCCACCACCACATCCTCACAGCGGACAAGGCAGAGCAGGGACTTCAGGGTGCGCACTGCAAACCTGTGTGCACAGCAAAGCACAGGTCACACTGGCAGCACTGGCTCCTTGGCAGGCCACGTGGCAGGATCAGGAGGAGTGGGATGGAGCACCTGTTGGGGCTGGTGGCAAGGCCGTGCTCTTGCTGGCATGCCTTCCAGAATGGATCCACCTCCTCTGGCATATCCAGAGTGCTGAAGAACACTTGGAAGAGGAGATGCACAAATAGGCGGGGGAAATACACCTTTAATATCCGTGGTAGACAGGGCACCTGGAGGATCTTCCACATCACCACGGTTGCCTGCAAAGGACAAAGCCCCCCGAGACAGCGCTCAGTGCCGAGGTGTGCGTGTGGCAGGGCCCGTGCGTGGCAGGGAGAGGCCAGGAGAGACCTTGGCAGGGGGAGCACGGGGCCTGGTGGGCCTGAAGCTGCCCCTGGGCCAGGTTTCAGGCCCAGGGGCCTGAGGCAGGCAGATGCAGTGGGGGAAGGAGGATGGAGAGCTGCTGGAGAGGCGGCCTTGGGTCCAGCAAAGGCCAGTGTCAGAAACTCACAGCCAGGGCAAAGACACCAGTTTCGTCCCCATCGGAGGTGCACGTGCTGTGCTCTGGCCAGCTCCCCAGCACATCCAGAAGGATCAGCTGCGCCAGCTCCGCAGTCCTGGCTGAGCCCATGATGGTCTTCCACATGGCCATGGCAGCTCTGCGGGGTCAGAGCTCTGTCTCAGGGGTGTCTCAGACACAGCACCGGGGGGAGCTGAGCTGGCTGCCAGTTCTGCCTCTGCCCACTGGCTCTGGCCAGCAGCAGCCAGGCAGCCCAGCCTTTTGGGCACAGAGCCCTGAGGGGCAGGGAGGGAGCATGGCAGCAGGCTTGGGGGCTGACATGCCAGGGCTGGGAAAGGCAGCAGCCAGAGGGCCTGGGAAGTCTCTGTTGGTCAGACAGAGGCCTGGGACAGTCTGTACAGGGTGTTGCGCTGGGGAGGCCTGAGCCCTGTGGGCAGGTGGGCCCCATACCTGTCACAGGATGGGGCCACACGCAGGAGCGTCATCACTGCGTCATCTGGCTGTGCTTCCGTGAGATCCAGCAGGGCCTCGTCCAGCCTGTGCTCAGCACAGTCATTGGCCAGGAGCCACTGGTGGATGAACCTCACCATGGCGGGCACCTGGATAATTGGGTAACAAGCACCAGGAGACTTGGAAAGCTGCCAGAGGGAGCAGTGTTCCCAGCTTCCCCAGAGAAGTGCTTCCCTTCCCAGCCCACTGCCATGTGGCCCCAAAGGCTCACAGCAACCAGCATTGCTTGGCTTGGGAGGCCAAGCAATTCCTGGGAGGATCAAACCCTGCCCACAGGCTGCTTACTTGGTTTGGATAGTAAAAATTTTCCTCTACAAGCATACACAGGAGGGCAGCGCTGGGCTTGGTTTGGAAGCTGGGAGAGTAGGGTCTGAGCCCAGTGCTCATGGTGATGCTCTCTTCCTCCTGCATTCTCTTGATGAATTTCCAGACAAGCTGTAGGAGAAGGGCAGGAAGCCGGGGATGTTGCATGGAGCGCTGCAAACGCGGTGCTGGGCTGAGCAGGGACAGAAGGCCCAGCCCAGGTGAGGGTGGCTGCAGGTACCTGGGCTGTGCTGCGGAAGCGGCCACGGCTGCATTCCTGCTCTTGTGTGCGCTCCAGGGCTGCATCTGGCAAAGAGCGAATGCAGCCAGAGCTGAGGGGCTGTGGGAGAGGCCGGAGAACACAGCCCAGCCCTGAGCTCCCCAGGCAGGGAGAGCCCCGGGATGCCCCAGGGGATGGAGCAGGGCCACTGCGTCGGGTCTGTCCATGGGCATTTCCGTCCTGTCCATGGGCATTTCCTCTGGGGATTGCATGGCATGGCCTGGCATGGCATGGGGCCAAGCTGGCTGCAGGCACCAGTCCCACAGTCAGGCTCTGCCACTCACCCTCCTGCGGTGGATTGAACGGCACCACCTCCTGGGTCTCCTGTGATGGGGCAGCTCGTGGGCCTTCTTCCTCCTCCTCCACCCAGGCCATCTTGGGCACTACCGGGGGTCTCTGCTCCATAGCTTTGACTGGGTTTGGGGCAACTTGCAGGAGAGATGCCTTGGAAAAGCTCCAAGTCACCAAGTCCTGCAGTTGTGCCTGGAAGGCACCTTCAAGAGAGAAGCCTCAGGAAGGCTGCAGGACAGCAAGTCCTGCACTCGCTCTCAAGGGCTCCTGCCACAAGGACAGGAGACTCCTGTCAAGGATTGTGGTCTGGCCTCGAGGGCACCTGCAGAAAAGAAGCCTCAGGGAGACCACGGCTCAGCAAGTCCTGTGGTCTGGCCTCGAGCTCAGCTGCAGGAACAAGGCCTCGGAAAAGCTCCGGGTGGGAGGCGAACGAGCGCGCTGTGCGGGGGCTCCTCACGGCACCGCTCTGTCCCGTCCTGTCCCGTCGCGTGCTCCGAGCACTGTGGCCTGCTCTTCTCACCGGCAGCTCCTGTGTCACCACGTGTCACAAAGGGCCCTTGGACACCCGGTTCCATGTCACAGTGACTGTGCGGCACCGTGTCACCAAGGGCCCTTGCACACCCTGCCGCCTGCCCTGGGGCCGCCCCCAGCCCAGCCAAAGTGGCCCAGGCTGGACGGAATGCCTGGCCCCAGGTGTCTAAGGCAGCCCGACAAGATCTTTAGGAAGGGCTCAGAGCATCAGCAAACGCCGCCTGGCTCTGCCGGCTCAGTCCTTTCCCCATATCTTTCCCTGAGAGCATTTGAATTTCTAAATGAGAATCATTTGAAGGGAGGGGATTTACATTTTCCATTTCAGAGAAGGCTTCTGCCTTCCTTAGCAGACATGTCTCTCTTCAAACCAAGACAATTGCTTATCATTTTGCAGATGTGCAGTTGCTGGGCAGCCCCGTTTTACACCAGGGACCTGGAGAACCATTCCCAGCAACTGGGAAAATCCTAGGTGGTCCATCCACCCATAGATGAGGTCTCCAAATTTGCCCCAAAAGTGGGTCCAGCTTTTATAGGCCAAAAAGAGCAAGTCCAAGTGTCCTGATGATATTTTCAGCCCAGAAAGCCATGCTGCTGATGGCACACTTCTCAATCAGCAGGGGACACAGCTAGGCAAAAGCCCAGACCTCTGCTGGGAGGCTTTCTCCTCAAACACCCTTCAAACAAGCCTCCATGCAAGTCAGTTGGGAAAGTTTCTTCAAATGATCCATTTCTGGCATAGAACTACACAGGGTTATGTGAAAGATTCTAAAGCAGCTGCTCTGGAGTCAAAGAGTCAGCACTAAGAGTCCCTGTCATCTATTTGTAGCTCAATCACACTTTGGGGGAGTTGAAGGAGTTTGGAACGAGCTAGAGAGCGGACCTCTGAGTGTTTGAGATGATGCCATTGCTTTTTCTTCTCTTCTACATAGACAGGAAGGGTGAGTTTGGCTCACATCCCCACCGCATGGCTCACAGGGCCGCAAGACTTGTAGTTACGAGAGCTTTGAAGGATTTCTTGGCCAAGAAGACACGGCCAACAAGGATCTTTTTGTTTTGCACCCAATCCTTCAATATTTCGTCTTACGGACTCATGCTCTCGGAGTCTCTAGCTGGTCAGAGTGACCCCAGATGAGTTAGAAAGTCTCTTTTCCCAGCCCGGCGGTACAAGAAGGAGTCAGAGCTCTTCATTTCTCGGTCTCAAGGTTGTTTATTGTATCTTATCTATACAATTCTTTCTCCTGTCCTGCCGAGGTCCGCTCAGCAAGACAGTCTAAGGCACTCTGCCTCCCCCGGGGCGGTGTTATCTTTTTATACTAAAAACAACTACGTGTACAATATTTGCAGTTACTTTCCAATACCTATCATCTACGTTAGACAGTGAGCTTCTACTCTAAACCAATCTAAAAGTGCCAACATCACAGCAGAAGATGGGGGCCAAGAAGAAGAAGGAGAAAGGCTGGACATGCCCAGAGTCCTCCATCTTGCCCCCTGAAGCCCCATTCTAAAAACCCCCCAAATCAATTTTTCCACTCTGTGATAAATTCACTATCATTCTACTTAAACTTTTGTGGCTTGTCATTCTTCCTACAAGGTTGGTAATTGTTTTCTCCAAGGGCTAAATCAAAGGCACAAGGGTCTTGGGCTCTGTGTCAAAGTCTCTGAGCCCTCTGACAGGGTCTCGAGTCTTGCAGGGCAGCCAGAGGAATTTCCTGGGTTCCCACATCATGCTACAGTGTAAGCCTCCTTAGCCAATCATGCTATGACACACAAACCTACAGCACTGCATCCTAAACTTCTTGTTAGTTACCATTGTAACTACTTTGATTTTTTCTAGATCTTGAACTCTAAATCTCTTACTTTTCCTCCACTTCAACTTTCCTCCCTGTGTCTCTGCTATAAACTAGAAATCCGCACTCTTGCTTCTAGCACCTAAGTTTGGGAGCCCTTTCCAAGGTCTCCGATCAAATCCTGTGTTTAATTCTAAGCTTTGCTGACAAGACCAAAGGTCTGAGATTTCCCTGCATTTGGATTTCCAACAACACTGATGCTGTTAATTCCAGAGTGCCCGTGATGCGTCTTGCAAGTCAACTCTGGCAGGAACAAGGCGGCTGCTGGGGGGCTGCTTGTGGCCTCTGATAGCCCATTGCTCAGGGCTTGCCAGCGCCCCAGCCCCTCAGAGGCTGCCCCAGCCCAGCCAAGCTGCCCGGCAGCAGCGCCGCAGCCCCACCGCAGCTCCAGAGCAGCCCCATCCAGAGGCACCTGGGAGCCCTCAGCAAGGCAGCCAGCAGCACACGGGCACGAGGACACACATGGCGCTTCCTGCCTGGCACAGGGCTTGTGGCCATCTCCAGGCACCGCTCTGGCAGGGATCCCCGCAGCCCCGGCCCCTGCCCAGCCGCTCTGTGGGCAGCACAAAGGCTTCAGCAGAACCACCACAGGCCAAGGGGCTTCTGGCCATTTTCCCTGCAGCACTGCATGCCTGGGCAGCTGGCTGAGTGCAAGCACCCTTTCCCCCCTCCTCCCCTATGCCCCACGGACCCTGGGCAGCAAAAGAAAGATCCTGGGAGTCTGTTTATTGGAACACATTCTATATTTACATCGTAAAGGAAAACAAAAGAAGAAATTAACAGTCTTGAACACAAGGAAAATCCCTGCTGGCTCAGGGCCCAGCAGACAGAGCCTCTGGGATCATCTCTCCATAGAGCTCCAGCAGCAGAGGCGGCCAAGCCCTGAGAGACCAAGCCTTTTTTTCCACGCCCTGCGGAGCCGATCTTCCAGGTCCTCCAAGATGGAATATCGAATTGTAGCTTCTGCCCTGAGAATGTGTAAAGTTTGAAGAGCGAGGCCTCTGACAGAAAGGCTGATGTCATCTGCCATTTCTTCAAGGGCTGCAAGAGAGAGGAACAGAATCACGGTCAGACACCAGATCGGCGGGGAGCCGAGGAGAGCCCCCAGCCAGGGCCATCCCAACCGGCTCTTGCCATGGCCAGGAGGGAGCAGGGAGCAAGTGGATCAGCCCGAAGCTGCTGGTCACGAATGGCCCACGTGGCCCTGAAATCTCGGCCCACGGCAGCAGAGCTCGGCCCACGGCAGCAGAGCCCTTCGCAGCCGGGGCAGGACTTGCAGCTCCTCCTGGCAGTCCCTGCTGTCAGCCCGCTGCCCTCACTCACCAGTGCAGATCCGCTGCAGCTCTTGCTGCTGCCCCCTCAGGTGCCGCCCGGCCATGCCTGTGAACACAGAGCCTGTCACGGCCCCAGCGGCACAGCTCCCTGCCAGCGCCGCTGCCGGCGCTGTGGCCACACGGGCTGCTGGCCCGGCAGTGCTCAGCCGGGCCCTTGCCGCACGCTGCCGCCCCAGGGCACGGCTGCCAGAGGGCGGCAGCAGCAACGCCCAGGCCAGGCGGGGCTCCACGGGGCCGGGCCCGGCTGGCGCTGCCGGGGCAGCAGGCGGGGCCGGGGCCGAGCTGCGGCGGGCCGGGCCGGGGAGGGAGCCCGGGCTCGGGACTCACCCATGAACCTGATGGCCGCCTCTCGCAGGGGCTCCTGTGGGCTCCGCAGGTAGCGCAGGGCCTGGCGCAGGTGCTCGGCCGCTCTTCTCCTGTCCTCTGCCAGCTGCAGAGAGTGGCAGGAGTGAAGGGTTGGCGCGGGCTCAGCCCCTGGGCCGGGCGCTGCCTCCACCCCGCCCCGGCCTCCCCTGCCCGCACAGCCCTGAGGCGCGGCCAGCAGTCGCTGGCCAAGGGCTTCCGAGAGCAGGGGACAGAGGGCAGGCTGCTGCCCGGGGAGCCGCGGTGCTGCCCCGCCGGGCCGGGGCTGCATGGGCACCCGGCTCAGGCCCACGGGAGCCTGGAGAAGAACCCGCGCGGCCTCTGGCTGCAGCAGCAGGCAGGGGCACAGTTGCCCGGCCTGCACAGTGAGCACTGCCCTCAGGGCCCTTCTCCAGGCTGAGGATTCTTGGCTGCTCTTACCAGGCTCTCGCCGAACCTCCATATCTCATCCACCTCTGGCATTTGTTCGAGATTCCTTCTCTTCAGGAATCTGGCTGCAGAATGCAGTACTACACAGGAGGCCTGGAGAGCAGCAGAGATGCACAGATGGCCCCACAGGCCAGGGCACAGGAGCATCCCAGTGCCACAGCCTGGAGGAGGCTGCAGCCCGCAAGGTGCCAAGGCAGGAGGCAGCCCAGCCCCTTCCCATGGGGACAGCAGCCGGCCACAAGTCCTCACCTCAGCAACCATCTGGTTTTCATCATGGCAGTGGAGGTAGAGTGGGACCAGGCTCTGGCGCACGTGGGACTTCAGGGCCTTTCTTCCATCTTTGCTTAATGAGTCCAGAATCTCTTGAAAGACACACATGGAGCTCAGCTGCACCTGGCTATCATCCTGTATGAGAGGAAGGGCAAAAGACCTGAGCATCAGCTGCTTCAGGCCCCCCAGGGCACAGGCCTGCATCTCCACAGGGCACCAAGTGTCCGGGCAGCAGCCAGTGGCCGTGGCTGTGGACACAGAGCCTTACATGGTCAAAGAGTGGCAGGAGTGCCTCAGCCAGCTGCAGGGCAATGGGGGTGGGTATTAGGGCACCATCATCCAGGAGCAAATATCTTAAAAGAAGAATGGTCATCCCAATCATGTCGCTATCATTTTCCTGCAGGAGCTCCACAAGACTTTCAGTCAGGCTCCACATTTTTTCAGCCTGTGTGGAACACAAGTTTGTGAAAGGCCACCCTGCTGCCGCAGGGCCCAGAGGCCAAAGGCCTGTCCCGAAGCACTGGGGCAGCTGAAGCGGGAGGCAGGAGAGCTGGGAGCAGCTGCCTCAGCGCTCGAAGCCCAGGCAAGGCCAAGCGACTGCGTTGCCCAGCCCCACGCTGCCTGCACGGCTTCAGCCACTGCCCCCTTCTCACCATCAAGGGATTCTTGCCCAGCACTACGAGGCCTCTGAGTGCCAAGTAACGCCTGGCCCTGTGCTCGTTCTGCAGGTTCTGTGTCATGATCTCTAGAACACTGTCACTGCATTCCCTCATGTCCAGGCACTCGAGGACCTGAAAGGCACAGGGCAGTGACAGGGAGCCGGCCGGCAGGAGCTCGGAGCTGCACAGGGCCGGGCCCAGGCAGCAGCACAGGGCACGGGCACCGTCCTGGCAGCTGTGCCTACGAGAGGCCAGAGAACTGGGAGGCAGCTCAGCCAGGCAGCACTGGCCTTGAGGCTCACCTCCACAAGGAACGCCAGGGCAGGGAAATCCCAGTACGGCATCTCTTCACCGAGCATAGCAAGCAGGTAGAATGCAATCCCGGAACAAAAGTGTATGGCTGAATGGCAAAGTATCCTGACGAGAGGAAAAGGAAACAAGACCCTGAGCCAGTGGGGCAAACCTCTCCCAGGAGAGACTCACAGAGTCCTCATCTTTCCCCACCACCTTTCCAGCCAGGGGAGCTGGCCCACTTGGGAGTTGGTTGCTCATGGGCACCCTCCTCTGCCAGCCTTTTCCAGTGTGCTTGGCCGTCCCTCAGTGACAAGGCCCTCTGGCCCATGACCACGGTGACTTTGTGGGACACCCTGGGCAGAGAGCACAAATGTCAGAGGCAGTGGAGAGAAGGGGCTCTCACCTGGCCAGCAGAGCCACGGCAAAGTGGTGGGTGTCAAGAGAGAGCAGCGTGTCCCAGCCACACCTGCGTTCCATTGCCACCACCACATCCTCACAGCGGACAAGGCAGAGCAGGGACTTCAGGGTGCGCACTGCAAACCTGTGTGCGCAGCAAAGCCCAGGTCACACTGGCAGCACTGGCTCCTTGGCAGGCCACGTGGCAGGATCAGGAGGAGTGGGATGGAGCACCTGTTGGGGCTGGTGGCAAGGCCGTGCTCTTGCTGGCATGCCTTCCAGAATGGATCGACCTCCTCTGGCATATCCAGAGTGCTGAAGAACACTTGGAAGAGGAGATGCACAAATAGGCGGGGGAAATACACCTTTAATATCCGTGGCAGACAGGGCACCTGGAGGATCTTCCACATCACCACGGTTGCCTGCAAAGGACAAAGCCCCCCGAGACAGCGCTCAGTGCCGAGGTGTGCGTGTGGCAGGGCCCGTGCGTGGCAGGGAGAGGCCAGGAGAGACCTTGGCAGGGGGAGCACGGGGCCTGGTGGGCCTGAAGCTGCCCCTGGGCCAGGTTTCAGGCCCAGGGGCCTGAGGCAGGCAGATGCAGTGGGGGAAGGAGGATGGAGAGCTGCTGGAGAGGCGGCCTTGGGTCCAGCAAAGGCCAGTGTCAGAAACTCACAGCCAGGGCAAAGACACCAGTTTCGTCCCCATCGGAGGTGCACGTGCTGTGCTCTGGCCAGCTCCCCAGCACATCCAGAAGGATCAGCTGCGCCAGCTCCGCAGTCCTGGCTGAGCCCATGATGGTCTTCCACATGGCCATGGCAGCTCTGCGGGGTCAGAGCTCTGTCTCAGGGGTGTCTCAGACACAGCACCGGGGGGAGCTGAGCTGGCTGCCAGTTCTGCCTCTGCCCACTGGCTCTGGCCAGCAGCAGCCAGGCAGCCCAGCCCTGTGGGCACAGAGCCCTGAGGGGCAGGGAGGGAGCATGGCAGCAGGCTTGGGGGCTGACATGCCAGGGCTGGGAAAGGCAGCAGCCAGAGGGCCTGGGAAGTCTCTGTTGGTCAGACAGAGGCCTGGGACAGTCTGTACAGGGTGTTGCGCTGGGGAGGCCTGAGCCCTGTGGGCAGGTGGGCCCCATACCTGTCACAGGATGGGGCCACACGCAGGAGCGTCATCACTGCGTCATCTGGCTGTGCTTCCGTGAGATCCAGCAGGGCCTCGTCCAGCCTGTGCTCAGCACAGTCATTGGCCAGGAGCCACTGGTGGATGAACCTCACCATGGCGGGCACCTGGATAATTGGGTAACAAGCACCAGGAGACTTGGAAAGCTGCCAGAGGGAGCAATGTTCCCAGCTTCCCCAGAGAAGTGCTTCCCTTCCCAGCCCACTGCCATGTGGCCCCAAAGGCTCACAGCAACCAGCATTGCTTGGCTTGGGAGGCCAAGCAATTCCTGGGAGGATCAAACCCTGCCCACAGGCTGCTTACTTGGTTTGGATAGTAAAAATTTTCCTCTACAAGCATACACAGGAGGGCAGCGCTGGGCTTGGTTTGGAAGCTGGGAGAGTAGGGTCTGAGCCCAGTGCTCATGGTGATGCTCTCTTCCTCCTGCATTCTCTTGATGAATTTCCAGACAAGCTGTAGGAGAAGGGCAGGAAGCCGGGGATGTTGCATGGAGCGCTGCAAACGCGGTGCTGGGCTGAGCAGGGACAGAAGGCCCAGCCCAGGTGAGGGTGGCTGCAGGTACCTGGGCTGTGCTGCGGAAGCGGCCACGGCTGCATTCCTGCTCTTGTGTGCGCTCCAGGGCTGCATCTGGCAAAGAGCGAATGCAGCCAGAGCTGAGGGGCTGTGGGAGAGGCCGGAGAACACAGCCCAGCCCTGAGCTCCCCAGGCAGGGAGAGCCCCGGGATGCCCCAGGGGATGGAGCAGGGCCACTGCGTCGGGTCTGTCCATGGGCATTTCCGTCCTGTCCATGGGCATTTCCTCTGGGGATTGCATGGCATGGCCTGGCATGGCATGGGGCCAAGCTGGCTGCAGGCACCAGTCCCACAGTCAGGCTCTGCCACTCACCCTCCTGCGGTGGATTGAACGGCACCACCTCCTGGGTCTCCTGTGATGGGGCAGCTCGTGGGCCTTCTTCCTCCTCCTCCACCCAGGCCATCTTGGGCACTACCGGGGGTCTCTGCTCCATAGCTTTGACTGGGTTTGGGGCAACTTGCAGGAGAGATGCCTTGGAAAAGCTCCAAGTCACCAAGTCCTGCAGTTGTGCCTGGAAGGCACCTTCAAGAGAGAAGCCTCAGGAAGGCTGCAGGACAGCAAGTCCTGCACTCGCTCTCAAGGGCTCCTGCCACAAGGACAGGAGACTCCTGTCAAGGATTGTGGTCTGGCCTCGAGGGCACCTGCAGAAAAGAAGCCTCAGGGAGACCACGGCTCAGCAAGTCCTGTGGTCTGGCCTCGAGCTCAGCTGCAGGAACAAGGCCTCGGAAAAGCTCCGGGTGGGAGGCGAACGAGCGCGCTGTGCGGGGGCTCCTCACGGCACCGCTCTGTCCCGTCCTGTCCCGTCGCGTGCTCCGAGCACTGTGGCCTGCTCTTCTCACCGGCAGCTCCTGTGTCACCACGTGTCACAAAGGGCCCTTGGACACCCGGTTCCATGTCACAGTGACTGTGCGGCACCGTGTCACCAAGGGCCCTTGCACACCCTGCCGCCTGCCCTGGGGCCGCCCCCAGCCCAGCCAAAGTGGCCCAGGCTGGACGGAATGCCTGGCCCCAGGTGTCTAAGGCAGCCCGACAAGATCTTTAGGAAGGGCTCAGAGCATCAGCAAACGCCGCCTGGCTCTGCCGGCTCAGTCCTTTCCCCATATCTTTCCCTGAGAGCATTTGAATTTCTAAATGAGAATCATTTGAAGGGAGGGGATTTACATTTTCCATTTCAGAGAAGGCTTCTGCCTTCCTTAGCAGACATGTCTCTCTTCAAACCAAGACAATTGCTTATCATTTTGCAGATGTGCAGTTGCTGGGCAGCCCCGTTTTACACCAGGGACCTGGAGAACCATTCCCAGCAACTGGGAAAATCCTAGGTGGTCCATCCACCCATAGATGAGGTCTCCAAATTTGCCCCAAAAGTGGGTCCAGCTTTTATAGGCCAAAAAGAGCAAGTCCAAGTGTCCTGATGATATTTTCAGCCCAGAAAGCCATGCTGCTGATGGCACACTTCTCAATCAGCAGGGGACACAGCTAGGCAAAAGCCCAGACCTCTGCTGGGAGGCTTTCTCCTCAAACACCCTTCAAACAAGCCTCCATGCAAGTCAGTTGGGAAAGTTTCTTCAAATGATCCATTTCTGGCATAGAACTACACAGGGTTATGTGAAAGATTCTAAAGCAGCTGCTCTGGAGTCAAAGAGTCAGCACTAAGAGTCCCTGTCATCTATTTGTAGCTCAATCACACTTTGGGGGAGTTGAAGGAGTTTGGAACGAGCTAGAGAGCGGACCTCTGAGTGTTTGAGATGATGCCATTGCTTTTTCTTCTCTTCTACATAGACAGGAAGGGTGAGTTTGGCTCACATCCCCACCGCATGGCTCACAGGGCCGCAAGACTTGTAGTTACGAGAGCTTTGAAGGATTTCTTGGCCAAGAAGACACGGCCAACAAGGATCATTTTGTTTTGCACCCAATCCTTCAATATTTCGTCTTACGGACTCATGCTCTCGGAGTCTCTAGCTGGTCAGAGTGACCCCAGATGAGTTAGAAAGTCTCTTTTCCCAGCCCGGCGGTACAAGAAGGAGTCAGAGCTCTTCATTTCTCGGTCTCAAGGTTGTTTATTGTATCTTATCTATACAATTCTTTCTCCTGTCCTGCCGAGGTCCGCTCAGCAAGACAGTCTAAGGCACTCTGCCTCCCCCGGGGCGGTGTTATCTTTTTATACTAAAAACAACTACGTGTACAATATTTGCAGTTACTTTCCAATACCTATCATCTACGTTAGACAGTGAGCTTCTACTCTAAACCAATCTAAAAGTGCCAACATCACAGCAGAAGATGGGGGCCAAGAAGAAGAAGGAGAAAGGCTGGACATGCCCAGAGTCCTCCATCTTGCCCCCTGAAGCCCCATTCTAAAAACCCCCCAAATCAATTTTTCCACTCTGTGATAAATTCACTATCATTCTACTTAAACTTTTGTGGCTTGTCATTCTTCCTACAAGGTTGGTAATTGTTTTCTCCAAGGGCTAAATCAAAGGCACAAGGGTCTTGGGCTCTGTGTCAAAGTCTCTGAGCCCTCTGACAGGGTCTCGAGTCTTGCAGGGCAGCCAGAGGAATTTCCTGGGTTCCCACATCATGCTACAGTGTAAGCCTCCTTAGCCAATCATGCTATGACACACAAACCTACAGCACTGCATCCTAAACTTCTTGTTAGTTACCATTGTAACTACTTTGATTTTTTCTAGATCTTGAACTCTAAATCTCTTACTTTTCCTCCACTTCAACTTTCCTCCCTGTGTCTCTGCTATAAACTAGAAATCCGCACTCTTGCTTCTAGCACCTAAGTTTGGGAGCCCTTTCCAAGGTCTCCGATCAAATCCTGTGTTTAATTCTAAGCTTTGCTGACAAGACCAAAGGTCTGAGATTTCCCTGCATTTGGATTTCCAACAACACTGATGCTGTTAATTCCAGAGTGCCCGTGATGCGTCTTGCAAGTCAACGCTGGCAGGAACAAGGCGGCTGCTGGGGGGCTGCCTGTGGCCTCTGATAGCCCATTGCTCAGGGCTTGCCAGCGCCCCAGCCCCTCAGAGGCTGCCCCAGCCCAGCCAAGCTGCCCGGCAGCAGCGCCGCAGCCCCACCGCAGCTCCAGAGCAGCCCCATCCAGAGGCACCTGGGAGCCCTCAGCAAGGCAGCCAGCAGCACACGGGCACGAGGACACACATGGCGCTTCCTGCCTGGCACAGGGCTTGTGGCCATCTCCAGGCACCGCTCTGGCAGGGATCCCCGCAGCCCCGGCCCCTGCCCAGCCGCTCTGTGGGCAGCACAAAGGCTTCAGCAGAACCACCACAGGCCAAGGGGCTTCTGGCCATTTTCCCTGCAGCACTGCATGCCTGGGCAGCTGGCTGAGTGCAAGCACCCTTTCCCCCCTCCTCCCCTATGCCCCACGGACCCTGGGCAGCAAAAGAAAGATCCTGGGAGTCTGTTTATTGGAACACATTCTATATTTACATCGTAAAGGAAAACAAAAGAAGAAATTAACAGTCTTGAACACAAGGAAAATCCCTGCTGGCTCAGGGCCCAGCAGACAGAGCCTCTGGGATCATCTCTCCATAGAGCTCCAGCAGCAGAGGCGGCCAAGCCCTGAGAGACCAAGCCTTTTTTTCCACGCCCTGCGGAGCCGATCTTCCAGGTCCTCCAAGATGGAATATCGAATTGTAGCTTCTGCCCTGAGAATGTGTAAAGTTTGAAGAGCGAGGCCTCTGACAGAAAGGCTGATGTCATCTGCCATTTCTTCAAGGGCTGCAAGAGAGAGGAACAGAATCACGGTCAGACACCAGATCGGCGGGGAGCCGAGGAGAGCCCCCAGCCAGGGCCATCCCAACCGGCTCTTGCCATGGCCAGGAGGGAGCAGGGAGCAAGTGGATCAGCCCGAAGCTGCTGGTCACGAATGGCCCACGTGGCCCTGAAATCTCGGCCCACGGCAGCAGAGCTCGGCCCACGGCAGCAGAGCCCTTCGCAGCCGGGGCAGGACTTGCAGCTCCTCCTGGCAGTCCCTGCTGTCAGCCCGCTGCCCTCACTCACCAGTGCAGATCTGCTGCAGCTCTTGCTGCTGCCCCCTCAGGTGCCGCCCGGCCATGCCTGTGAACACAGAGCCTGTCACGGCCCCAGCGGCACAGCTCCCTGCCAGCGCCGCTGCCGGCGCTGTGGCCACACGGGCTGCTGGCCCGGCAGTGCTCAGCCGGGCCCTTGCCGCACGCTGCCGCCCCAGGGCACGGCTGCCAGAGGACGGCAGCAGCAACGCCCAGGCCAGGCGGGGCTCCACGGGGCCGGGCCCGGCTGGCGCTGCCGGGGCAGCAGGCGGGGCCGGGGCCGAGCTGCGGCGGGCCGGGCCGGGGAGGGAGCCCGGGCTCGGGACTCACCCATGAACCTGATGGCCGCCTCTCGCAGGGGCTCCTGTGGGCTCCGCAGGTAGCGCAGGGCCTGGCGCAGGTGCTCGGCCGCTCTTCTCCTGTCCTCTGCCAGCTGCAGAGAGTGGCAGGAGTGAAGGGTTGGCGCGGGCTCAGCCCCTGGGCCGGGCGCTGCCTGCACCCCGCCCCGGCCTCCCCTGCCCGCACAGCCCTGAGGCGCGGCCAGCAGTCGCTGGCCAAGGGCTTCCGAGAGCAGGGGACAGAGGGCAGGCTGCTGCCCGGGGAGCCGCGGTGCTGCCCCGCCGGGCCGGGGCTGCATGGGCACCCGGCTCAGGCCCACGGGAGCCTGGAGAAGAACCCGCGCGGCCTCTGGCTGCAGCAGCAGGCAGGGGCACAGTTGCCCGGCCTGCACAGTGAGCACTGCCCTCAGGGCCCTTCTCCAGGCTGAGGATTCTTGGCTGCTCTTACCAGGCTCTCGCCGAACCTCCATATCTCATCCACCTCTGGCATTTGTTCGAGATTCCTTCTCTTCAGGAATCTGGCTGCAGAATGCAGTACTACACAGGAGGCCTGGAGAGCAGCAGAGATGCACAGATGGCCCCACAGGCCAGGGCACAGGAGCATCCCAGTGCCACAGCCTGGAGGAGGCTGCAGCCTGCAAGGTGCCAAGGCAGGAGGCAGCCCAGCCCCTTCCCATGGGGACAGCAGCCGGCCACAAGTCCTCACCTCAGCAACCATCTGGTTTTCATCATGGCAGTGGAGGTAGAGTGGGACCAGGCTCTGGCGCACGTGGGACTTCAGGGCCTTTCTTCCATCTTTGCTTAATGAGTCCAGAATCTCTTGAAAGACACACATGGAGCTCAGCTGCACCTGGCTATCATCCTGTATGAGAGGAAGGGCAAAAGACCTGAGCATCAGCTGCTTCAGGCCCCCCAGGGCACAGGCCTGCATCTCCACAGGGCACCAAGTGTCCGGGCAGCAGCCAGTGGCCGTGGCTGTGGACACAGAGCCTTACATGGTCAAAGAGTGGCAGGAGTGCCTCAGCCAGCTGCAGGGCAATGGGGGTGGGTATTAGGGCACCATCATCCAGGAGCAAATATCTTAAAAGAAGAATGGTCATCCCAATCATGTCGCTATCATTTTCCTGCAGGAGCTCCACAAGACTTTCAGTCAGGCTCCACATTTTTTCAGCCTGTGTGGAACACAAGTTTGTGAAAGGCCACCCTGCTGCCGCAGGGCCCAGAGGCCAAAGGCCTGTCCCGAAGCACTGGGGCAGCTGAAGCGGGAGGCAGGAGAGCTGGGAGCAGCTGCCTCAGCGCTCGAAGCCCAGGCAAGGCCAAGCGACTGCGTTGCCCAGCCCCACGCTGCCTGCACGGCTTCAGCCACTGCCCCCTTCTCACCATCAAGGGATTCTTGCCCAGCACTACGAGGCCTCTGAGTGCCAAGTAACGCCTGGCCCTGTGCTCGTTCTGCAGGTTCTGTGTCATGATCTCTAGAACACTGTCACTGCATTCCCTCATGTCCAGGCACTCGAGGACCTGAAAGGCACAGGGCAGTGACAGGGAGCCGGCCGGCAGGAGCTCGGAGCTGCACAGGGCCGGGCCCAGGCAGCAGCACAGGGCACGGGCACCGTCCTGGCAGCTGTGCCTACGAGAGGCCAGAGAACTGGGAGGCAGCTCAGCCAGGCAGCACTGGCCTTGAGGCTCACCTCCACAAGGAGCGCCAGGGCAGGGAAATCCCAGTACGGCATCTCTTCACCGAGCATAGCAAGCAGGTAGAATGCAATCCCGGAACAAAAGTGTATGGCTGAATGGCAAAGTATCCTGACGAGAGGAAAAGGAAACAAGACCCTGAGCCAGTGGGGCAAACCTCTCCCAGGAGAGACTCACAGAGTCCTCATCTTTCCCCACCACCTTTCCAGCCAGGGGAGCTGGCCCACTTGGGAGTTGGTTGCTCATGGGCACCCTCCTCTGCCAGCCTTTTCCAGTGTGCTTGGCCGTCCCTCAGTGACAAGGCCCTCTGGCCCATGACCACGGTGACTTTGTGGGACACCCTGGGCAGAGAGCACAAATGTCAGAGGCAGTGGAGAGAAGGGGCTCTCACCTGGCCAGCAGAGCCACGGCAAAGTGGTGGGTGTCAAGAGAGAGCAGCGTGTCCCAGCCACACCTGCGTTCCATTGCCACCACCACATCCTCACAGCGGACAAGGCAGAGCAGGGACTTCAGGGTGCGCACTGCAAACCTGTGTGCGCAGCAAAGCCCAGGTCACACTGGCAGCACTGGCTCCTTGGCAGGCCACGTGGCAGGATCAGGAGGAGTGGGATGGAGCACCTGTTGGGGCTGGTGGCAAGGCCGTGCTCTTGCTGGCATGCCTTCCAGAATGGATCGACCTCCTCTGGCATATCCAGAGTGCTGAAGAACACTTGGAAGAGGAGATGCACAAATAGGCGGGGGAAATACACCTTTAATATCCGTGGCAGACAGGGCACCTGGAGGATCTTCCACATCACCACGGTTGCCTGCAAAGGACAAAGCCCCCCGAGACAGCGCTCAGTGCCGAGGTGTGCGTGTGGCAGGGCCCGTGCGTGGCAGGGAGAGGCCAGGAGAGACCTTGGCAGGGGGAGCACGGGGCCTGGTGGGCCTGAAGCTGCCCCTGGGCCAGGTTTCAGGCCCAGGGGCCTGAGGCAGGCAGATGCAGTGGGGGAAGGAGGATGGAGAGCTGCTGGAGAGGCGGCCTTGGGTCCAGCAAAGGCCAGTGTCAGAAACTCACAGCCAGGGCAAAGACACCAGTTTCGTCCCCATCGGAGGTGCACGTGCTGTGCTCTGGCCAGCTCCCCAGCACATCCAGAAGGATCAGCTGCGCCAGCTCCGCAGTCCTGGCTGAGCCCATGATGGTCTTCCACATGGCCATGG
This sequence comes from Ammospiza nelsoni, assembly GCF_027579445.1. Classification (NCBI taxonomy): domain Eukaryota; kingdom Metazoa; phylum Chordata; class Aves; order Passeriformes; family Passerellidae; genus Ammospiza; species Ammospiza nelsoni. The sequence continues at coordinate 1,639,452 of NC_080667.1, forward strand.
CAGCTCTGCGGGGTCAGAGCTCTGTCTCAGGGGTGTCTCAGACACAGCACCGGGGGGAGCTGAGCTGGCTGCCAGTTCTGCCTCTGCCCACTGGCTCTGGCCAGCAGCAGCCAGGCAGCCCAGCCCTGTGGGCACAGAGCCCTGAGGGGCAGGGAGGGAGCATGGCAGCAGGCTTGGGGGCTGACATGCCAGGGCTGGGAAAGGCAGCAGCCAGAGGGCCTGGGAAGTCTCTGTTGGTCAGACAGAGGCCTGGGACAGTCTGTACAGGGTGTTGCGCTGGGGAGGCCTGAGCCCTGTGGGCAGGTGGGCCCCATACCTGTCACAGGATGGGGCCACACGCAGGAGCGTCATCACTGCGTCATCTGGCTGTGCTTCCGTGAGATCCAGCAGGGCATCGTCCAGCCTGTGCTCAGCACAGTCATTGGCCAGGAGCCACTGGTGGATGAACCTCACCATGGCGGGCACCTGGATAATTGGGTAACAAGCACCAGGAGACTTGGAAAGCTGCCAGAGGGAGCAATGTTCCCAGCTTCCCCAGAGAAGTGCTTCCCTTCCCAGCCCACTGCCATGTGGCCCCAAAGGCTCACAGCAACCAGCATTGCTTGGCTTGGGAGGCCAAGCAATTCCTGGGAGGATCAAACCCTGCCCACAGGCTGCTTACTTGGTTTGGATAGTAAAAATTTTCCTCTACAAGCATACACAGGAGGGCAGCGCTGGGCTTGGTTTGGAAGCTGGGAGAGTAGGGTCTGAGCCCAGTGCTCATGGTGATGCTCTCTTCCTCCTGCATTCTCTTGATGAATTTCCAGACAAGCTGTAGGAGAAGGGCAGGAAGCCGGGGATGTTGCATGGAGCGCTGCAAACGCGGTGCTGGGCTGAGCAGGGACAGAAGGCCCAGCCCAGGTGAGGGTGGCTGCAGGTACCTGGGCTGTGCTGCGGAAGCGGCCACGGCTGCATTCCTGCTCTTGTGTGCGCTCCAGGGCTGCATCTGGCAAAGAGCGAATGCAGCCAGAGCTGAGGGGCTGTGGGAGAGGCCGGAGAACACAGCCCAGCCCTGAGCTCCCCAGGCAGGGAGAGCCCCGGGATGCCCCAGGGGATGGAGCAGGGCCACTGCGTCGGGTCTGTCCATTTCCTCTGGGGATTGCATGGCATGGCCTGGCATGGCATGGGGCCAAGCTGGCTGCAGGCACCAGTCCCACAGTCAGGCTCTGCCACTCACCCTCCTGCGGTGGATTGAACGGCACCACCTCCTGGGTCTCCTGTGATGGGGCAGCTCGTGGGCCTTCTTCCTCCTCCTCCACCCAGGCCATCTTGGGCACTACCGGGGGTCTCTGCTCCATAGCTTTGACTGGGTTTGGGGCAACTTGCAGGAGAGATGCCTTGGAAAAGCTCCAAGTCACCAAGTCCTGCAGTTGTGCCTGGAAGGCACCTTCAAGAGAGAAGCCTCAGGAAGGCTGCAGGACAGCAAGTCCTGCACTCGCTCTCAAGGGCTCCTGCCACAAGGACAGGAGACTCCTGTCAAGGATTGTGGTCTGGCCTCGAGGGCACCTGCAGAAAAGAAGCCTCAGGGAGACCACGGCTCAGCAAGTCCTGTGGTCTGGCCTCGAGCTCAGCTGCAGGAACAAGGCCTCGGAAAAGCTCCGGGTGGGAGGCGAACGAGCGCGCTGTGCGGGGGCTCCTCACGGCACCGCTCTGTCCCGTCCTGTCCCGTCGCGTGCTCCGAGCACTGTGGCCTGCTCTTCTCACCGGCAGCTCCTGTGTCACCACGTGTCACAAAGGGCCCTTGGACACCCGGTTCCATGTCACAGTGACTGTGCGGCACCGTGTCACCAAGGGCCCTTGCACACCCTGCCGCCTGCCCTGGGGCCGCCCCCAGCCCAGCCAAAGTGGCCCAGGCTGGACGGAATGCCTGGCCCCAGGTGTCTAAGGCAGCCCGACAAGATCTTTAGGAAGGGCTCAGAGCATCAGCAAACGCCGCCTGGCTCTGCCGGCTCAGTCCTTTCCCCATATCTTTCCCTGAGAGCATTTGAATTTCTAAATGAGAATCATTTGAAGGGAGGGGATTTACATTTTCCATTTCAGAGAAGGCTTCTGCCTTCCTTAGCAGACATGTCTCTCTTCAAACCAAGACAATTGCTTATCATTTTGCAGATGTGCAGTTGCTGGGCAGCCCCGTTTTACACCAGGGACCTGGAGAACCATTCCCAGCAACTGGGAAAATCCTAGGTGGTCCATCCACCCATAGATGAGGTCTCCAAATTTGCCCCAAAAGTGGGTCCAGCTTTTATAGGCCAAAAAGAGCAAGTCCAAGTGTCCTGATGATATTTTCAGCCCAGAAAGCCATGCTGCTGATGGCACACTTCTCAATCAGCAGGGGACACAGCTAGGCAAAAGCCCAGACCTCTGCTGGGAGGCTTTCTCCTCAAACACCCTTCAAACAAGCCTCCATGCAAGTCAGTTGGGAAAGTTTCTTCAAATGATCCATTTCTGGCATAGAACTACACAGGGTTATGTGAAAGATTCTAAAGCAGCTGCTCTGGAGTCAAAGAGTCAGCACTAAGAGTCCCTGTCATCTATTTGTAGCTCAATCACACTTTGGGGGAGTTGAAGGAGTTTGGAACGAGCTAGAGAGCGGACCTCTGAGTGTTTGAGATGATGCCATTGCTTTTTCTTCTCTTCTACATAGACAGGAAGGGTGAGTTTGGCTCACATCCCCACCGCATGGCTCACAGGGCCGCAAGACTTGTAGTTACGAGAGCTTTGAAGGATTTCTTGGCCAAGAAGACACGGCCAACAAGGATCATTTTGTTTTGCACCCAATCCTTCAATATTTCGTCTTACGGACTCATGCTCTCGGAGTCTCTAGCTGGTCAGAGTGACCCCAGATGAGTTAGAAAGTCTCTTTTCCCAGCCCGGCGGTACAAGAAGGAGTCAGAGCTCTTCATTTCTCGGTCTCAAGGTTGTTTATTGTATCTTATCTATACAATTCTTTCTCCTGTCCTGCCGAGGTCCGCTCAGCAAGACAGTCTAAGGCACTCTGCCTCCCCCGGGGCGGTGTTATCTTTTTATACTAAAAACAACTACGTGTACAATATTTGCAGTTACTTTCCAATACCTATCATCTACGTTAGACAGTGAGCTTCTACTCTAAACCAATCTAAAAGTGCCAACATCACAGCAGAAGATGGGGGCCAAGAAGAAGAAGGAGAAAGGCTGGACATGCCCAGAGTCCTCCATCTTGCCCCCTGAAGCCCCATTCTAAAAACCCCCCAAATCAATTTTTCCACTCTGTGATAAATTCACTATCATTCTACTTAAACTTTTGTGGCTTGTCATTCTTCCTACAAGGTTGGTAATTGTTTTCTCCAAGGGCTAAATCAAAGGCACAAGGGTCTTGGGCTCTGTGTCAAAGTCTCTGAGCCCTCTGACAGGGTCTCGAGTCTTGCAGGGCAGCCAGAGGAATTTCCTGGGTTCCCACATCATGCTACAGTGTAAGCCTCCTTAGCCAATCATGCTATGACACACAAACCTACAGCACTGCATCCTAAACTTCTTGTTAGTTACCATTGTAACTACTTTGATTTTTTCTAGATCTTGAACTCTAAATCTCTTACTTTTCCTCCACTTCAACTTTCCTCCCTGTGTCTCTGCTATAAACTAGAAATCCGCACTCTTGCTTCTAGCACCTAAGTTTGGGAGCCCTTTCCAAGGTCTCCGATCAAATCCTGTGTTTAATTCTAAGCTTTGCTGACAAGACCAAAGGTCTGAGATTTCCCTGCATTTGGATTTCCAACAACACTGATGCTGTTAATTCCAGAGTGCCCGTGATGCGTCTTGCAAGTCAACGCTGGCAGGAACAAGGCGGCTGCTGGGGGGCTGCCTGTGGCCTCTGATAGCCCATTGCTCAGGGCTTGCCAGCGCCCCAGCCCCTCAGAGGCTGCCCCAGCCCAGCCAAGCTGCCCGGCAGCAGCGCCGCAGCCCCACCGCAGCTCCAGAGCAGCCCCATCCAGAGGCACCTGGGAGCCCTCAGCAAGGCAGCCAGCAGCACACGGGCACGAGGACACACATGGCGCTTCCTGCCTGGCACAGGGCTTGTGGCCATCTCCAGGCACCGCTCTGGCAGGGATCCCCGCAGCCCCGGCCCCTGCCCAGCCGCTCTGTGGGCAGCACAAAGGCTTCAGCAGAACCACCACAGGCCAAGGGGCTTCTGGCCATTTTCCCTGCAGCACTGCATGCCTGGGCAGCTGGCTGAGTGCAAGCACCCTTTCCCCCCTCCTCCCCTATGCCCCACGGACCCTGGGCAGCAAAAGAAAGATCCTGGGAGTCTGTTTATTGGAACACATTCTATATTTACATCGTAAAGGAAAACAAAAGAAGAAATTAACAGTCTTGAACACAAGGAAAATCCCTGCTGGCTCAGGGCCCAGCAGACAGAGCCTCTGGGATCATCTCTCCATAGAGCTCCAGCAGCAGAGGCGGCCAAGCCCTGAGAGACCAAGCCTTTTTTTCCACGCCCTGCGGAGCCGATCTTCCAGGTCCTCCAAGATGGAATATCGAATTGTAGCTTCTGCCCTGAGAATGTGTAAAGTTTGAAGAGCGAGGCCTCTGACAGAAAGGCTGATGTCATCTGCCATTTCTTCAAGGGCTGCAAGAGAGAGGAACAGAATCACGGTCAGACACCAGATCGGCGGGGAGCCGAGGAGAGCCCCCAGCCAGGGCCATCCCAACCGGCTCTTGCCATGGCCAGGAGGGAGCAGGGAGCAAGTGGATCAGCCCGAAGCTGCTGGTCACGAATGGCCCACGTGGCCCTGAAATCTCGGCCCACGGCAGCAGAGCTCGGCCCACGGCAGCAGAGCCCTTCGCAGCCGGGGCAGGACTTGCAGCTCCTCCTGGCAGTCCCTGCTGTCAGCCCGCTGCCCTCACTCACCAGTGCAGATCTGCTGCAGCTCTTGCTGCTGCCCCCTCAGGTGCCGCCCGGCCATGCCTGTGAACACAGAGCCTGTCACGGCCCCAGCGGCACAGCTCCCTGCCAGCGCCGCTGCCGGCGCTGTGGCCACACGGGCTGCTGGCCCGGCAGTGCTCAGCCGGGCCCTTGCCGCACGCTGCCGCCCCAGGGCACGGCTGCCAGAGGACGGCAGCAGCAACGCCCAGGCCAGGCGGGGCTCCACGGGGCCGGGCCCGGCTGGCGCTGCCGGGGCAGCAGGCGGGGCCGGGGCCGAGCTGCGGCGGGCCGGGCCGGGGAGGGAGCCCGGGCTCGGGACTCACCCATGAACCTGATGGCCGCCTCTCGCAGGGGCTCCTGTGGGCTCCGCAGGTAGCGCAGGGCCTGGCGCAGGTGCTCGGCCGCTCTTCTCCTGTCCTCTGCCAGCTGCAGAGAGTGGCAGGAGTGAAGGGTTGGCGCGGGCTCAGCCCCTGGGCCGGGCGCTGCCTCCACCCCGCCCCGGCCTCCCCTGCCCGCACAGCCCTGAGGCGCGGCCAGCAGTCGCTGGCCAAGGGCTTCCGAGAGCAGGGGACAGAGGGCAGGCTGCTGCCCGGGGAGCCGCGGTGCTGCCCCGCCGGGCCGGGGCTGCATGGGCACCCGGCTCAGGCCCACGGGAGCCTGGAGAAGAACCCGCGCGGCCTCTGGCTGCAGCAGCAGGCAGGGGCACAGTTGCCCGGCCTGCACAGTGAGCACTGCCCTCAGGGCCCTTCTCCAGGCTGAGGATTCTTGGCTGCTCTTACCAGGCTCTCGCCGAACCTCCATATCTCATCCACCTCTGGCATTTGTTCGAGATTCCTTCTCTTCAGGAATCTGGCTGCAGAATGCAGTACTACACAGGAGGCCTGGAGAGCAGCAGAGATGCACAGATGGCCCCACAGGCCAGGGCACAGGAGCATCCCAGTGCCACAGCCTGGAGGAGGCTGCAGCCTGCAAGGTGCCAAGGCAGGAGGCAGCCCAGCCCCTTCCCATGGGGACAGCAGCCGGCCACAAGTCCTCACCTCAGCAACCATCTGGTTTTCATCATGGCAGTGGAGGTAGAGTGGGACCAGGCTCTGGCGCACGTGGGACTTCAGGGCCTTTCTTCCATCTTTGCTTAATGAGTCCAGAATCTCTTGAAAGACACACATGGAGCTCAGCTGCACCTGGCTATCATCCTGTATGAGAGGAAGGGCAAAAGACCTGAGCATCAGCTGCTTCAGGCCCCCCAGGGCACAGGCCTGCATCTCCACAGGGCACCAAGTGTCCGGGCAGCAGCCAGTGGCCGTGGCTGTGGACACAGAGCCTTACATGGTCAAAGAGTGGCAGGAGTGCCTCAGCCAGCTGCAGGGCAATGGGGGTGGGTATTAGGGCACCATCATCCAGGAGCAAATATCTTAAAAGAAGAATGGTCATCCCAATCATGTCGCTATCATTTTCCTGCAGGAGCTCCACAAGACTTTCAGTCAGGCTCCACATTTTTTCAGCCTGTGTGGAACACAAGTTTGTGAAAGGCCACCCTGCTGCCGCAGGGCCCAGAGGCCAAAGGCCTGTCCCGAAGCACTGGGGCAGCTGAAGCGGGAGGCAGGAGAGCTGGGAGCAGCTGCCTCAGCGCTCGAAGCCCAGGCAAGGCCAAGCGACTGCGTTGCCCAGCCCCACGCTGCCTGCACGGCTTCAGCCACTGCCCCCTTCTCACCATCAAGGGATTCTTGCCCAGCACTACGAGGCCTCTGAGTGCCAAGTAACGCCTGGCCCTGTGCTCGTTCTGCAGGTTCTGTGTCATGATCTCTAGAACACTGTCACTGCATTCCCTCATGTCCAGGCACTCGAGGACCTGAAAGGCACAGGGCAGTGACAGGGAGCCGGCCGGCAGGAGCTCGGAGCTGCACAGGGCCGGGCCCAGGCAGCAGCACAGGGCACGGGCACCGTCCTGGCAGCTGTGCCTACGAGAGGCCAGAGAACTGGGAGGCAGCTCAGCCAGGCAGCACTGGCCTTGAGGCTCACCTCCACAAGGAACGCCAGGGCAGGGAAATCCCAGTACGGCATCTCTTCACCGAGCATAGCAAGCAGGTAGAATGCAATCCCGGAACAAAAGTGTATGGCTGAATGGCAAAGTATCCTGACGAGAGGAAAAGGAAACAAGACCCTGAGCCAGTGGGGCAAACCTCTCCCAGGAGAGACTCACAGAGTCCTCATCTTTCCCCACCACCTTTCCAGCCAGGGGAGCTGGCCCACTTGGGAGTTGGTTGCTCATGGGCACCCTCCTCTGCCAGCCTTTTCCAGTGTGCTTGGCCGTCCCTCAGTGACAAGGCCCTCTGGCCCATGACCACGGTGACTTTGTGGGACACCCTGGGCAGAGAGCACAAATGTCAGAGGCAGTGGAGAGAAGGGGCTCTCACCTGGCCAGCAGAGCCACGGCAAAGTGGTGGGTGTCAAGAGAGAGCAGCGTGTCCCAGCCACACCTGCGTTCCATTGCCACCACCACATCCTCACAGCGGACAAGGCAGAGCAGGGACTTCAGGGTGCGCACTGCAAACCTGTGTGCGCAGCAAAGCCCAGGTCACACTGGCAGCACTGGCTCCTTGGCAGGCCACGTGGCAGGATCAGGAGGAGTGGGATGGAGCACCTGTTGGGGCTGGTGGCAAGGCCGTGCTCTTGCTGGCATGCCTTCCAGAATGGATCGACCTCCTCTGGCATATCCAGAGTGCTGAAGAACACTTGGAAGAGGAGATGCACAAATAGGCGGGGGAAATACACCTTTAATATCCGTGGCAGACAGGGCACCTGGAGGATCTTCCACATCACCACGGTTGCCTGCAAAGGACAAAGCCCCCCGAGACAGCGCTCAGTGCCGAGGTGTGCGTGTGGCAGGGCCCGTGCGTGGCAGGGAGAGGCCAGGAGAGACCTTGGCAGGGGGAGCACGGGGCCTGGTGGGCCTGAAGCTGCCCCTGGGCCAGGTTTCAGGCCCAGGGGCCTGAGGCAGGCAGATGCAGTGGGGGAAGGAGGATGGAGAGCTGCTGGAGAGGCGGCCTTGGGTCCAGCAAAGGCCAGTGTCAGAAACTCACAGCCAGGGCAAAGACACCAGTTTCGTCCCCATCGGAGGTGCACGTGCTGTGCTCTGGCCAGCTCCCCAGCACATCCAGAAGGATCAGCTGCGCCAGCTCCGCAGTCCTGGCTGAGCCCATGATGGTCTTCCACATGGCCATGGCAGCTCTGCGGGGTCAGAGCTCTGTCTCAGGGGTGTCTCAGACACAGCACCGGGGGGAGCTGAGCTGGCTGCCAGTTCTGCCTCTGCCCACTGGCTCTGGCCAGCAGCAGCCAGGCAGCCCAGCCCTGTGGGCACAGAGCCCTGAGGGGCAGGGAGGGAGCATGGCAGCAGGCTTGGGGGCTGACATGCCAGGGCTGGGAAAGGCAGCAGCCAGAGGGCCTGGGAAGTCTCTGTTGGTCAGACAGAGGCCTGGGACAGTCTGTACAGGGTGTTGCGCTGGGGAGGCCTGAGCCCTGTGGGCAGGTGGGCCCCATACCTGTCACAGGATGGGGCCACACGCAGGAGCGTCATCACTGCGTCATCTGGCTGTGCTTCCGTGAGATCCAGCAGGGCATCGTCCAGCCTGTGCTCAGCACAGTCATTGGCCAGGAGCCACTGGTGGATGAACCTCACCATGGCGGGCACCTGGATAATTGGGTAACAAGCACCAGGAGACTTGGAAAGCTGCCAGAGGGAGCAATGTTCCCAGCTTCCCCAGAGAAGTGCTTCCCTTCCCAGCCCACTGCCATGTGGCCCCAAAGGCTCACAGCAACCAGCATTGCTTGGCTTGGGAGGCCAAGCAATTCCTGGGAGGATCAAACCCTGCCCACAGGCTGCTTACTTGGTTTGGATAGTAAAAATTTTCCTCTACAAGCATACACAGGAGGGCAGCGCTGGGCTTGGTTTGGAAGCTGGGAGAGTAGGGTCTGAGCCCAGTGCTCATGGTGATGCTCTCTTCCTCCTGCATTCTCTTGATGAATTTCCAGACAAGCTGTAGGAGAAGGGCAGGAAGCCGGGGATGTTGCATGGAGCGCTGCAAACGCGGTGCTGGGCTGAGCAGGGACAGAAGGCCCAGCCCAGGTGAGGGTGGCTGCAGGTACCTGGGCTGTGCTGCGGAAGCGGCCACGGCTGCATTCCTGCTCTTGTGTGCGCTCCAGGGCTGCATCTGGCAAAGAGCGAATGCAGCCAGAGCTGAGGGGCTGTGGGAGAGGCCGGAGAACACAGCCCAGCCCTGAGCTCCCCAGGCAGGGAGAGCCCCGGGATGCCCCAGGGGATGGAGCAGGGCCACTGCGTCGGGTCTGTCCATGGGCATTTCCGTCCTGTCCATGGGCATTTCCTCTGGGGATTGCATGGCATGGCCTGGCATGGCATGGGGCCAAGCTGGCTGCAGGCACCAGTCCCACAGTCAGGCTCTGCCACTCACCCTCCTGCGGTGGATTGAACGGCACCACCTCCTGGGTCTCCTGTGATGGGGCAGCTCGTGGGCCTTCTTCCTCCTCCTCCACCCAGGCCATCTTGGGCACTACCGGGGGTCTCTGCTCCATAGCTTTGACTGGGTTTGGGGCAACTTGCAGGAGAGATGCCTTGGAAAAGCTCCAAGTCACCAAGTCCTGCAGTTGTGCCTGGAAGGCACCTTCAAGAGAGAAGCCTCAGGAAGGCTGCAGGACAGCAAGTCCTGCACTCGCTCTCAAGGGCTCCTGCCACAAGGACAGGAGACTCCTGTCAAGGATTGTGGTCTGGCCTCGAGGGCACCTGCAGAAAAGAAGCCTCAGGGAGACCACGGCTCAGCAAGTCCTGTGGTCTGGCCTCGAGCTCAGCTGCAGGAACAAGGCCTCGGAAAAGCTCCGGGTGGGAGGCGAACGAGCGCGCTGTGCGGGGGCTCCTCACGGCACCGCTCTGTCCCGTCCTGTCCCGTCGCGTGCTCCGAGCACTGTGGCCTGCTCTTCTCACCGGCAGCTCCTGTGTCACCACGTGTCACAAAGGGCCCTTGGACACCCGGTTCCATGTCACAGTGACTGTGCGGCACCGTGTCACCAAGGGCCCTTGCACACCCTGCCGCCTGCCCTGGGGCCGCCCCCAGCCCAGCCAAAGTGGCCCAGGCTGGACGGAATGCCTGGCCCCAGGTGTCTAAGGCAGCCCGACAAGATCTTTAGGAAGGGCTCAGAGCATCAGCAAACGCCGCCTGGCTCTGCCGGCTCAGTCCTTTCCCCATATCTTTCCCTGAGAGCATTTGAATTTCTAAATGAGAATCATTTGAAGGGAGGGGATTTACATTTTCCATTTCAGAGAAGGCTTCTGCCTTCCTTAGCAGACATGTCTCTCTTCAAACCAAGACAATTGCTTATCATTTTGCAGATGTGCAGTTGCTGGGCAGCCCCGTTTTACACCAGGGACCTGGAGAACCATTCCCAGCAACTGGGAAAATCCTAGGTGGTCCATCCACCCATAGATGAGGTCTCCAAATTTGCCCCAAAAGTGGGTCCAGCTTTTATAGGCCAAAAAGAGCAAGTCCAAGTGTCCTGATGATATTTTCAGCCCAGAAAGCCATGCTGCTGATGGCACACTTCTCAATCAGCAGGGGACACAGCTAGGCAAAAGCCCAGACCTCTGCTGGGAGGCTTTCTCCTCAAACACCCTTCAAACAAGCCTCCATGCAAGTCAGTTGGGAAAGTTTCTTCAAATGATCCATTTCTGGCATAGAACTACACAGGGTTATGTGAAAGATTCTAAAGCAGCTGCTCTGGAGTCAAAGAGTCAGCACTAAGAGTCCCTGTCATCTATTTGTAGCTCAATCACACTTTGGGGGAGTTGAAGGAGTTTGGAACGAGCTAGAGAGCGGACCTCTGAGTGTTTGAGATGATGCCATTGCTTTTTCTTCTCTTCTACATAGACAGGAAGGGTGAGTTTGGCTCACATCCCCACCGCATGGCTCACAGGGCCGCAAGACTTGTAGTTACGAGAGCTTTGAAGGATTTCTTGGCCAAGAAGACACGGCCAACAAGGATCATTTTGTTTTGCACCCAATCCTTCAATATTTCGTCTTACGGACTCATGCTCTCGGAGTCTCTAGCTGGTCAGAGTGACCCCAGATGAGTTAGAAAGTCTCTTTTCCCAGCCCGGCGGTACAAGAAGGAGTCAGAGCTCTTCATTTCTCGGTCTCAAGGTTGTTTATTGTATCTTATCTATACAATTCTTTCTCCTGTCCTGCCGAGGTCCGCTCAGCAAGACAGTCTAAGGCACTCTGCCTCCCCCGGGGCGGTGTTATCTTTTTATACTAAAAACAACTACGTGTACAATATTTGCAGTTACTTTCCAATACCTATCATCTACGTTAGACAGTGAGCTTCTACTCTAAACCAATCTAAAAGTGCCAACATCACAGCAGAAGATGGGGGCCAAGAAGAAGAAGGAGAAAGGCTGGACATGCCCAGAGTCCTCCATCTTGCCCCCTGAAGCCCCATTCTAAAAACCCCCCAAATCAATTTTTCCACTCTGTGATAAATTCACTATCATTCTACTTAAACTTTTGTGGCTTGTCATTCTTCCTACAAGGTTGGTAATTGTTTTCTCCAAGGGCTAAATCAAAGGCACAAGGGTCTTGGGCTCTGTGTCAAAGTCTCTGAGCCCTCTGACAGGGTCTCGAGTCTTGCAGGGCAGCCAGAGGAATTTCCTGGGTTCCCACATCATGCTACAGTGTAAGCCTCCTTAGCCAATCATGCTATGACACACAAACCTACAGCACTGCATCCTAAACTTCTTGTTAGTTACCATTGTAACTACTTTGATTTTTTCTAGATCTTGAACTCTAAATCTCTTACTTTTCCTCCACTTCAACTTTCCTCCCTGTGTCTCTGCTATAAACTAGAAATCCGCACTCTTGCTTCTAGCACCTAAGTTTGGGAGCCCTTTCCAAGGTCTCCGATCAAATCCTGTGTTTAATTCTAAGCTTTGCTGACAAGACCAAAGGTCTGAGATTTCCCTGCATTTGGATTTCCAACAACACTGATGCTGTTAATTCCAGAGTGCCCGTGATGCGTCTTGCAAGTCAACGCTGGCAGGAACAAGGCGGCTGCTGGGGGGCTGCCTGTGGCCTCTGATAGCCCATTGCTCAGGGCTTGCCAGCGCCCCAGCCCCTCAGAGGCTGCCCCAGCCCAGCCAAGCTGCCCGGCAGCAGCGCCGCAGCCTCACCGCAGCTCCAGAGCAGCCCCATCCAGAGGCACCTGGGAGCCCTCAGCAAGGCAGCCAGCAGCACACGGGCACGAGGACACACATGGCGCTTCCTGCCTGGCACAGGGCTTGTGGCCATCTCCAGGCACCGCTCTGGCAGGGATCCCCGCAGCCCCGGCCCCTGCCCAGCCGCTCTGTGGGCAGCACAAAGGCTTCAGCAGAACCACCACAGGCCAAGGGGCTTCTGGCCATTTTCCCTGCAGCACTGCATGCCTGGGCAGCTGGCTGAGTGCAAGCACCCTTTCCCCCCTCCTCCCCTATGCCCCACGGACCCTGGGCAGCAAAAGAAAGATCCTGGGAGTCTGTTTATTGGAACACATTCTATATTTACATCGTAAAGGAAAACAAAAGAAGAAATTAACAGTCTTGAACACAAGGAAAATCCCTGCTGGCTCAGGGCCCAGCAGACAGAGCCTCTGGGATCATCTCTCCATAGAGCTCCAGCAGCAGAGGCGGCCAAGCCCTGAGAGACCAAGCCTTTTTTTCCACGCCCTGCGGAGCCGATCTTCCAGGTCCTCCAAGATGGAATATCGAATTGTAGCTTCTGCCCTGAGAATGTGTAAAGTTTGAAGAGCGAGGCCTCTGACAGAAAGGCTGATGTCATCTGCCATTTCTTCAAGGGCTGCAAGAGAGAGGAACAGAATCACAGTCAGACACCAGATCGGCGGGGAGCCGAGGAGAGCCCCCAGCCAGGGCCATCCCAACCGGCTCTTGCCATGGCCAGGAGGGAGCAGGGAGCAAGTGGATCAGCCCGAAGCTGCTGGTCACGAATGGCCCACGTGGCCCTGAAATCTCGGCCCACGGCAGCAGAGCTCGGCCCACGGCAGCAGAGCCCTTCGCAGCCGGGGCAGGACTTGCAGCTCCTCCTGGCAGTCCCTGCTGTCAGCCCGCTGCCCTCACTCACCAGTGCAGATCTGCTGCAGCTCTTGCTGCTGCCCCCTCAGGTGCCGCCCGGCCATGCCTGTGAACACAGAGCCTGTCACGGCCCCAGCGGCACAGCTCCCTGCCAGCGCCGCTGCCGGCGCTGTGGCCACACGGGCTGCTGGCCCGGCAGTGCTCAGCCGGGCCCTTGCCGCACGCTGCCGCCCCAGGGCACGGCTGCCAGAGGACGGCAGCAGCAACGCCCAGGCCAGGCGGGGCTCCACGGGGCCGGGCCCGGCTGGCGCTGCCGGGGCAGCAGGCGGGGCCGGGGCCGAGCTGCGGCGGGCCGGGCCGGGGAGGGAGCCCGGGCTCGGGACTCACCCATGAACCTGATGGCCGCCTCTCGCAGGGGCTCCTGTGGGCTCCGCAGGTAGCGCAGGGCCTGGCGCAGGTGCTCGGCCGCTCTTCTCCTGTCCTCTGCCAGCTGCAGAGAGTGGCAGGAGTGAAGGGTTGGCGCGGGCTCAGCCCCTGGGCCGGGCGCTGCCTCCACCCCGCCCCGGCCTCCCCTGCCCGCACAGCCCTGAGGCGCGGCCAGCAGTCGCTGGCCAAGGGCTTCCGAGAGCAGGGGACAGAGGGCAGGCTGCTGCCCGGGGAGCCGCGGTGCTGCCCCGCCGGGCCGGGGCTGCATGGGCACCCGGCTCAGGCCCACGGGAGCCTGGAGAAGAACCCGCGCGGCCTCTGGCTGCAGCAGCAGGCAGGGGCACAGTTGCCCGGCCTGCACAGTGAGCACTGCCCTCAGGGCCCTTCTCCAGGCTGAGGATTCTTGGCTGCTCTTACCAGGCTCTCGCCGAACCTCCATATCTCATCCACCTCTGGCATTTGTTCGAGATTCCTTCTCTTCAGGAATCTGGCTGCAGAATGCAGTACTACACAGGAGGCCTGGAGAGCAGCAGAGATGCACAGATGGCCCCACAGGCCAGGGCACAGGAGCATCCCAGTGCCACAGCCTGGAGGAGGCTGCAGCCTGCAAGGTGCCAAGGCAGGAGGCAGCCCAGCCCCTTCCCATGGGGACAGCAGCCGGCCACAAGTCCTCACCTCAGCAACCATCTGGTTTTCATCATGGCAGTGGAGGTAGAGTGGGACCAGGCTCTGGCGCACGTGGGACTTCAGGGCCTTTCTTCCATCTTTGCTTAATGAGTCCAGAATCTCTTGAAAGACACACATGGAGCTCAGCTGCACCTGGCTATCATCCTGTATGAGAGGAAGGGCAAAAGACCTGAGCATCAGCTGCTTCAGGCCCCCCAGGGCACAGGCCTGCATCTCCACAGGGCACCAAGTGTCCGGGCAGCAGCCAGTGGCCGTGGCTGTGGACACAGAGCCTTACATGGTCAAAGAGTGGCAGGAGTGCCTCAGCCAGCTGCAGGGCAATGGGGGTGGGTATTAGGGCACCATCATCCAGGAGCAAATATCTTAAAAGAAGAATGGTCATCCCAATCATGTCGCTATCATTTTCCTGCAGGAGCTCCACAAGACTTTCAGTCAGGCTCCACATTTTTTCAGCCTGTGTGGAACACAAGTTTGTGAAAGGCCACCCTGCTGCCGCAGGGCCCAGAGGCCAAAGGCCTGTCCCGAAGCACTGGGGCAGCTGAAGCGGGAGGCAGGAGAGCTGGGAGCAGCTGCCTCAGCGCTCGAAGCCCAGGCAAGGCCAAGCGACTGCGTTGCCCAGCCCCACGCTGCCTGCACGGCTTCAGCCACTGCCCCCTTCTCACCATCAAGGGATTCTTGCCCAGCACTACGAGGCCTCTGAGTGCCAAGTAACGCCTGGCCCTGTGCTCGTTCTGCAGGTTCTGTGTCATGATCTCTAGAACACTGTCACTGCATTCCCTCATGTCCAGGCACTCGAGGACCTGAAAGGCACAGGGCAGTGACAGGGAGCCGGCCGGCAGGAGCTCGGAGCTGCACAGGGCCGGGCCCAGGCAGCAGCACAGGGCACGGGCACCGTCCTGGCAGCTGTGCCTACGAGAGGCCAGAGAACTGGGAGGCAGCTCAGCCAGGCAGCACTGGCCTTGAGGCTCACCTCCACAAGGAACGCCAGGGCAGGGAAATCCCAGTACGGCATCTCTTCACCGAGCATAGCAAGCAGGTAGAATGCAATCCCGGAACAAAAGTGTATGGCTGAATGGCAAAGTATCCTGACGAGAGGAAAAGGAAACAAGACCCTGAGCCAGTGGGGCAAACCTCTCCCAGGAGAGACTCACAGAGTCCTCATCTTTCCCCACCACCTTTCCAGCCAGGGGAGCTGGCCCACTTGGGAGTTGGTTGCTCATGGGCACCCTCCTCTGCCAGCCTTTTCCAGTGTGCTTGGCCGTCCCTCAGTGACAAGGCCCTCTGGCCCATGACCACGGTGACTTTGTGGGACACCCTGGGCAGAGAGCACAAATGTCAGAGGCAGTGGAGAGAAGGGGCTCTCACCTGGCCAGCAGAGCCACGGCAAAGTGGTGGGTGTCAAGAGAGAGCAGCGTGTCCCAGCCACACCTGCGTTCCATTGCCACCACCACATCCTCACAGCGGACAAGGCAGAGCAGGGACTTCAGGGTGCGCACTGCAAACCTGTGTGCGCAGCAAAGCCCAGGTCACACTGGCAGCACTGGCTCCTTGGCAGGCCACGTGGCAGGATCAGGAGGAGTGGGATGGAGCACCTGTTGGGGCTGGTGGCAAGGCCGTGCTCTTGCTGGCATGCCTTCCAGAATGGATCGACCTCCTCTGGCATATCCAGAGTGCTGAAGAACACTTGGAAGAGGAGATGCACAAATAGGCGGGGGAAATACACCTTTAATATCCGTGGCAGACAGGGCACCTGGAGGATCTTCCACATCACCACGGTTGCCTGCAAAGGACAAAGCCCCCCGAGACAGCGCTCAGTGCCGAGGTGTGCGTGTGGCAGGGCCCGTGCGTGGCAGGGAGAGGCCAGGAGAGACCTTGGCAGGGGGAGCACGGGGCCTGGTGGGCCTGAAGCTGCCCCTGGGCCAGGTTTCAGGCCCAGGGGCCTGAGGCAGGCAGATGCAGTGGGGGAAGGAGGATGGAGAGCTGCTGGAGAGGCGGCCTTGGGTCCAGCAAAGGCCAGTGTCAGAAACTCACAGCCAGGGCAAAGACACCAGTTTCGTCCCCATCGGAGGTGCACGTGCTGTGCTCTGGCCAGCTCCCCAGCACATCCAGAAGGATCAGCTGCGCCAGCTCCGCAGTCCTGGCTGAGCCCATGATGGTCTTCCACATGGCCATGGCAGCTCTGCGGGGTCAGAGCTCTGTCTCAGGGGTGTCTCAGACACAGCACCGGGGGGAGCTGAGCTGGCTGCCAGTTCTGCCTCTGCCCACTGGCTCTGGCCAGCAGCAGCCAGGCAGCCCAGCCCTGTGGGCACAGAGCCCTGAGGGGCAGGGAGGGAGCATGGCAGCAGGCTTGGGGGCTGACATGCCAGGGCTGGGAAAGGCAGCAGCCAGAGGGCCTGGGAAGTCTCTGTTGGTCAGACAGAGGCCTGGGACAGTCTGTACAGGGTGTTGCGCTGGGGAGGCCTGAGCCCTGTGGGCAGGTGGGCCCCATACCTGTCACAGGATGGGGCCACACGCAGGAGCGTCATCACTGCGTCATCTGGCTGTGCTTCCGTGAGATCCAGCAGGGCCTCGTCCAGCCTGTGCTCAGCACAGTCATTGGCCAGGAGCCACTGGTGGATGAACCTCACCATGGCGGGCACCTGGATAATTGGGTAACAAGCACCAGGAGACTTGGAAAGCTGCCAGAGGGAGCAATGTTCCCAGCTTCCCCAGAGAAGTGCTTCCCTTCCCAGCCCACTGCCATGTGGCCCCAAAGGCTCACAGCAACCAGCATTGCTTGGCTTGGGAGGCCAAGCAATTCCTGGGAGGATCAAACCCTGCCCACAGGCTGCTTACTTGGTTTGGATAGTAAAAATTTTCCTCTACAAGCATACACAGGAGGGCAGCGCTGGGCTTGGTTTGGAAGCTGGGAGAGTAGGGTCTGAGCCCAGTGCTCATGGTGATGCTCTCTTCCTCCTGCATTCTCTTGATGAATTTCCAGACAAGCTGTAGGAGAAGGGCAGGAAGCCGGGGATGTTGCATGGAGCGCTGCAAACGCGGTGCTGGGCTGAGCAGGGACAGAAGGCCCAGCCCAGGTGAGGGTGGCTGCAGGTACCTGGGCTGTGCTGCGGAAGCGGCCACGGCTGCATTCCTGCTCTTGTGTGCGCTCCAGGGCTGCATCTGGCAAAGAGCGAATGCAGCCAGAGCTGAGGGGCTGTGGGAGAGGCCGGAGAACACAGCCCAGCCCTGAGCTCCCCAGGCAGGGAGAGCCCCGGGATGCCCCAGGGGATGGAGCAGGGCCACTGCGTCGGGTCTGTCCATGGGCATTTCCGTCCTGTCCATGGGCATTTCCTCTGGGGATTGCATGGCATGGCCTGGCATGGCATGGGGCCAAACTGGCTGCAGGCACCAGTCCCACAGTCAGGCTCTGCCACTCACCCTCCTGCGGTGGATTGAACGGCACCACCTCCTGGGTCTCCTGTGATGGGGCAGCTCGTGGGCCTTCTTCCTCCTCCTCCACCCAGGCCATCTTGGGCACTACCGGGGGTCTCTGCTCCATAGCTTTGACTGGGTTTGGGGCAACTTGCAGGAGAGATGCCTTGGAAAAGCTCCAAGTCACCAAGTCCTGCAGTTGTGCCTGGAAGGCACCTTCAAGAGAGAAGCCTCAGGAAGGCTGCAGGACAGCAAGTCCTGCACTCGCTCTCAAGGGCTCCTGCCACAAGGACAGGAGACTCCTGTCAAGGATTGTGGTCTGGCCTCGAGGGCACCTGCAGAAAAGAAGCCTCAGGGAGACCACGGCTCAGCAAGTCCTGTGGTCTGGCCTCGAGCTCAGCTGCAGGAACAAGGCCTCGGAAAAGCTCCGGGTGGGAGGCGAACGAGCGCGCTGTGCGGGGGCTCCTCACGGCACCGCTCTGTCCCGTCCTGTCCCGTCGCGTGCTCCGAGCACTGTGGCCTGCTCTTCTCACCGGCAGCTCCTGTGTCACCACGTGTCACAAAGGGCCCTTGGACACCCGGTTCCATGTCACAGTGACTGTGCGGCACCGTGTCACCAAGGGCCCTTGCACACCCTGCCGCCTGCCCTGGGGCCGCCCCCAGCCCAGCCAAAGTGGCCCAGGCTGGACGGAATGCCTGGCCCCAGGTGTCTAAGGCAGCCCGACAAGATCTTTAGGAAGGGCTCAGAGCATCAGCAAACGCCGCCTGGCTCTGCCGGCTCAGTCCTTTCCCCATATCTTTCCCTGAGAGCATTTGAATTTCTAAATGAGAATCATTTGAAGGGAGGGGATTTACATTTTCCATTTCAGAGAAGGCTTCTGCCTTCCTTAGCAGACATGTCTCTCTTCAAACCAAGACAATTGCTTATCATTTTGCAGATGTGCAGTTGCTGGGCAGCCCCGTTTTACACCAGGGACCTGGAGAACCATTCCCAGCAACTGGGAAAATCCTAGGTGGTCCATCCACCCATAGATGAGGTCTCCAAATTTGCCCCAAAAGTGGGTCCAGCTTTTATAGGCCAAAAAGAGCAAGTCCAAGTGTCCTGATGATATTTTCAGCCCAGAAAGCCATGCTGCTGATGGCACACTTCTCAATCAGCAGGGGACACAGCTAGGCAAAAGCCCAGACCTCTGCTGGGAGGCTTTCTCCTCAAACACCCTTCAAACAAGCCTCCATGCAAGTCAGTTGGGAAAGTTTCTTCAAATGATCCATTTCTGGCATAGAACTACACAGGGTTATGTGAAAGATTCTAAAGCAGCTGCTCTGGAGTCAAAGAGTCAGCACTAAGAGTCCCTGTCATCTATTTGTAGCTCAATCACACTTTGGGGGAGTTGAAGGAGTTTGGAACGAGCTAGAGAGCGGACCTCTGAGTGTTTGAGATGATGCCATTGCTTTTTCTTCTCTTCTACATAGACAGGAAGGGTGAGTTTGGCTCACATCCCCACCGCATGGCTCACAGGGCCGCAAGACTTGTAGTTACGAGAGCTTTGAAGGATTTCTTGGCCAAGAAGACACGGCCAACAAGGATCTTTTTGTTTTGCACCCAATCCTTCAATATTTCGTCTTACGGACTCATGCTCTCGGAGTCTCTAGCTGGTCAGAGTGACCCCAGATGAGTTAGAAAGTCTCTTTTCCCAGCCCGGCGGTACAAGAAGGAGTCAGAGCTCTTCATTTCTCGGTCTCAAGGTTGTTTATTGTATCTTATCTATACAATTCTTTCTCCTGTCCTGCCGAGGTCCACTCAGCAAGACAGTCTAAGGCACTCTGCCTCCCCCGGGGCGGTGTTATCTTTTTATACTAAAAACAACTACGTGTACAATATTTGCAGTTACTTTCCAATACCTATCATCTACGTTAGACAGTGAGCTTCTACTCTAAACCAATCTAAAAGTGCCAACATCACAGCAGAAGATGGGGGCCAAGAAGAAGAAGGAGAAAGGCTGGACATGCCCAGAGTCCTCCATCTTGCCCCCTGAAGCCCCATTCTAAAAACCCCCCAAATCAATTTTTCCACTCTGTGATAAATTCACTATCATTCTACTTAAACTTTTGTGGCTTGTCATTCTTCCTACAAGGTTGGTAATTGTTTTCTCCAAGGGCTAAATCAAAGGCACAAGGGTCTTGGGCTCTGTGTCAAAGTCTCTGAGCCCTCTGACAGGGTCTCGAGTCTTGCAGGGCAGCCAGAGGAATTTCCTGGGTTCCCACATCATGCTACAGTGTAAGCCTCCTTAGCCAATCATGCTATGACACACAAACCTACAGCACTGCATCCTAAACTTCTTGTTAGTTACCATTGTAACTACTTTGATTTTTTCTAGATCTTGAACTCTAAATCTCTTACTTTTCCTCCACTTCAACTTTCCTCCCTGTGTCTCTGCTATAAACTAGAAATCCGCACTCTTGCTTCTAGCACCTAAGTTTGGGAGCCCTTTCCAAGGTCTCCGATCAAATCCTGTGTTTAATTCTAAGCTTTGCTGACAAGACCAAAGGTCTGAGATTTCCCTGCATTTGGATTTCCAACAACACTGATGCTGTTAATTCCAGAGTGCCCGTGATGCGTCTTGCAAGTCAACTCTGGCAGGAACAAGGCGGCTGCTGGGGGGCTGCTTGTGGCCTCTGATAGCCCATTGCTCAGGGCTTGCCAGCGCCCCAGCCCCTCAGAGGCTGCCCCAGCCCAGCCAAGCTGCCCGGCAGCAGCGCCGCAGCCCCACCGCAGCTCCAGAGCAGCCCCATCCAGAGGCACCTGGGAGCCCTCAGCAAGGCAGCCAGCAGCACACGGGCACGAGGACACACATGGCGCTTCCTGCCTGGCACAGGGCTTGTGGCCATCTCCAGGCACCGCTCTGGCAGGGATCCCCGCAGCCCCGGCCCCTGCCCAGCCGCTCTGTGGGCAGCACAAAGGCTTCAGCAGAACCACCACAGGCCAAGGGGCTTCTGGCCATTTTCCCTGCAGCACTGCATGCCTGGGCAGCTGGCTGAGTGCAAGCACCCTTTCCCCCCTCCTCCCCTATGCCCCACGGACCCTGGGCAGCAAAAGAAAGATCCTGGGAGTCTGTTTATTGGAACACATTCTATATTTACATCGTAAAGGAAAACAAAAGAAGAAATTAACAGTCTTGAACACAAGGAAAATCCCTGCTGGCTCAGGGCCCAGCAGACAGAGCCTCTGGGATCATCTCTCCATAGAGCTCCAGCAGCAGAGGCGGCCAAGCCCTGAGAGACCAAGCCTTTTTTTCCACGCCCTGCGGAGCCGATCTTCCAGGTCCTCCAAGATGGAATATCGAATTGTAGCTTCTGCCCTGAGAATGTGTAAAGTTTGAAGAGCGAGGCCTCTGACAGAAAGGCTGATGTCATCTGCCATTTCTTCAAGGGCTGCAAGAGAGAGGAACAGAATCACGGTCAGACACCAGATCGGCGGGGAGCCGAGGAGAGCCCCCAGCCAGGGCCATCCCAACCGGCTCTTGCCATGGCCAGGAGGGAGCAGGGAGCAAGTGGATCAGCCCGAAGCTGCTGGTCACGAATGGCCCACGTGGCCCTGAAATCTCGGCCCACGGCAGCAGAGCTCGGCCCACGGCAGCAGAGCCCTTCGCAGCCGGGGCAGGACTTGCAGCTCCTCCTGGCAGTCCCTGCTGTCAGCCCGCTGCCCTCACTCACCAGTGCAGATCCGCTGCAGCTCTTGCTGCTGCCCCCTCAGGTGCCGCCCGGCCATGCCTGTGAACACAGAGCCTGTCACGGCCCCAGCGGCACAGCTCCCTGCCAGCGCCGCTGCCGGCGCTGTGGCCACACGGGCTGCTGGCCCGGCAGTGCTCAGCCGGGCCCTTGCCGCACGCTGCCGCCCCAGGGCACGGCTGCCAGAGGACGGCAGCAGCAACGCCCAGGCCAGGCGGGGCTCCACGGGGCCGGGCCCGGCTGGCGCTGCCGGGGCAGCAGGCGGGGCCGGGGCCGAGCTGCGGCGGGCCGGGCCGGGGAGGGAGCCCGGGCTCGGGACTCACCCATGAACCTGATGGCCGCCTCTCGCAGGGGCTCCTGTGGGCTCCGCAGGTAGCGCAGGGCCTGGCGCAGGTGCTCGGCCGCTCTTCTCCTGTCCTCTGCCAGCTGCAGAGAGTGGCAGGAGTGAAGGGTTGGCGCGGGCTCAGCCCCTGGGCCGGGCGCTGCCTCCACCCCGCCCCGGCCTCCCCTGCCCGCACAGCCCTGAGGCGCGGCCAGCAGTCGCTGGCCAAGGGCTTCCGAGAGCAGGGGACAGAGGGCAGGCTGCTGCCCGGGGAGCCGCGGTGCTGCCCCGCCGGGCCGGGGCTGCATGGGCACCCGGCTCAGGCCCACGGGAGCCTGGAGAAGAACCCGCGCGGCCTCTGGCTGCAGCAGCAGGCAGGGGCACAGTTGCCCGGCCTGCACAGTGAGCACTGCCCTCAGGGCCCTTCTCCAGGCTGAGGATTCTTGGCTGCTCTTACCAGGCTCTCGCCGAACCTCCATATCTCATCCACCTCTGGCATTTGTTCGAGATTCCTTCTCTTCAGGAATCTGGCTGCAGAATGCAGTACTACACAGGAGGCCTGGAGAGCAGCAGAGACGCACAGATGGCCCCACAGGCCAGGGCACAGGAGCATCCCAGTGCCACAGCCTGGAGGAGGCTGCAGCCCGCAAGGTGCCAAGGCAGGAGGCAGCCCAGCCCCTTCCCATGGGGACAGCAGCCGGCCACAAGTCCTCACCTCAGCAACCATCTGGTTTTCATCATGGCAGTGGAGGTAGAGTGGGACCAGGCTCTGGCGCACGTGGGACTTCAGGGCCTTTCTTCCATCTTTGCTTAATGAGTCCAGAATCTCTTGAAAGACACACATGGAGCTCAGCTGCACCTGGCTATCATCCTGTATGAGAGGAAGGGCAAAAGACCTGAGCATCAGCTGCTTCAGGCCCCCCAGGGCACAGGCCTGCATCTCCACAGGGCACCAAGTGTCCGGGCAGCAGCCAGTGGCCGTGGCTGTGGACACAGAGCCTTACATGGTCAAAGAGTGGCAGGAGTGCCTCAGCCAGCTGCAGGGCAATGGGGGTGGGTATTAGGGCACCATCATCCAGGAGCAAATATCTTAAAAGAAGAATGGTCATCCCAATCATGTCGCTATCATTTTCCTGCAGGAGCTCCACAAGACTTTCAGTCAGGCTCCACATTTTTTCAGCCTGTGTGGAACACAAGTTTGTGAAAGGCCACCCTGCTGCCGCAGGGCCCAGAGGCCAAAGGCCTGTCCCGAAGCACTGGGGCAGCTGAAGCGGGAGGCAGGAGAGCTGGGAGCAGCTGCCTCAGCGCTCGAAGCCCAGGCAAGGCCAAGCGACTGCGTTGCCCAGCCCCACGCTGCCTGCACGGCTTCAGCCACTGCCCCCTTCTCACCATCAAGGGATTCTTGCCCAGCACTACGAGGCCTCTGAGTGCCAAGTAACGCCTGGCCCTGTGCTCGTTCTGCAGGTTCTGTGTCATGATCTCTAGAACACTGTCACTGCATTCCCTCATGTCCAGGCACTCGAGGACCTGAAAGGCACAGGGCAGTGACAGGGAGCCGGCCGGCAGGAGCTCGGAGCTGCACAGGGCCGGGCCCAGGCAGCAGCACAGGGCACGGGCACCGTCCTGGCAGCTGTGCCTACGAGAGGCCAGAGAACTGGGAGGCAGCTCAGCCAGGCAGCACTGGCCTTGAGGCTCACCTCCACAAGGAACGCCAGGGCAGGGAAATCCCAGTACGGCATCTCTTCACCGAGCATAGCAAGCAGGTAGAATGCAATCCCGGAACAAAAGTGTATGGCTGAATGGCAAAGTATCCTGACGAGAGGAAAAGGAAACAAGACCCTGAGCCAGTGGGGCAAACCTCTCCCAGGAGAGACTCACAGAGTCCTCATCTTTCCCCACCACCTTTCCAGCCAGGGGAGCTGGCCCACTTGGGAGTTGGTTGCTCATGGGCACCCTCCTCTGCCAGCCTTTTCCAGTGTGCTTGGCCGTCCCTCAGTGACAAGGCCCTCTGGCCCATGACCACGGTGACTTTGTGGGACACCCTGGGCAGAGAGCACAAATGTCAGAGGCAGTGGAGAGAAGGGGCTCTCACCTGGCCAGCAGAGCCACGGCAAAGTGGTGGGTGTCAAGAGAGAGCAGCGTGTCCCAGCCACACCTGCGTTCCATTGCCACCACCACATCCTCACAGCGGACAAGGCAGAGCAGGGACTTCAGGGTGCGCACTGCAAACCTGTGTGCGCAGCAAAGCCCAGGTCACACTGGCAGCACTGGCTCCTTGGCAGGCCACGTGGCAGGATCAGGAGGAGTGGGATGGAGCACCTGTTGGGGCTGGTGGCAAGGCCGTGCTCTTGCTGGCATGCCTTCCAGAATGGATCGACCTCCTCTGGCATATCCAGAGTGCTGAAGAACACTTGGAAGAGGAGATGCACAAATAGGCGGGGGAAATACACCTTTAATATCCGTGGCAGACAGGGCACCTGGAGGATCTTCCACATCACCACGGTTGCCTGCAAAGGACAAAGCCCCCCGAGACAGCGCTCAGTGCCGAGGTGTGCGTGTGGCAGGGCCCGTGCGTGGCAGGGAGAGGCCAGGAGAGACCTTGGCAGGGGGAGCACGGGGCCTGGTGGGCCTGAAGCTGCCCCTGGGCCAGGTTTCAGGCCCAGGGGCCTGAGGCAGGCAGATGCAGTGGGGGAAGGAGGATGGAGAGCTGCTGGAGAGGCGGCCTTGGGTCCAGCAAAGGCCAGTGTCAGAAACTCACAGCCAGGGCAAAGACACCAGTTTCGTCCCCATCGGAGGTGCACGTGCTGTGCTCTGGCCAGCTCCCCAGCACATCCAGAAGGATCAGCTGCGCCAGCTCCGCAGTCCTGGCTGAGCCCATGATGGTCTTCCACATGGCCATGGCAGCTCTGCGGGGTCAGAGCTCTGTCTCAGGGGTGTCTCAGACACAGCACCGGGGGGAGCTGAGCTGGCTGCCAGTTCTGCCTCTGCCCACTGGCTCTGGCTAGCAGCAGCCAGGCAGCCCAGCCCTGTGGGCAGAGAGCCCTGAGGGGCAGGGAGGGAGCATGGCAGCAGGCTTGGGGGCTGACATGCCAGGGCTGGGAAAGGCAGCAGCCAGAGGGCCTGGGAAGTCTCTGTTGGTCAGACAGAGGCCTGGGACAGTCTGTACAGGGTGTTGCGCTGGGGAGGCCTGAGCCCTGTGGGCAGGTGGGCCCCATACCTGTCACAGGATGGGGCCACACGCAGGAGCGTCATCACTGCGTCATCTGGCTGTGCTTCCGTGAGATCCAGCAGGGCCTCGTCCAGCCTGTGCTCAGCACAGTCATTGGCCAGGAGCCACTGGTGGATGAACCTCACCATGGCGGGCACCTGGATAATTGGGTAACAAGCACCAGGAGACTTGGAAAGCTGCCAGAGGGAGCAATGTTCCCAGCTTCCCCAGAGAAGTGCTTCCCTTCCCAGCCCACTGCCATGTGGCCCCAAAGGCTCACAGCAACCAGCATTGCTTGGCTTGGGAGGCCAAGCAATTCCTGGGAGGATCAAACCCTGCCCACAGGCTGCTTACTTGGTTTGGATAGTAAAAATTTTCCTCTACAAGCATACACAGGAGGGCAGCGCTGGGCTTGGTTTGGAAGCTGGGAGAGTAGGGTCTGAGCCCAGTGCTCATGGTGATGCTCTCTTCCTCCTGCATTCTCTTGATGAATTTCCAGACAAGCTGTAGGAGAAGGGCAGGAAGCCGGGGATGTTGCATGGAGCGCTGCAAACGCGGTGCTGGGCTGAGCAGGGACAGAAGGCCCAGCCCAGGTGAGGGTGGCTGCAGGTACCTGGGCTGTGCTGCGGAAGCGGCCACGGCTGCATTCCTGCTCTTGTGTGCGCTCCAGGGCTGCATCTGGCAAAGAGCGAATGCAGCCAGAGCTGAGGGGCTGTGGGAGAGGCCGGAGAACACAGCCCAGCCCTGAGCTCCCCAGGCAGGGAGAGCCCCGGGATGCCCCAGGGGATGGAGCAGGGCCACTGTGTCGGGTCTGTCCATGGGCATTTCCTCTGGGGATTGCATGGCATGGCCTGGCATGGCATGGGGCCAAGCTGGCTGCAGGCACCAGTCCCACAGTCAGGCTCTGCCACTCACCCTCCTGCGGTGGATTGAACGGCAGCACCTCCTGGGTCTCCTGTGATGGGGCAGCTCGTGGGCCTTCTTCCTCCTCCTCCACCCAGGCCATCTTGGGCACTACCGGGGGTCTCTGCTCCATAGCTTTGACTGGGTTTGGGGCAACTTGCAGGAGAGATGCCTTGGAAAAGCTCCAAGTCACCAAGTCCTGCAGTTGTGCCTGGAAGGCACCTTCAAGAGAGAAGCCTCAGGAAGGCTGCAGGACAGCAAGTCCTGCACTCGCTCTCAAGGGCTCCTGCCACAAGGACAGGAGACTCCTGTCAAGGATTGTGGTCTGGCCTCGAGGGCACCTGCAGAAAAGAAGCCTCAGGGAGACCACGGCTCAGCAAGTCCTGTGGTCTGGCCTCGAGCTCAGCTGCAGGAACAAGGCCTCGGAAAAGCTCCGGGTGGGAGGCGAACGAGCGCGCTGTGCGGGGGCTCCTCACGGCACCGCTCTGTCCTGTCCTGTCCCGTCGCGTGCTCCGAGCACTGTGGCCTGCTCTTCTCACCGGCAGCTCCTGTGTCACCACGTGTCACAAAGGGCCCTTGGACACCCGGTTCCATGTCACAGTGACTGTGCGGCACCGTGTCACCAAGGGCCCTTGCACACCCTGCCGCCTGCCCTGGGGCCGCCCCCAGCCCAGCCAAAGTGGCCCAGGCTGGACGGAATGCCTGGCCCCAGGTGTCTAAGGCAGCCCGACAAGATCTTTAGGAAGGGCTCAGAGCATCAGCAAACGCCGCCTGGCTCTGCCGGCTCAGTCCTTTCCCCATATCTTTCCCTGAGAGCATTTGAATTTCTAAATGAGAATCATTTGAAGGGAGGGGATTTACATTTTCCATTTCAGAGAAGGCTTCTGCCTTCCTTAGCAGACATGTCTCTCTTCAAACCAAGACAATTGCTTATCATTTTGCAGATGTGCAGTTGCTGGGCAGCCCCGTTTTACACCAGGGACCTGGAGAACCATTCCCAGCAACTGGGAAAATCCTAGGTGGTCCATCCACCCATAGATGAGGTCTCCAAATTTGCCCCAAAAGTGGGTCCAGCTTTTATAGGCCAAAAAGAGCAAGTCCAAGTGTCCTGATGATATTTTCAGCCCAGAAAGCCATGCTGCTGATGGCACACTTCTCAATCAGCAGGGGACACAGCTAGGCAAAAGCCCAGACCTCTGCTGGGAGGCTTTCTCCTCAAACACCCTTCAAACAAGCCTCCATGCAAGTCAGTTGGGAAAGTTTCTTCAAATGATCCATTTCTGGCATAGAACTACACAGGGTTATGTGAAAGATTCTAAAGCAGCTGCTCTGGAGTCAAAGAGTCAGCACTAAGAGTCCCTGTCATCTATTTGTAGCTCAATCACACTTTGGGGGAGTTGAAGGAGTTTGGAACGAGCTAGAGAGCGGACCTCTGAGTGTTTGAGATGATGCCATTGCTTTTTCTTCTCTTCTACATAGACAGGAAGGGTGAGTTTGGCTCACATCCCCACCGCATGGCTCACAGGGCCGCAAGACTTGTAGTTACGAGAGCTTTGAAGGATTTCTTGGCCAAGAAGACACGGCCAACAAGGATCTTTTTGTTTTGCACCCAATCCTTCAATATTTCGTCTTACGGACTCATGCTCTCGGAGTCTCTAGCTGGTCAGAGTGACCCCAGATGAGTTAGAAAGTCTCTTTTCCCAGCCCGGCGGTACAAGAAGGAGTCAGAGCTCTTCATTTCTCGGTCTCAAGGTTGTTTATTGTATCTTATCTATACAATTCTTTCTCCTGTCCTGCCGAGGTCCGCTCAGCAAGACAGTCTAAGGCACTCTGCCTCCCCCGGGGCGGTGTTATCTTTTTATACTAAAAACAACTACGTGTACAATATTTGCAGTTACTTTCCAATACCTATCATCTACGTTAGACAGTGAGCTTCTACTCTAAACCAATCTAAAAGTGCCAACATCACAGCAGAAGATGGGGGCCAAGAAGAAGAAGGAGAAAGGCTGGACATGCCCAGAGTCCTCCATCTTGCCCCCTGAAGCCCCATTCTAAAAACCCCCCAAATCAATTTTTCCACTCTGTGATAAATTCACTATCATTCTACTTAAACTTTTGTGGCTTGTCATTCTTCCTACAAGGTTGGTAATTGTTTTCTCCAAGGGCTAAATCAAAGGCACAAGGGTCTTGGGCTCTGTGTCAAAGTCTCTGAGCCCTCTGACAGGGTCTCGAGTCTTGCAGGGCAGCCAGAGGAATTTCCTGGGTTCCCACATCATGCTACAGTGTAAGCCTCCTTAGCCAATCATGCTATGACACACAAACCTACAGCACTGCATCCTAAACTTCTTGTTAGTTACCATTGTAACTACTTTGATTTTTTCTAGATCTTGAACTCTAAATCTCTTACTTTTCCTCCACTTCAACTTTCCTCCCTGTGTCTCTGCTATAAACTAGAAATCCGCACTCTTGCTTCTAGCACCTAAGTTTGGGAGCCCTTTCCAAGGTCTCCGATCAAATCCTGTGTTTAATTCTAAGCTTTGCTGACAAGACCAAAGGTCTGAGATTTCCCTGCATTTGGATTTCCAACAACACTGATGCTGTTAATTCCAGAGTGCCCGTGATGCGTCTTGCAAGTCAACTCTGGCAGGAACAAGGCGGCTGCTGGGGGGCTGCTTGTGGCCTCTGATAGCCCATTGCTCAGGGCTTGCCAGCGCCCCAGCCCCTCAGAGGCTGCCCCAGCCCAGCCAAGCTGCCCGGCAGCAGCGCCGCAGCCCCACCGCAGCTCCAGAGCAGCCCCATCCAGAGGCACCTGGGAGCCCTCAGCAAGGCAGCCAGCAGCACACGGGCACGAGGACACACATGGCGCTTCCTGCCTGGCACAGGGCTTGTGGCCATCTCCAGGCACCGCTCTGGCAGGGATCCCCGCAGCCCCGGCCCCTGCCCAGCCGCTCTGTGGGCAGCACAAAGGCTTCAGCAGAACCACCACAGGCCAAGGGGCTTCTGGCCATTTTCCCTGCAGCACTGCATGCCTGGGCAGCTGGCTGAGTGCAAGCACCCTTTCCCCCCTCCTCCCCTATGCCCCACGGACCCTGGGCAGCAAAAGAAAGATCCTGGGAGTCTGTTTATTGGAACACATTCTATATTTACATCGTAAAGGAAAACAAAAGAAGAAATTAACAGTCTTGAACACAAGGAAAATCCCTGCTGGCTCAGGGCCCAGCAGACAGAGCCTCTGGGATCATCTCTCCATAGAGCTCCAGCAGCAGAGGCGGCCAAGCCCTGAGAGACCAAGCCTTTTTTTCCACGCCCTGCGGAGCCGATCTTCCAGGTCCTCCAAGATGGAATATCGAATTGTAGCTTCTGCCCTGAGAATGTGTAAAGTTTGAAGAGCGAGGCCTCTGACAGAAAGGCTGATGTCATCTGCCATTTCTTCAAGGGCTGCAAGAGAGAGGAACAGAATCACGGTCAGACACCAGATCGGCGGGGAGCCGAGGAGAGCCCCCAGCCAGGGCCATCCCAACCGGCTCTTGCCATGGCCAGGAGGGAGCAGGGAGCAAGTGGATCAGCCCGAAGCTGCTGGTCACGAATGGCCCACGTGGCCCTGAAATCTCGGCCCACGGCAGCAGAGCTCGGCCCACGGCAGCAGAGCCCTTCGCAGCCGGGGCAGGACTTGCAGCTCCTCCTGGCAGTCCCTGCTGTCAGCCCGCTGCCCTCACTCACCAGTGCAGATCCGCTGCAGCTCTTGCTGCTGCCCCCTCAGGTGCCGCCCGGCCATGCCTGTGAACACAGAGCCTGTCACGGCCCCAGCGGCACAGCTCCCTGCCAGCGCCGCTGCCGGCGCTGTGGCCACACGGGCTGCTGGCCCGGCAGTGCTCAGCCGGGCCCTTGCCGCACGCTGCCGCCCCAGGGCACGGCTGCCAGAGGACGGCAGCAGCAACGCCCAGGCCAGGCGGGGCTCCACGGGGCCGGGCCCGGCTGGCGCTGCCGGGGCAGCAGGCGGGGCCGGGGCCGAGCTGCGGCGGGCCGGGCCGGGGAGGGAGCCCGGGCTCGGGACTCACCCATGAGCCTGATGGCCGCCTCTCGCAGGGGCTCCTGTGGGCTCCGCAGGTAGCGCAGGGCCTGGCGCAGGTGCTCGGCCGCTCTTCTCCTGTCCTCTGCCAGCTGCAGAGAGCGGCAGGAGTGAAGGGTTGGCGCGGGCTCAGCCCCTGGGCCGGGCGCTGCCTCCACCCCGCCCCGGCCTCCCCTGCCCGCACAGCCCTGAGGCGCGGCCAGCAGTCGCTGGCCAAGGGCTTCCGAGAGCAGGGGACAGAGGGCAGGCTGCTGCCCGGGGAGCCGCGGTGCTGCCCCGCCGGGCCGGGGCTGCATGGGCACCCGGCTCAGGCCCACGGGAGCCTGGAGAAGAACCCGCGCGGCCTCTGGCTGCAGCAGCAGGCAGGGGCACAGTTGCCCGGCCTGCACAGTGAGCACTGCCCTCAGGGCCCTTCTCCAGGCTGAGGATTCTTGGCTGCTCTTACCAGGCTCTCGCCGAACCTCCATATCTCATCCACCTCTGGCATTTGTTCGAGATTCCTTCTCTTCAGGAATCTGGCTGCAGAATGCAGTACTACACAGGAGGCCTGGAGAGCAGCAGAGATGCACAGATGGCCCCACAGGCCAGGGCACAGGAGCATCCCAGTGCCACAGCCTGGAGGAGGCTGCAGCCCGCAAGGTGCCAAGGCAGGAGGCAGCCCAGCCCCTTCCCATGGGGACAGCAGCCGGCCACAAGTCCTCACCTCAGCAACCATCTGGTTTTCATCATGGCAGTGGAGGTAGAGTGGGACCAGGCTCTGGCGCACGTGGGACTTCAGGGCCTTTCTTCCATCTTTGCTTAATGAGTCCAGAATCTCTTGAAAGACACACATGGAGCTCAGCTGCACCTGGCTATCATCCTGTATGAGAGGAAGGGCAAAAGACCTGAGCATCAGCTGCTTCAGGCCCCCCAGGGCACAGGCCTGCATCTCCACAGGGCACCAAGTGTCCGGGCAGCAGCCAGTGGCCGTGGCTGTGGACACAGAGCCTTACATGGTCAAAGAGTGGCAGGAGTGCCTCAGCCAGCTGCAGGGCAATGGGGGTGGGTATTAGGGCACCATCATCCAGGAGCAAATATCTTAAAAGAAGAATGGTCATCCCAATCATGTCGCTATCATTTTCCTGCAGGAGCTCCACAAGACTTTCAGTCAGGCTCCACATTTTTTCAGCCTGTGTGGAACACAAGTTTGTGAAAGGCCACCCTGCTGCCGCAGGGCCCAGAGGCCAAAGGCCTGTCCCGAAGCACTGGGGCAGCTGAAGCGGGAGGCAGGAGAGCTGGGAGCAGCTGCCTCAGCGCTCGAAGCCCAGGCAAGGCCAAGCGACTGCGTTGCCCAGCCCCACGCTGCCTGCACGGCTTCAGCCACTGCCCCCTTCTCACCATCAAGGGATTCTTGCCCAGCACTACGAGGCCTCTGAGTGCCAAGTAACGCCTGGCCCTGTGCTCGTTCTGCAGGTTCTGTGTCATGATCTCTAGAACACTGTCACTGCATTCCCTCATGTCCAGGCACTCGAGGACCTGAAAGGCACAGGGCAGTGACAGGGAGCCGGCCGGCAGGAGCTCGGAGCTGCACAGGGCCGGGCCCAGGCAGCAGCACAGGGCACGGGCACCGTCCTGGCAGCTGTGCCTACGAGAGGCCAGAGAACTGGGAGGCAGCTCAGCCAGGCAGCACTGGCCTTGAGGCTCACCTCCACAAGGAACGCCAGGGCAGGGAAATCCCAGTACGGCATCTCTTCACCGAGCATAGCAAGCAGGTAGAATGCAATCCCGGAACAAAAGTGTATGGCTGAATGGCAAAGTATCCTGACGAGAGGAAAAGGAAACAAGACCCTGAGCCAGTGGGGCAAACCTCTCCCAGGAGAGACTCACAGAGTCCTCATCTTTCCCCACCACCTTTCCAGCCAGGGGAGCTGGCCCACTTGGGAGTTGGTTGCTCATGGGCACCCTCCTCTGCCAGCCTTTTCCAGTGTGCTTGGCCGTCCCTCAGTGACAAGGCCCTCTGGCCCATGACCACGGTGACTTTGTGGGACACCCTGGGCAGAGAGCACAAATGTCAGAGGCAGTGGAGAGAAGGGGCTCTCACCTGGCCAGCAGAGCCACGGCAAAGTGGTGGGTGTCAAGAGAGAGCAGCGTGTCCCAGCCACACCTGCGTTCCATTGCCACCACCACATCCTCACAGCGGACAAGGCAGAGCAGGGACTTCAGGGTGCGCACTGCAAACCTGTGTGCGCAGCAAAGCCCAGGTCACACTGGCAGCACTGGCTCCTTGGCAGGCCACGTGGCAGGATCAGGAGGAGTGGGATGGAGCACCTGTTGGGGCTGGTGGCAAGGCCGTGCTCTTGCTGGCATGCCTTCCAGAATGGATCGACCTCCTCTGGCATATCCAGAGTGCTGAAGAACACTTGGAAGAGGAGATGCACAAATAGGCGGGGGAAATACACCTTTAATATCCGTGGCAGACAGGGCACCTGGAGGATCTTCCACATCACCACGGTTGCCTGCAAAGGACAAAGCCCCCCGAGACAGCGCTCAGTGCCGAGGTGTGCGTGTGGCAGGGCCCGTGCGTGGCAGGGAGAGGCCAGGAGAGACCTTGGCAGGGGGAGCACGGGGCCTGGTGGGCCTGAAGCTGCCCCTGGGCCAGGTTTCAGGCCCAGGGGCCTGAGGCAGGCAGATGCAGTGGGGGAAGGAGGATGGAGAGCTGCTGGAGAGGCGGCCTTGGGTCCAGCAAAGGCCAGTGTCAGAAACTCACAGCCAGGGCAAAGACACCAGTTTCGTCCCCATCGGAGGTGCACGTGCTGTGCTCTGGCCAGCTCCCCAGCACATCCAGAAGGATCAGCTGCGCCAGCTCCGCAGTCCTGGCTGAGCCCATGATGGTCTTCCACATGGCCATGGCAGCTCTGCGGGGTCAGAGCTCTGTCTCAGGGGTGTCTCAGACACAGCACCGGGGGGAGCTGAGCTGGCTGCCAGTTCTGCCTCTGCCCACTGGCTCTGGCCAGCAGCAGCCAGGCAGCCCAGCCCTGTGGGCACAGAGCCCTGAGGGGCAGGGAGGGAGCATGGCAGCAGGCTTGGGGGCTGACATGCCAGGGCTGGGAAAGGCAGCAGCCAGAGGGCCTGGGAAGTCTCTGTTGGTCAGACAGAGGCCTGGGACAGTCTGTACAGGGTGTTGCGCTGGGGAGGCCTGAGCCCTGTGGGCAGGTGGGCCCCATACCTGTCACAGGATGGGGCCACACGCAGGAGCGTCATCACTGCGTCATCTGGCTGTGCTTCCGTGAGATCCAGCAGGGCCTCGTCCAGCCTGTGCTCAGCACAGTCATTGGCCAGGAGCCACTGGTGGATGAACCTCACCATGGCGGGCACCTGGATAATTGGGTAACAAGCACCAGGAGACTTGGAAAGCTGCCAGAGGGAGCAATGTTCCCAGCTTCCCCAGAGAAGTGCTTCCCTTCCCAGCCCACTGCCATGTGGCCCCAAAGGCTCACAGCAACCAGCATTGCTTGGCTTGGGAGGCCAAGCAATTCCTGGGAGGATCAAACCCTGCCCACAGGCTGCTTACTTGGTTTGGATAGTAAAAATTTTCCTCTACAAGCATACACAGGAGGGCAGCGCTGGGCTTGGTTTGGAAGCTGGGAGAGTAGGGTCTGAGCCCAGTGCTCATGGTGATGCTCTCTTCCTCCTGCATTCTCTTGATGAATTTCCAGACAAGCTGTAGGAGAAGGGCAGGAAGCCGGGGATGTTGCATGGAGCGCTGCAAACGCGGTGCTGGGCTGAGCAGGGACAGAAGGCCCAGCCCAGGTGAGGGTGGCTGCAGGTACCTGGGCTGTGCTGCGGAAGCGGCCACGGCTGCATTCCTGCTCTTGTGTGCGCTCCAGGGCTGCATCTGGCAAAGAGCGAATGCAGCCAGAGCTGAGGGGCTGTGGGAGAGGCCGGAGAACACAGCCCAGCCCTGAGCTCCCCAGGCAGGGAGAGCCCCGGGATGCCCCAGGGGATGGAGCAGGGCCACTGTGTCGGGTCTGTCCATGGGCATTTCCTCTGGGGATTGCATGGCATGGCCTGGCATGGCATGGGGCCAAGCTGGCTGCAGGCACCAGTCCCACAGTCAGGCTCTGCCACTCACCCTCCTGCGGTGGATTGAACGGCAGCACCTCCTGGGTCTCCTGTGATGGGGCAGCTCGTGGGCCTTCTTCCTCCTCCTCCACCCAGGCCATCTTGGGCACTACCGGGGGTCTCTGCTCCATAGCTTTGACTGGGTTTGGGGCAACTTGCAGGAGAGATGCCTTGGAAAAGCTCCAAGTCACCAAGTCCTGCAGTTGTGCCTGGAAGGCACCTTCAAGAGAGAAGCCTCAGGAAGGCTGCAGGACAGCAAGTCCTGCACTCGCTCTCAAGGGCTCCTGCCACAAGGACAGGAGACTCCTGTCAAGGATTGTGGTCTGGCCTCGAGGGCACCTGCAGAAAAGAAGCCTCAGGGAGACCACGGCTCAGCAAGTCCTGTGGTCTGGCCTCGAGCTCAGCTGCAGGAACAAGGCCTCGGAAAAGCTCCGGGTGGGAGGCGAACGAGCGCGCTGTGCGGGGGCTCCTCACGGCACCACTCTGTCCCGTCCTGTCCCGTCGCGTGCTCCGAGCACTGTGG